>NC_134586.1:44646363-44972500 GCF_037038515.1 Microtus pennsylvanicus
TCACATACCTCCTCACTTAATCCTCACAATGGTTCCTTATGTGGAGCCATTGTTAGTTTTATGGGTTGATGGGGTAGAGGAACACTTGTCTGATGGGAAGTTATGATATCAACAACAGCAGAGATGAAGCCCAACTCCACACTGCTACCCAGAAGCTAAAAGAGTTCCTTCATCTATCAAGGACCTGGACTCGGGTCAAACCAGATTCTTGGCTTCTACACAGAAAAGAATTTCAGGATGAGGCCAATATAAGGCATAGCTGGAGTTACTGAGAAATGTTTTCAATACAGATTTTAAGTATCAAAATTAAGAGAATTTAAGTATTAACATTAAGAGAAAGACTTGCTCAATGAGAAAAGCAATATACACTATAGGGTGTGAACTAAGAGTTGCTCTTGCGACTTATAGGAAGAGTTGCTCTTGCCACATATATAACATCAGTTTGAAGGTATTATATACACAGGTTTGCTAAAAGATCTAAATGAGATTATTGGATGGTTCCTGGGGGTCCCTGACAGGGTTACAATTGGTAAAACACCAGATTACCATGGATAGTCTTGTTTGATATTTCCAGAAAATCTCCAAAAGGAATCAGGTCAGCTTGATTCCTCTGTTTCAACAAAAAGCACTTAGATACCAAAGGAATATCATCTGTATGCTCTTCTAGCATCCTCCACAGTGAAGGTTGGTAATTGCACTGAGGTTTTGGGATTTTCAGCTAGCACGAAACTTCACCAGAATCCAGGAAAAAGTTCCTTTCCCTTCTGTGTCCCCACAATTTTCTTTGTTTTACCATCTTGTTTTAATGGCACCTGGTTTTGTGCCCAGTTTTATATAACATCTAAATTCAACATTTTTACCCTGTGTTTAATGGGGTGTCCCCTTCCTGCCAAGGTGAAAAAACCTGGGCTTAAGTCAGCCACTGTCTTTGTTCTTACTTTACTCAACACAGAATAACTTCCTCCAAATGGGGTCCTGATTGGTCTCCACAGCCCCATCAGTTCATATCTCCCAAGTTTGATGATGAGAAAAGCATTTTTTGAGCTACTGCTTTGGTTTTCTATTGGTGTACTAACCTTCCCCTAGATGTTATTTCCCAAGATTCTGTGGGTGGGCTAAGGAACTTGTCTGATAGTCTTCTCGGTCACTTATGCCACTGTGTTCACCAGGGATCAAGAACCCAAGGAAGCCATACCAGCGTGCTTTGAACTTCTTACAGTTGCTTTGTTGGTTTGCTACCATAGATTCTCTCTGCTAGTGCTTTGTTCTCCGGAGTCTCCCCATATGGGAAAGACAGCATGCAATGCTTTGTGCATGGAGGCTGAACTCTAAGAAAACTACAGAGACTTCCCAGCCTCTCATGTAACAGCACCTCTGCTGTTTCTTCAAAGTAAGTCTCACAACCATGACAGAAGCAAGGAAGAGCAAACAGACACCAGCTCTCAGAAGAAGGAATGTCTGAGGTCGTGGCTGTAGTGCACAAGTAAGAACAGTTTCTTTGCCGGCCTCCCTTTCTGACTACGGCTGGATTGACCACTGTAGGAAATCAGTGTCATTAAACTATTCCTGTGATTACAAGGCTCAGTGGTTCTCACTGAACGCAGGTAAACTTCTAACTGCATCTTCTGATGTTTAAAGTGTTTTGTGGTAGATTTTCCACCACACAACTACTTTTGAAACCTGTCTTCTTCCTTTTGCCCAATTTCACTTGTCAAATTTCCAAAACAGCCCAGTCTCATTCTTCATTCTGTAAACTAGAGAGAATGTTCAGGACATTTTAGTAAAATATAACAGAGGACAATATGCCTTTCATTCCATCCCATAATGAAAATGATTGGACAATGATTGCCACTAATTCAAGGATGAAAACAAGCCCGATTATTACCATTATGTCTGCAAATAGGTTGTTTAAACTTAACTTTTCTTGCTAGTTGGAGGTTGATTCATGTATCAATATATTCTATGATGGCTCTTTTCTAGATCCTGCTTATTTTAAAAATTTTCTTTATTTTAAAGACAAGTAGACAATCAAAAAAAAAAAAATCCTTACAAGTCAGTGCAGAAGAATGTTTCCAAGCAGGCTTTTCTTTTTATAATATAAAAGTTGATATAAACATTTATTGGTGTGGTAGGTCCCAGGTCATTTCAGTCAAAGTTATGAAGTGTGACATGTGGAGACATAAATTTTAAAATGGTATTGTCCAGTATTCTGATTTACATAATGAACTTCCTCAGAATTCATGATTCATGGAAACAGTACCCACAAAGCTGTTCAGTGATCATAGGTTTCATTTAACAAATAAGTCAGATTTGTCAAAATGATATATACTGAACAGTATCCTCAAGAACATGCAAGAAAAAAACAGGGGCTACTATATTTCACTTCTGATATTCTTGAGTATACAGCTTTTGTGGTTTTAGCAAATTTTCCCAAAACACTCATAGAACTTCCAGAAAGAACACTTGAAATTAGGCCATTCTTCTTGTAGACTGGTGTTATCATTTATCATCTGTTTGGAATATTGAACATTATTTATCTACCTCAGTACTCTCACATAGCAGTTGTCCAACATTGGTGGTGCCAGTCAGGAAAGGGGACACACTTTTTATTTATTTTCAAGGACTCAAAATATCTATTTTGTTCATTTTAGGCTATGTTCCCCTAATGTAGATTTCAAGAGAAAAACACCTCCTAACCCAGTTTGATCCACCTCAAAAAAATAATGTTTAACTTAGTGAATTGTGGCATGATTTCACGAAGTATTTCCATTTTTCTCCTAAAACGATCAAAACCTCAAATATGTCAAGGGTTTTGCTAGAGAAACCACTTAGAATTGGAATGAGAAATGTGTGATACTGCATGTGTGTGCATTTGGGGCGTGGTATATGTATACTGTGTTTGGGTATGTGTGTGGTGGCCATAAAAGGATGCAAGCTGTCCTTCTTTGTCAGCGTGTTCCCATGAGACAGGGTCCCTCACTGAACCAGAATCAAGGCTGGTGGTCAGAAAGACTCCACGATCTTCTGGTCTTTGAACTCCACAGACTTTGGCATTTGAACTTGGCTTTCACCTACTGCAGCATCTCTCCAACTGACATTTTGAAAACATTGACACAGCCTAAGACATCAAAAGAAGCCAATCATGAATTTATGTATGTACACACATTTTTATTCATTCAACATAACTCTTAGATTTGATTAAAGCCACAATAAAAGAGGTTTGGATTCCTAGACTTCCATAGATCACAGACTACTTGGATATGCCCAATAAAGAGCAGAAAGATTAATTTTTTTAGTTCAAATACCTAAGCTATATGAGTCTTTATAAGCCTTACATCCTTGAGGAATTCATTTCAGAAATAAAATCTTTCTGGCCTCTTTCCTGCCCATGTTTCCCCCTTCGCTTTGAACCATATTTTGCAACCACATCACTCTTTTACCTTGTATTTATTTTGATTCCTCAGTCACACTAAACTCATCTTTCCCTCCCAGCCTTTTTCTACAGGAAAATATTCTTTCCTCAGATCTTTTTACAATTGGCTTCTTACCCCTCAGATTTTTCCTCTAATGTAACCCATACTAATAGTTCTGTATAACGCTTTGGTGTGAAGAGAAACTCCACATCCATGCCCTGTACACACATACTTACAACATAGCCTCGCATATGTAAATATTTGATTCCCCAGTTAATAGAACTGTTTGGGAAGGGTTAGAAGGTGTGACCTTGTTGGAAAAGATGTATCACTGGGTTCAGACTCTCCAATTTTAAAAGACTCATGCCATTTCCAGTGTGTTCTCTCTGCCCGTGGTCTGCCATTTGCGATGGGAGTGCTCAGCTGTTCCTGATATTAGGTCTCAAACACAGAACAAATTGCTGAGGTGCCTACTTAACATGTCAAAGGGGTGGCCCTAGCTGCCAGGTTCTCCCAGTATCCCTCAGCCCCTATGTGTTACAGGGTCCTCCCTCCTGACTGGCATACTCCACCTCCTACCCTAAACTTCTCCAGCCTAGGTAACGGCCTCCCCCATCTGCCCTTCCCTATGTAATCTAACCATTTTGCTTACCTGGCCCTTTCATCTCCCCCTTACCTTCCTGCCCTCTTGGTCTGGATCTCCTCTCTCCTTCCCCTTCCACAAAGGGCCTGGCTCAGTCTGGTCATGTTCACACTGGACTTTCTCAGATGTCCCTTCCTTTGGCCATGCTACCCCTTTTATGTACACCAGACTTTGTCCTCTATCATACCTAGGAGCAGCCATGGACTTTTTTTTTCTTTGTTTCTTTCATTCACCTGCTGCCGTTCCTTCACTGCACCATCATGAACATTAACCCTCCGGAAGTATAAACGCAATGAAATGCTTTTCTTTATAAGTTTCCTTTGTCATTATATTTTATCCCAGCACTGGAAATGTAGCTGATAGAGATGCCAAATTCTCATAAAGATGGCATTGGTGATATATAGGATTTTTTGTGATTCCCATTCACATTTATGCATATGCACATGCACACATGTTTGTATGCTCATAAATGTGCATAAACAGAGAGTCTCATAGTCTATCCTATTAACTTCTGTTAATCTCTTCAAAACCTTCTTATTGTGAAATCAGGTACCAACCCTAGTTTGTTCACCCCAGCTTGCTAATATCCAGTACCTAAAATGTACTCAATATATATTTATAATATAAATGTGTGTGGATCAAAGTATGGATAACTAGACCAATAAACAGATAGCTTCCACTTCAAATTGTCTTTTTATTCAATTAATGCATACCAATTTATGTTATTAAACATGATACAGTGTATATAAACCCTCCATGTAAATGTAAATTTTCACATGCAGTTTTAATACCTTGTCTTCCTTGATACAAGCTGAAGTTAAAGTATAACATAAAAATTAAATAACCTATACAGGTATATTCCACAAAGAAATAAGATGTTGGAAAATTTTTAAACTTAGTTTTCCAAGAATACACTCTAATTCTCAAAATCATTCACAGGATTTTGGTATGGTCAAAGGGACAGTGATTAGAAAAGGAAATTCTAAGGAGACAAGTGTTTGACAAAAACTATATTAAAAGAAAAAAATGAACAGCAAATGAGTTGCTTGAATTAAGGGATGGGAAAGCCATGCTTTGTTAGAGAAATTGCTCCATGGTGATGAGATGAGTCCTTAGACTTTGGCAAGACAGGTATATAAATAACAAAAGTCATCCCTCTATACCCAGTGTTCTACACGTGTCTTTTTTTTTTTTTTCCACACTCAATTTAGCAACTAGGTATTGTATGTGCTAGATACAAAATCAGTGATTAACATCCATTATTAAAATTTTATGCCCAAAACTCATTCTACCAAACTCTCTGATCATGTTGAATTCTTACACTTCCACATACTCTTCATTCTAGTAGTAACTGCCCTAAAATCTTACAATGTAGCTCTGATCTCTATGTGCTGGATGTTTTTTTAGCCAGAGACCAACAATTTGTAATGGTAACATACCCCCAGGCAAAGCACAAAGACATTTTCAGAGTCCAGAGTCCTCACCATTACACTATAATATGGAATTATATTTCATAGAAATTTTCAGAACCTGTATTTGTATTTCCTCCAGGTCAATTGGCCATTTTTGAAGGACCTACATAGGCAGTGCCTAGCAGAATGCTGTCCAACTGATAATGGATCAGATTTATTTGGATTTCTGTGTTGATAAAAACACATTTATTTAAATGCCCATTCACCATTGGGCTAATTCATGTTGCTTTAAAAAAGAAGAAAAAAGAAAAAGAAAATATTTATTATTTATTATTTAGTTAGTTCATTAGTTAATGCATATGAGTGTTTCGCCTGCATGTATGTATATGTACCCTATGTGTGCTTGGGGCTTTGGAGGTAGAAGTGAATGTTGTATTCTCTGGAACTAGAGTTAAAGATGGTTGTGAGCTAAAATGTAGGTTCTATGAATGTAACCTGGGAACTCTGTAATAACAAGTGATCTTAAATGCAAAGTCATCTCTTCAGCTCTTACGTTGCTTTCTTCTATGCAACCTTTTTTCAACCAAGCCAGACATTTTTGAAACAATTTATTAAATGAGAATAATGACCTTTTAAAAAAATTCAAGACCTGATCCCAGTAACTGACTCTTCATTTACCCACATCTTGCTTTTTACCATTAGATTCCATAAGCGCTGGGATTATGATTGCTTAGTATGCTAAATGGAGAGAGACAGAGTAACTAGAACAGAGAAGACCATTGTCCTGGCTGGGTTTTGTCAACTTGATACAAACTGGTCATTGGAGGAAAGGTAACCTTAATTGAGAAAATGTCTCCATAAGATTCTGACTACACAAACCTATACTGCATTTTCTTACTTATTTATGTGGGAAGGCCCAGCCCATTTTAGGTGGTTACAACCCAGGGCTGGTATTCCTAGGTTCTGTAAGAACATAGGCTGAGCAAGTCATACTGAGCATGCCAGAAAGCAGCACTCACTCTTTTATGGCCTCTCTATCAGCTCTTGTCTCAGGGTCCTGCCAGGTTTAAGTTTCCGCCTTGGCTTCACTCCGTGGATTGTAATTCAGGATAAGTAAGCCAAAGTAATCGTTTTACTACCCTAAGTTGCTTTAGCTCATACTGCTTCTATCACAGCTACAGTAGCCCGAAATAAGACAAATGTTGATGCCAGGATTGAAGGGGAGAACTGTGGAAGACTTGACCATGTTGTGTGGGGGAGGATTGTGGAAGGATATTGGACCTTTGGGCTAGGAAAGGCATTGAGTGTCCAAAGCTTGGTGAGCTGTTCTGTGGAAGCTTGAAAGATAAGAGTGTTGTGAGAAACACAGAGAAGGGAGGCCTGGCTTGTGGAGTTTCTGAGGTGAGTTTGAGAATGACTTTATCCAGGGCCATAATAGATTCTGAATAGAGAATCTGTGGTTCTGGTCATCTGGTGCTTAAAAACAAAATAAGACTGCAAATAGCAAGATACCAGAAACACAAAATTAATCCTTTGCCTTGCTGGAACAATTGCTGCTGGTCAGCTGAAGGTGAGAAATTAGTGGTTATTAAGAAACCAGCATCATTAAGATGAACTTTCCTGGGAAGTGTTTCCATGTGGTCGATGCATAGAAGCTATGTTCCAGAGGTGGCCTAGGTTGTACCTCATGCAGGTAGCCAATTTGGTCATGTGTAGGAGTCTCCCACGTGACACAAGCTTTGAAGGCATGAACGGATCATGGGAAAGAGCTAAGGTGTATCACTGTGAGAGGCCAAAATAGGTCAAAATTGGAGGTGCAACCTCAGTAACAGTTGAAACCCCAAGACTGAAGGGATCATGTGGAAAAATTGATGCTTGGCACCATACAGAGATTCCAGGGGTCTATTAGTGAAAGGTCAACCCAATTGGAGGAGAAGATCCCAGCATTTTGAAGATGCTAGTGCCGTGGGACAACCACAGTAATAGCCATGGAGGGCACCCTGCCTGAGTCTTGGAGACAAGCTGTGTGTAATGGCAGAACCCTAGTGATCTTTGGAAAATCCCTGAAGATGGTAAGTGAACCCCAGACATTGGACACTGAATTATTTCTACTGTTGGAGTTTGATTTTACTTTGTTCAGATTGTGACTGTACCCTGGTTCTTCCCTCTTGAAGTAAGAAAGCATTTAATTTGTTTTGATTTTATAGGAGCCCACAGTTGAGAGATTTTGAACTTTTAAAAGAGACTGAAGATTTTTAGAAAGACTGAGTTTTTAAAGAGTCAGAATTTTTAAAGCATTTAAATTTGTAAAGACTAGGATTTTAAAGTGTGCAATAAGTTTTATATTGTAATATTAACATAAGATCTTGGGGACAACAAGAAAGGAAAGATTATGCTTGATAGTGAAGTGTTTATGGGTCAAGTTGACAAGGGACAACTTGTCTTAGATGGCTCTTATGTAAACTTGGCACAAGCCAGAGTCACCTGAGAGGAAAGAGCCTCTGTAACATAAGGTCAGGCTATAGACAAGCCTGTAGTATATTTTCTTAATTAGTGATTGATGGGAGAAGGCCCATCCCATTACTGATGGTGCCTTCCCTGGGCTGGTGGTCCTGGGTTCTAAAGAAAACAGACCGAGCAAGCCATGATGAGCAAACTAGTAAGCAGCACCCATCCGTGGCCTCTGAATCAGCTCCTGCCTCCAGGTTCCTGCCAGGTTTGAGTTCCTACCTTGACATCCCTCAGTTCATCATGGTGTTTAATCATAGCAATAGTAATCTTAAAACAACTATCAATAAAAAAAGACAACTATCAATATAAATTGGTATGGTAAAAGAATGGAAAAGAGAATTATTCAATTTGTTTTCTTTTAGTCATATATATTCACAATCTTTTACTGAACCAAAGCCAATCCCTGCTCCAACACAAACAACTGTGTCTGTTGGAAGAAATAAACATACCAACTGACCCCTATAATATGATCTGATAGGAACTGCATTAAAAAATATACACCAAATGATGAAGAACAGACAGAAAGTCTGTAAAATATGTAGTTGGATTAACAGATTGTGGCTGACCGGGATAGACAGCTTAGAACATCTGATTTTGGTCATCTTATTAGAGAAGGTAAGAGGTATTTAAACAGAGTGTTTGGTAAAACTTGGTGTGGTGTGCTGTCTGTGTAACTTGTTCAGCTCTCTGGGCAGTAACCCAGTGCTAGGGGTGACTGCTTTGAAGTCAGGGAGAGATACAAAAAAATACAAGCTTTTGGTGCAGTCTTGGACTCTGGAAGTCCACGGCAGCAGGTTCCCATTTATTGTTGCCAATCCAAAAGCACCTCCAAGTGAGAGTCTGTTGTTGACAGTGTCATTAGAGTAAAATACATACAGAGCTGGCCAATACAGAAAATATAAGGCATCTATTACTCGCCATTTGGCTTCACACTGTGTCAATTTAGCATATTTGTAAAAGACTTTTCCCAGAATCCCCTCCTCTATATTGTAAGCCTCAGAATTAACCACGGAGAAATTTCTGCAATATTTGGACTGAAAAGATCAAACAGCAGCCACATGTGCATAAACAAATGGTAAATGAATAGACCTGTCAGAGAAGGCTACAGCTGCCGTTAGCCTTGTCCCCATTGCTACTACCACATTACTGGGGAAACACGTGGGCCACAGCTCCCCTTCCCCCACCTTCCAAGTTCCTAGACCAAGAGTCAGTGTAGCTATTTCCAGGGGGAATCCAGCTTGTTGACTTAGTGGGAGTCATGCCACCCACCATATAAGGATGGATACAAATCCTCCTGAGTTCCAGGATGTCCTCCCCATCTTTCATAGCCATTCCTTCTTCCCGACCTAATAATGCATTTTCAACACTAGACAGAGACAACAGTTTAAAATAGATTTCTTCTCCAGCTCCCCAAATGTGCCACAGATTATCCTTGAATAATTTCTCAAATATAGTAATCCCAGCAGCTGTGCTTCTCTGACCAAATTATGGCTCATCCACAACACTTCGGTTTTAATATTGATACTAGTGCCAGGTATTTACTAAGTTAGCCCTAAATAAGAATATCTGTACCATACAACACATCAAATGCAAGAACTTATCTAATCTTCATTGGATACAATAACAGGCATTTGTACTGTTATTATTCTCGGTTTTACAGATAAAAGTATTGAATATAATGAATAAGTCAACAAAGACAATTTATGAGAAGTTTCTATAGTCTGGAAATAGTTTTAATGTTCCACAGAAGCCATTGTAGTTGGAGGCTTGTATTGGGGGAATCCACTTGTGTATTCCTGGCTGCCCAGACTCCCAAAATAACCACACAGAAACCATATTATTTGTAATACTGTTTGGCCAATAGATTAAGCATATTTCTGGCTAACTCTTACATTAATCCATTTCCATGAATCTGTATATCACCACAAGGCTGTGGCTTACCGGTTAAAGTTCCAGCTTCTGTCTCTGGTGGGGCTACATGGCTTCTCTCTGACTTTGCCCTTTTTTTTCCCCCAGCATTCTGTTTAGTTTTCCCCACCTACCTCTATTCCCTGTGCAGGCACATAACAGTTCCTTTATTAACCAATGGTATTCACTGCATACAAAGGGGAATCCCACATAAGGCTTGGTCATCATGGTACCAGAATTGAAAGGTGTCCAGGAAACCTTTAAAATTGGATGTCAATGCAAAATCATTAGGTAACTGGGGCATACTTATAAAAAGTAATTACCTTGAAACTTCTCTGGTTCTTATGAGATGATTATTACTAAAGGAGCAATCTGACCTCACTCATATCTTTCCTTCCTAGTTCCACATACCACCTTCTTTCTTGGACATACACTTCTTCCATGGCTGTTTGCCTACAGAAGACCCAGCCAAAGACCACCTCATCAGAGACCCAGCACTGGCAGTGCTTTATTTGGGCTTTGAAACTCCAGACATATAAGGTAAATACTTCTCTCTTCTTTATAAACATCTGTCCATGTATGCCACACTTCCAAAAACATGGTGTTGGAAATATGACACATTTATTGTGCTTAACACAAATACAGGACTGAGCAACAAATCTGAGACATGACAACTAAGCTGGTAATCTTCAGTCACGACCTATATTTTGCAGTTCCAAAGGGGCTGAGAAAATGCCTTACCAGGTTCTTGGGGTCTGATCCAAAGGGACCAGTTCTTGAAGATGACTTCGAGTTACTTAGCCAAGTATCCTTCAATGCCATTATAGGAAGCATGAGCATGAATATTTCTATAGTACAGGTTTGTTTAGGAGCTAAGTGAGTTTGTTTATCCTAAGCGCTTAGAAAAAAGCCTGATAAATACAAATATCATCTTTGTTTGCCCCTCCAGATTACTCATTCAGCTGCTAGCATATCTAGACCTTCTAGTTGCTCGGCTGTGGATCTATTATTTCATTACTTGGTTTCATGCAGTAACTAACGCAGTCTGGTATATTAGCTCCCCCTACCCTAACTATCCTATTTTATGTCACATTTCCTTGGCTTCTTCTCTTATGATCCAAATTCACTAAACAAAAATAATTTAGTTCACCATTGTTGACATACTATCTGAATTGTCAAAAAGCCAAACACCTTAATTTTAACCAAATGGATATCAAGAAGTCTATTTGTAAAGCTCTGAGAATTTTAAATAGGGATGTATATTGACATGGTTTTGTTTCTTCTTTTCTTGTATATTGTGTTCTCTTTTCCCTTTTTTAGTATAGTGCTTGCCACTATAATATAAGCAAGCAAGCCCAGAACATTCTGCATGTAAATAAGTTATCCACCATTTACCCACATCCCATCCCACCTATTTCACCTGTATTTGTCAGTTGAGACATCTGTCTATTGTCATCGGTTCCTTGGTACATGACAGTGTCTAACTGAAATGACTTATCAAGAGTAGCTACGAACTGTACAAGCAGTGTGAGCCTTTAAATATCCCTAGTTAACTGCAATGGCATTTCTTCTATAAAACTTTCCTTACTGTTTTTGCCATAAGAATTAACTTCTCCTTTCTTGTTCTCTGTGTTTCAGTAGGTGAGTGTCTTACTTTTCTCATGCTAAATCGGCATGAGCAAGGCAACTTATAGAAGACAGAGTTTAATTGGGGGCCTATAGTTTCATATGTTTAGAATCCATACCTGTCATGGCGGGAAACATGGAAGCAGGAAAGCAGGCATGGCATTGGAACAGTTGCTGAGAGCATACATTGTCACACACAACCACAAGAGAGAACAAGGGACACTGGAAGTGCGGGGACAGGGGTGGGGAAGTCATTTGAAATCTCAACGAGATATGTGTTTTCCAATAGGTTCAAACTTCCCATTCCTTCCCAAACAGTTCACTAGCTAGGAACCAAACGTTCAAACATGTGAGCCTATGGGGACCATTCTCATTCAACCACTACGGTATGCTTTATTCATTGCACTGGTTGCAATTATACTTTATGTCAGTTTTTTTATTCTTGGCTTTTTAATATCAATTTTCAGCTTGAGTTGTATGGTTTATTGTTATGTAAGACCCATTAATCTTGACCCAGGGGATAGGCTACATTCCTTCTCATGCTGTAGACCAAAGATCAATAGTCATTATTCTCATATTTTAGATATAAGGAACTTAGAAAGATATCATCTGTCAAAATTCCAGCTTACTTTTCATATTCCGAATCAGTATTGACATAAATGAGCCAGTATAAGAGAGGAGACATAAGAGACATAAATGCATGTACAGGTATATGTATCTTTCTGTTTGTCCTAAATGGTTTTTGTTTAATAATCACTTTTCATATATTGACCTTATGCTGTAATTTTGAAATATCTCATAAGATTGAAGGGCAATTTGCTTTCCACAAGAAAGAGAAAATGAGAATTATATTTAAAATAGACAAAGTTAGGGAGCAAATGTTGTCTTCCAAAGTACAAAGATGTCAAATAAGGATATAAGCTGAGCCTCTCTGTAGACAGGCAGGTATTGTGCTCCCTTCTCCACCTTCTTCCATGTGATTGGAAGGGGCTGCAATGCCAAGTTTCCCCCTGCTGTCCTCTTTGTTACCTCGGTACTCTCACAACTAGGGGGAATATAATAATTAACTTCCTCATTTTCAACATCTACTTTTCTCAAATCCAGTACAAATGTGTTTAAGAACAGAGGAAGGAAACTCCTTTTAATTTTCATTAAGAACAGGTGTTTGTCAAGGTCATAAGCTGCTGAGATTTTACTTTCTAAGCAATCAAATCAGGTGTCTTTGGGGGTAATAAGGTGATATGGAAATCTCTTTTGAAAATCTTTTCTCATTTTCAAATGGCCTCAGTTTCAGAAAAGGCAGTAAATTGCATGCCTAAGTTCACAGAATGCTATAAAAAATTTAAACATAATCACTGGGAAAAAAACTGTCTGAAGATATTGCAAAGCGTGTTGACTTATCACAGCTTTTGAAATTCAATATGTGCATGTGTTCCTCCCTCCTTCAAGAAGGGCGGCTTGTTTTCACTGTGCCCGTCCAGCTATCTGTTTGCCAGTGTTCCCTGCAGCTGTACACAGTGTGGAGGGTGCACCTTTCCTGTGGTTTTCTCTTTTACTCATGTTACGGTCATTTCCAAGAAAGCACCTGAATCGATTTTAAATCCCTAAGCGTGTACCTCACCAAACACTAAACTGAATGAAATATTGACATTGATTGACAGTTCAAAGACTCAAAATTGGGGCTGGGAAAATAGATATATACGGTAAATGGCTACTGTGTAGCATAAGCACCTGGGTTCAGACCCCCAACACTAATGTAAAAAAGGTTGGAATAGCAGAATATACTTTTAAATATAATATTGGAGGTGAGACAGGTCATCCCTGGAGCTTACTGTCCTGCCACTCTAGCTGAAACTCAGAGAGCTTTAGCTTAAGTGGCACCTTATCTCAAATACAGGGTGGGGGAGTGTGATAGAGCAGAATACCTGAAGAAAACCTGTAGCCTCCAAGCACACAAACACATGAGAGTATATATGTACATATGCATACACATATGCACACAGAGAGAATTACACACATGGGCACACATAGAGTTACACACACATGATTTTAAATAATAATAAATAAAGACTAATCCCCCACACGTATTTCAAAAGAATGTTAATATGTGGAGAAAATGGAGAATCAAGGTTTTCAGTTTAGGGTTAGTAATCTTTTATAATCTAGGTCAAACTTCCTAATGTTTACTTCTGTATTATTTTTCTACTGCTTCAGACAAATTACCTTAATGAAGAGGCTCATGACACCTCCCACGTGTGACCTCAGAGCTCTACCCATCATACAGCCTGGTGTATACACTTGACTCTCTGCCTAGAGTTCATGAGACAGAAATCAAAATGTTGTTTAGGTTGTGCTTTTACCTAGCTGATGGGGAAAAGAATCTGATAACAAACTCCTTCGGGTCATGGCAGAGCCCACATTTGGGAGTGAGTATCCCTCACTTTATTTATTAGGAAAGATACACAAAGATCATTATGAGCTACTCTTATTTGCCTTGACTTCCTTTTGCAATAATCAAATATTATGCATACTTTATCAATGATGAGAAATAAAGTCATGAAATGATAACAGTAGAAGCCCTTCCATACAATAAAATTCTATTTGTGTAACTGGCCAAAATGTTGAGAATAAGTGACCAAAGAGCACTCAGTTCTAAGTGTGACATCCTTATCAACTCTACCCTAGACAAGCCTCAGGGAACATCATTAAAAAGAGAGAGAAAGATGTAGGATCCAGGGAATGGAGAAGAATGGTATGAAATGCCATCTTCAGAACATGGCATGGCTATTGTACTCTGAACTCACTGTAGTTGTCGTTACCTGCAGATGAGCTGGACAAGATCAAGCCACACAATATTCCAGCATAGGTGGGTAGAAGCTCAGAACCCAGCCTTAACAGAAAGGCTATTGGCAATTGATAGGTTCTGTAGGAGAGAGAGAATAATTCTTCCTTGGGGTATGACTCCTGATGATCCAGAGGACAGCCCCATACCCATGTACATAGAGATGGCACTAATTTGACTTAAGAGTTATTAGAGAATACATGAATTTGGGAAGAGAGGCATGTTTGGGGGACTCAAGAGAGATTTGGAAGGGAAAAGAGGTATATGTGATCATATTTCACTGTCTACATGCATGAAATTCTCAAAGGCTAAATTAAAAAATAGTTGAGGAAATTATACTTGCTGGAGGAGACCTCTAACTCTTAGACATGGTTACATATTTTGATCAGGGTGCTATAGAGATACAGTTTAGCTTCTTATTTTATTTTGAGAGTGTTAGTGCTTAGTTAGGAATTAATAAAAATTTATCAAGGTATTTAGAAATAGACATATATGTGTTGCACTACACTAATACTGAAAATATATATAAAACTTCATGGTGTTCAGTTTCATATGCCTTCCTATATGCACTGCTAAGCATTCAAGAAAATAGAACCCTCTTTCTTGACAGTGGACATTTAGGCACTAACTGAAGTTAATGTGGAAAAAAAAACATTTTTAGCTTGAAAATTTCCCCATCTTGGTGACACTTACGTTAGTTTAGGGTGAGAGATTTCAAGTTAGGGTAATTGATCTACCAATTGATTTAAAAAAACACCTTTGCTGAGTTAAAGGGTGGTGTTAAAATTTGAGTCAAGTTTCCTCCTAATTCTCCACTCACACAAACATAAAGCAGGTGCCATGAAGACAGCTGTTTCTTCTCATGAGTGATGTGCCAGCTCCAAGAGTGGTCCTGTTCACAGATGTAACTAGGTGCTAATCTGCAATATATAGTTTGTATTTAGGTACAGGAAAGGCAGTGACTGCCCATGGGGTGAGTAATGGTCTTAAATATCACTGTCTCCTGTCAGCACTTAGTTCTGAGAGAAACTCTTCAACCTCATTAACCACATAACTCCAAAACATCTGTGATCCTGGGATTTTCCTTCTTGTCATGACTTAGCATATGCCTGGATAGTTGGTTTTATCTTTTATGTCCCCTTTTCTCTTTCTATTTAGTATATAATGTGTAGAGCTTGATGAGTTAAATCTACAAAGAGCAGGTAATTGTATTTCAAACATAATAGCAAGGACCTTGACCTTTTAGGATCAAAATAAGGCAGGTAGCTAAACCAGAGGAACTCACAAATCAATGTTAAACCTGTTTGTTTCTGTCTTTGTGATCTTATTTTGTAATCTTATGGCTATATCCAGCAAGAGCTAAGAAATGCAAAGGTCTTTGGGAAGGTTACTACTGAAGATGCTGATGCTGGAATTATGCATGAATTAAAGAAAGAGCTGACTTTAAAGAACATATATTTGAGCAAAGAAAATGCATTTTTAAAAGGCTACATTTTGACATCTCAAATCAGAAAGTGCATTGACGAAGAGGTACAGAATGCTATACCGTAAATGATAAGAATTCTAACACGGTTTGAGGGAACTAAGTGATGATGCTCAAGTTTGGTAGTGATCAAAATGAATCCAGAAAGGAGAGAATAGCACTGAAGGTAGAAATCTGCATCTTTCAGACAAATGTATGCAGTTCTCAAGTTTAGAAAAGCTAGGGGAAAAAACACTACAACTAAATAAAGAGAAAGGAAGGTAAAAGTGGCCATGGGGGTGCAAAGAGACAGAGACAAAGGCAGAGAAAGGGGAGGAGAGAGAAAGTTTGCATCACACATATCCTACTGGTGGATGATGGGAGTCTGGCTTTTCTTTTCAGAAAAGGAATGCATTTGAGAAGCCTAGATGATGCTGCAGTAGCAAAATAGCCCCCTGAGATGCTCTACACCGTTATTCAGGCACTCAGGAAGTAGAGCCTATGTTTTTTAGCTGTAACATCTGGAGTAATGATCATTCTCAGGAAAAAGAAAACTCAGAATCATGTGAGAGGATAGTACAGGTTGAGCCAGAGAGGCGCAACTGCAATATATGGCCATAACTAACCAGGGCAGATCTCCAAAATGTAGACGAAGGAATGGCATATTTGGTAGGCATTATGCTTTTTTGACCAAATTCTTGTAGATAAGATAAAAAATGTCGCCTGATTTTCTAGATGGGTGGTAACTAAACTCCAGGGATTTTTTATTAGTATAATCACATTTTTTAAATCAACTAATGCCTTTCTAATCAATCACACAGTGCTACAGATGGCATTCATCTAGAGTAGAAGAAAGATACTTACATAATTCCGCAAAAATATATTCATAGTCTAAAAAGTAAAACAGACTTTAGTGGATAATCTGTGTTGAAACAGGTTTGAGTTATTTTACCCTATTAGATTTTGTTCAAGCATGGGGATCGAATCGAGGTAAGGATACATTATGAGGCTATTTTTAATCTTGAGACTTACAAGCATTTACATATATAGTATGGGTATAATGTCTATGTTGTATATATGTGTATTTATGTATATATTTCCATTTAACTATTCTCTCTGTGTATATATGTATGTACACAAGTGCCACAGTGTGTGAGGGAGTGGGTCAGAGGACAACTTTCAGGAGTCCATTCCTTCCTCCATGTAGGTTCCAGGGATTAAATTTAGATCTTAAGATTGGCAGTAAATGACTTCACTGACTGAGCCACCTCATGGGCCCATGAAATGCTCAGTGTTTTCAGTCAATAGTCTGAATGAAAACTGAGAAACCATGTCCTTGAATTTTTTAAATCAATCTAGGAAAGTAGCAACATCGAAAGGTCATGGCGTGGTGAGGAAAGACTTGGAGAGCAGAGGTGTTTCAGCAGAGGAACACTGTAATAAGGTCTTGTTTCAGGGTCACGGGCTGGCTTATTGGACAAAGTTAGAAACCAGACATGTGACACATGTAAGCAGTACGTGTAAACTGTTGGAAGTATGTTACCTTCGGTGCACTGTACACACAAACCGGTATATCAACATGTTAAGACGAAGACAGTGGGGGCCAGATTCCCATGCCCACCCTTCACACTGCTCAAACCAAAGTCAAGCAGTTATAGTAAATGAGAAAAAAAAATCACAAGAGAAAACAAACAGGAAAAAACATTTAAAATTAAGGAATATAGAAATAAGGCTAGCAAGACACAATGCACATATTGTAAACCTGAACATGTAGAGATAACAACATAATTATTTACAGTGGAAAGTGGGCAAAGAGGGACATTGGAAAGGAGTGTAAAGGTGATTTATGATAGATGTAAGGAAAACTGGAGCAAGGTCAAAGGAGAAAAGTAGAGAGGTGAGGGGAAGGAAAACAGAGTGAAATCAGGCGTGGCTGAGGGAGCAGACAGACTGGAGAAGGATCTTGTAGTGATTGCCTCCAATCACCAAAAAGCTTTCAGGTGGGAGATGGATGGAAGCTGTTTGACCTTTAAGGTATGGAACCAAGGGGCATTAAATGCAAATTAAAAGGGGGTGGACTTGGGTTCCGTGTTATAACAGTCACACCTGCCCAAAGGAGCAATGAGCTGCCACAAAAGAAAATAAATCTCCCCCGTCGCTGGAAGAGATCAGAGAACAGAAATGACATCCAACAATAACATAAGACTGTGAAAATGCCTACAAATCTTGCACCCAGGTCTCACTTTCAGTAGGACAAACAATGCTCACAAATGAGCCATTCTCCTGCTCATTTTATTGTTAGGGAAACTCCACTCAGCAAGACTCAGTGATTCCACTGCTGGGAGCTATGTTTTATTCCTCCCCCTGGAAAATTCCTTCCTTTGGAGAACTCGCTTGAGATCTGAGGATCAAATATACAGGCACGGGCAAAATTTCCTCAGTTTAGGGACTTCACCTTAACCAGACAAACACTGGTGTTTAAAAATGCAAAGAGAGAAAAATAATGTGAGTCTATATAAAATAATCCAGTTAACAATATCCCATAGCATGTTATTTTCGAAAATTAAATATCTCCAAGAAAATTTTGCTCATAATATGCTATATTTTCATCTAAATTTTGAGGTTTTGGTTAAAATAAGACATGGCATGAGTGACTGGCTATCAAGTGATCCCCTTGGTCTTTCTCAGAACCAGCAGGCTCACTCTGTCCCTCGGTTTCCTACAAGGGCTGTATCATTCGCCTTCACTATTATCCTCTAGTTACCTCCAAAGACTGTCAAGTTCTTATTCAGGTTATCTTTGGGGTGTGTCTTCTATGTTATATAAGATTGGGTACCACTTCCTCCTCCAGTTGATCTCCACACATGCCCCTATCCTTCTACCATGTCCTTCTAATGGAGCACTTCTAATACATGTGGCTCACTCACCTTGTATTGGCTATTGTTTGTCCTTCACTATAAATTTTCAAAGAGTAGGGTTTTTCCATGATTATCACAGATTCCTTGAAGGCAACAGACACACAATAAGCACACAAATATATCTATGTAATTGGTGCGAAATTTACTGGGGAAGTTTCAACAGGGCCTGATAAAGAATCTGTGGGATGTTTGTGTAATAATTTTTAACATCCCATTTACCTATTTGACCAACTGTAATGATGAATCTTAGTTATTAGACTGAATGGACTGAGACATACCTTGATCAGTGAAGTGTTCCTCTGGATCTGCCTGTGGAGGCATTTCTAGGGATCTTAACTAAGAAATGATAATCCATCATGATGGGATATGGTACCACCCAATAGGATAAGGGCTTTCCTATATAAAGGGGAAGAAAGATGTGTGTTGGCATAGGAATAATACTCATCGTCTTCTTCCCAGCTGCCATGAGTTGAGTTGCTTTCCTCTCGCATGAGGCAAATAGCTTTCTTGTACTATTTCCCTCTGCCTTCTTCTTCTCTGTGGTATTTCCCGTTTTCTACAAGTCAAGAAGTGAAGGTGCCAGTAAGCCATTAACTAACAGCTCTGAAACCATGAACCCAAAGAAATTTTTCCCTTCAGTTGTTTCTCTCATGCATTTGTTATAGCAATGAAAAGGTCTGGCTAATGTGTCTGTCTTGATCACCTCCAAAACCAGTCATGATTGCCGTTGTCCACTATCAACCCGATTCATGATCTAGAACCAAGGAATTGAATCTTTCAGTGAAGGGCCAGGTGGAAAATGGTTTAAACTTTATAGGAGACTTGGTCTGTGACACCTATTCAGTGTTGCCTCTGTGACATAAAACAGCTATATGCAATGTAAAAGATGATAAAATGTTTTAGTAAAACTTTATATAAACAAGCATTGGACAAATGGGATCAAAGTACCTTCAGTTTGCCAAACCATGCTATTCTTCCTTAGTTCTTTTTTGTAAACATTCTCATCAAGGCAGATTGACTCAAAAGTAATGTAATCTGATATGTCAGGTAGACTAGCACTGGAAGTTAAGGATGGAAAGAGGTTCAACCATTTAGGTGCTTCTCTAGAAGACACTGAGGGAAACTGCTTTTGCTGTCAAAAGAAATAGTGACCACTGAAGAAAGAATCAGAGAGTGAACTGGAATAAGGAAACCTGTTTACGAGATGATTGATACACAGCTAAAACCCAGATGCTGGCATTTTCCTTCTTGTTCTATTCAAAAAGGCCCATGATCTGCCTATATTTCTTTCTAGGAAATGTGAGTCACCAGCCCCAAAAGACACTTTTGGCGAGCCATCCAGCTCTCTCAGTCAAAATCAGGCTGTTTTACCAGACCCTTATGCTCCCCAAGAAATGAATAGATCAAGTTTAAGGACTGTCTGTAAAGTTGGAGGCCTTTTGAGATGATCAAGATGAGAGGGGCAAACAAAAATCATTTTTTCTATTGAAAGAAAAAAAAAGAAATTCCCACCTCCTCCCAGCCTCCTATTTCCCTCCCCCTCCTCCCACTCTTCTCCTCCTTCCCCCACTCCTCTCCCCCTCCCTCTCCAGTCCAAAGAGCAGTCAGGGTTCCCTGCCCTGTGGAAAATCCAAGGTCCTCCCCCCTCCATCCCGGTCTAGGAAGGTGAACATCCATACTGGCTAGGCTCCCACAAAGCCAGAACATGAAGTAGGATCAAAATCCCATGCCATTGTCTTTGCCTTCTCATCAGCCCTCATTGTCCGCCATGTTCAAAGAGTCCGGTTTTATCCCATGCTTTTTCAGTCACAGTTCAGCTGGCCTTGGTGAGCTCCCAATAGATCAGCCTCACTGTCTCAGTGGATGGGTGTACCCCTTGTGGTCCTGACTTCCTTGCTCATGTTCTCCCTTCTTCTTCTCCTCATTGGGACCTTGGGAGCTCAGTCCGATGCTCCAGTGTGGATCTCTGTCTCTATCTCCATCCATCGCCAGATGAAGGTTCTATGGTGATATGCAAGATATTCATCAGTATGGCTATAGGATAGGGTCATTTCAGGTTCCCTATCCTCAGCTGCCCAAGGAGCTAACTGGGGACATCGCCCTGGGCACCTGGGAGCCCCTCTAGGTTCAAGTCTCTTGCCAACCCTAAGATGGCTCCCTTAATTGAGTTATGTGATTCCCTGCTCCTCTATCCAACCTTCCTTTCTCCCAATCATCCCATTTCCCCAAGTTCCCCCCATTTTCCCCTTCTTACTTTTCTCTCCCGATCTCCCCTTACCCCCGTCCCACCCCACCCCCAAGTTCCCAATTTTTTGCCTGGCAATTTTGTCTACTTCCCATACCCAGGATAACAACTATATGTTTTTCTTTGGGTTCACCTTCTTATTTAGCTTCTTTAGGATCACAGATTATAGACTCAATGACCAGTATTTGTGGCTAGAAACCAATTATGAGTGAGTACATCCCATGTTCCTCTTTTTGGGTCTGGGATACCTCACTCAGAATAGTGTTTTCTATTTCCATCCATTTGCATGCCAAATTCTAGAAGTCATTGTTTTTTTTACCGCTGAGTAGTACTCTAATGTCTATATATTCCACACTTTCTTCATCCATTCTTCTATTGAAGGGCATCTAGGTTGTTTCCAGGTTCTGGCTATAACAAATAATGCTGCTATGAACATAGTTGAACAAATGCTTTTGTCATATGATAGGGTATCTCTTGGGTATATTCCCAAGAGTGGTATTGCTGGGTCCAGGGGTAGGTTGATCCCGAATTTCCTGAGAAACCGCCACACTGATTTCCAAAGTGGCTGCACAAGTTTGCATTCCCATCAGCAATGGATGAGGGTACCAAAGTTGACTTCAAACTTAAATCAATCAGAAGAGATGGAGAGGGACATTTTATACTCATAACAGGAACAATCCATCAGGATGAAGTATCAATCCTGAATATCTATGCCCCTAATATAAAAGCACCCACTTACATGAAAGAAACATTACTAAAAATTAAGGCAGCCATCAAACCGCACACACTAATAGTAGGAGACTTCAACACTCCTCTCTCACCAATGGACAGGTCAATCAGACAGAAACCTAATAGAGAAATTAGAGAATTAATGGAGGTAATGAAGCAAATGGACTTAACAGACATCTATAGATTATTCCACCCAAATAGGAGAGAATATACCTTCTTCTTTGCAGCTCATGGAACCTTCTCGAAAATTGACCACATACTCAGTAGCAAAGCTAACTTACACAGTTACAAAAAAATATTAGTAACCACCTGTGTCTTATCAGATCACCATGGATTAAAGTTAGAATTCAACAACAATGCTACCCCCAGAAAGCCTACAAACTCATGGAAACTGAACAGTCAACTACTGAACCATACCTGGATTAAGGAAGAAATAAAGAAAGAAATTAAAGTCTTCCTTGAATTCAATGAAAATAAAGAAACAGCATACTCAAACCTATGGGACACTATGAAATCAATCCTAAGAGGAAAGCTCGTAGCACGAAGTGCCCACTTAAAGAAAACAGAGAAAGCACACATTGGAGACTTAACAGCCCACCTGAAAGCTCTAGAAAAAAAAAAAAAGAAGAAGCAGACTCACCTAGGAGGAGTAGAAGACTGGAAATAATCAAACTGAGGGCTGAAATCAATAAAATAGAAACACAGAAAACAATCTAAAGAATCAATGAAACAAAAAGCTAGTTCCTGGAGAAAATCAACAAGATTGATAAACCCCTATCCAAACTAATCAAACGGCAGAGAGAGAATATGCAAATTAATAAAATCAGAAATGAAAAAGGGGGACATAACCACAGACACAGAGGAAATTCAGAGAATCATTAGATCTTACTACAAAAGCCTGTATGCCACAAAACTGGAAAATGTAAAAGAAATGGACACTTTTTTAGTTAAAAACCATATACCAAAGTTAAACCAGAAACAGGTGAACAATCTCAATAGACCTGTTAGTCGCAAAGAATTAGAAACTGTTATCAAAAACCTCCCTACCAAAAAAATCCCAGTACCAGATGGTTTCAATGCAGAATTCTACCAGAACTTCCAAGAAGACCTAATACCTATACTCCTTAATGTATTTCACAATATAGAAACAGAAGAGGCATTGCCAAATTCCTATTATGAAGCTACAGTTACTCTGATACCTAAACCACACAAAGACTCAACCAAGAAAGAGAATTACAGGCCAATCTCGCTCATGAACATCAATGCAAAAATCCTCAACAAAATACTGGTAAACCGAATCCAAGATCACATTAGAAAAATTATCCATTTTGATCAAGTAGGCTTTACCCCAGAGATGCAAGGCTGGTTCAACATACAAAAATCATTTTTGTACCCCCAATACACTCTAAATCAGCTCTATCAAGTGCTTCTGTGAGTATAGAAGAACTTCTCTGTGTTTGAATTCCATATGTCCTTCATTTAATATGTAATCCTCCTACAGTTCTTAAAATCAACTGGTTCATGGCCATGAGTGATAGCCTTCACTGCCAGATCATCACCCACACATAGTCCAAGAGTAGGAATAATTATTGTATTTTCTCTTCATTTAGCCATTTGTTCTCATAAAGTAGTCAGGTTAAGGACCTTAGAAGAAAAAAATTTATGCCTTTTTTAATAGCAGATTTGGAGCTCATGTTCATTGCTCTGGCCTTTATGTTAGAATAATGATACTATTCCATTATGTCAGTGTTATGAGTCATCTTTAACCTGGTAGAAACTGAGTATTCAATGAAAGGGACTTCTTCATTATTTCTAAAATGTAAAATAGACTTGATTCTTTTCTCCTGTATTTACAAAATAGAATCCTTTCTGTTTCTCTTTATTTTAATTAAAACAGTGAGAGAGCTTTGCTACTCCGAGGTCCCTAGGAATCTGGCTTGCATTAATAAAGAAAACAGGTTTGCATGCAATCCAGATCTCTTCTAACCTTCAAGGTTAGTCATTGTTATTGACTCTTGGTACAAATGGTTTGTAATAAACACTCAAGCCCATTTTCATAGACACAGAAAGAAAAACCGTTGATTTCTCTCCATAATTCCAGTGTTAGCATTGTGGCCCTTTATTTCATAACCTTGGAGAATCACATTATTTTCATGAGCGTTGATTTCCATGCCGTGACTTGAATATTATAGTGGGGATCCAAAGTCATTTAATGAGACATATCCACGGTCTAATATTGGCATTCAACACCCCAGTGGTAGCATCCTCCTCACACATCCTCCAGAACTTGGCTATCACCCAGACCTCATTACTCACTCCAGAATATCACCCACACCTTATCAATTCTGGCCACAGGCTGTTCTTTGGCATAACTTATATTTTCTTCATTTGGTAAATATTGTAACATCAAAATTATGTTATTAATAAGACTTACAACAGAAGGGAAACCCAGTTTAGCAAACCAGAATTCAACAATTTTCCCCTAAGTTGCTTGACCATGTGGCAGTGAAGCATAAAAACAAACAAAAAACCTTAAAACCTTTTCTAAAAACTTACATTGTTTTCAAAGTTAACACACAAAGTTTAAGAAATCATGCTATTTTCAAATCAAGTTCATGTTGATAGATTCCTTTCCAGCTCATCTCCACCTTCCTTCCCTCCCTAGGCCTTGTAACCACCCCACCACATTCTGCTCTCCGTTTTTGGTAACATGTCTTCTTTTGTATTCTTCCCATATTTCTTTTGTTTTTGTTTTGTTTTGTTTATTTTTTTTTTTTTTTTGGTTTTTCAAGACAGGATTTCTCTGTGCCTTTGGAGCCTGTCCTGGAACTAGCTCTGTAAACCAGGCTGGTCTCGAACTCACAGAGATCCGCCTGCCTCTGCCTCCCGAGTACCGGGTTTAAAGGCGTGGGCCACCATCGCCCGGCCTCTTCCCATATTTCTTAACACCTGTTTTTACCTCCTCTTGGTCTTTTCTCCTGTTCCAACCTTTACATATATTTGCATTCAGGTAGTGTGTGTGTGTGTGTGTGTGTGTGTGTGTGTGTGTGTGTGTGTGTGTGGTGTGTAAAGCTGAGGTCTACATGTGATGAATACTATATCATTTTGGGTAACGTTGGATACACTTTCTTAATCAATCCATTTGTCTGCAAATTGCATCAATAGAAATTTATTCAGCTAACTTTTTATGTGTTTAGGAATATTTTCCCTACACAGTATTACATGTAAGAATGTAAGATCTTAAATGCATATTCATTTCTGAAGGAAAGACCCATTTCATCCTGTAGATTAAACTGAACATCTGTTCTGTGCACACTATGAATGTGACTCTTAATTGACAGGAATCATGTATTACCATGGAAATTATACAGCTAAAAATAAGTATTCCAGTTCTATAGGTGGGGAGAGCAGCAAGAAATGTATATGGCTAAAATTAAAGTGTTTGCAAACTTCATCCTTCCGCATGATTCTAGGCAAAAGTCATTTCATTGTTCACATGGGTTATGGGCATAATTCAATTTCTTGCAAATATTAGATGCTGATCTCTTTTTCTTTATTGTCTATCAGCTGAAGACTATTGTAAGAAGGCCATTTGTTGGTTCCCAGCTGTTTAGCCCTGAAATAATCACACAGAAATTATATTAATTAAATCACTGCTTTCCCCATTAGCTCTAGCTTCTATTGGATAACTCTTACATCTTAATTTAACCCATCTCCATTAATCAGTGCATCACCATGAGGTGGTTGTCGATCAGCAAAGTTTCAGCGCATCTGTCTCCAATGGTGGCTCCATGGTTTCTCTCTCTGACTTTGCCCTCTTTCTCCCAGCATTCAGCCTAACTAAGTTCTACGTTGCTATAGACCAAACCAGTTTCTTTATTCATTAACCAATAAAAGCAACACATAGACAGAAGGACCTCCCACACCAGATGACTCTTGCAACTTCTTTGAAGATACCGTGACACTATATGTATATATGTATATACATATGTATATGTATATTCCAACTCAAATTGATCCATATGGTCCAAATCTCTGCAGCCTCCTATGTCCTCCTTTCTTCTGGACACACCCTTTAGTCTCCTCCTTCTCTCTTGCAGTTGCTTTGGACATTGCTGAAGAATATAAGATAGACTTTCCTGATATAAACCAATTGATCAGCAAACTTATGTCTATATGAAAGGTTAATTTCTTTTTGTTATATAAGTAATATATCCCTAGTTTCCAAAATAAAATATGATATCTTGTGTTGAGAAAATGGGAGACATTAATCTACTAACCACATCTAATGATTGTTTCTTAGCAAAATGAAACAAAAACCCTCTGAAGATCTACTTTAACCAGAGTGACCTCAGTAGATACTTATTGGAAATGCTCACAGATGTCATAAGATAGATGTCTTAATTATTATTTCTGTAGATCTCACTTCACAATGATACCCATTGGGCATATGTTATGAATAAGAGTTTAAAGACTCAATTTTTAAATAGAAAGAGAAAAAGTGTGTGTACACATGCATGTATGTGTGTGTATATATGAGTGTGTTTGTGTGTGTGAGTGTACTGCCCACAAAGACCAGAAACATCAGATGTCCCCTGGAGCTACATGTGTATTCTGGTATCTGTACTTGGATCCTCTGCAAAAGCAGCACCACTTTTTAAGTGCTGAGCCATCTCTCTAGCCCCATCAAGATCACTTTAAAGTCCACCAATTGGAAAGTGTCACTTTAAATCTACAGAATAAAAACAAACTTTCCATGGGTTATACAATGAGTATTTATAGATTCAGGTAAAGTATCCAGAGACAACACATACATGGATTTCAAAACTCTGAATAACTTTGAAGAAAATGAAGATGTCAGGCTGCTTGAGAGAACTCAAGAATGTAGCTGTAGAGATAAGAAAGATACTGGAATATACTTCTTTTATACAATGTGACAGTATAAAAGCTACCATTCTCAACTGAAATATGATGTTATAGAAGTAAAAAGGAACTTAAATGCATGTATTTACATTTAATTTTGATGTTTTATTCTGCTTCTTAATATTTTTGATTGAATTTTTTATGTAAGTACTGTATTTATATCATTTCTACTATGCATTTACCTTCTCTAAATTGTCCTATATCCCCTTCCACTGCTTTTTAATCTCAGAACCTCTTATTTAGTTATTACTGTTTTTGCATGCACTCACACACACACACACACACATACACAGAGAGAGATAGAGATAGACAGAGACAGACCCGATGAGTCCTTTTAGTGTTGTTCATATGCATATGTGCTTAGGAATAAACACCTATGATTGCATAGCATATCATGGTGCTTGTGCTTGACAGCTTCTCATACAGCTCAAGTCGACCTTAAACTCACTAAGAATGAGTTCTCAGTGTGCAGCTGAGAATCTTGGTGAACCAGATCCTCCTGCTTCAACCTTCCGCACCCAGACACAACTCCAAATTTACATTCATTTTAAACTCCTATGACAAAAGACGTAACTGATACAAATAATTTAAAAGTTATTAGAAGGCAAAAAAATCCAGAACTTTATAAACATAGATAGATCATTGGAAAATATGACTTTACACTGAAGAGGATCACAGTATATAGCTATAGTAGAGTGAAATGAATAAATGAATCTCAATCACTCTTTATATGTGAGTCTGAGTGTGTGTGGGTGTCTGTCTGTTGCTATGCCAATGTACAAACCTTTAGAGAACAGGGACACAGGAAAGTGTCTAGTGTCATCTTTCTCTGTCTCTCCCCACATTACTGCCTTGAGAAAGTGGCTCTCTGTCGATTGCCTTGGCGGGCTACTTAGTCTAGGGTTAGTAGCCCGCTTGGCAGTTCAGTTATTCCAGGGTCCCGGAGAGGCACTACCTGGAAGATATGGGCTAGGAGACAGGAAGAAGGCCATGCAAAGTTTGTCAGAGCCTCCGTTTATTAGGGACGAGATACAACTTTTTATAGGGTAAGGAGTTGGGGGATGGGCACAGGGTTCTGGGCTCTTGCCACGTGGTTCACGTTGGTCACATGGTCCTCGTTGGTCACGTAGGCAGGAGGTTATCTTCAGTCAGGTCACTGTAGGCCTGGAAGTTGACACACCTAGCTCCCTAGATAGTTTGGAATGCGGGGTAGGTTCCGCTAACAGATAGCTCTCATTAACAGCCAATTTGGGTGTGGGGTAGGCTCTGTCAATAGAACCATTCTTAACACAATTAGGGGTGTGGGGTTCTCTGCAGACTCCCCAGGGTGATGGTTCCTGTAACGATTTTAGGAGGAAATTGGCTCCTGACAGCTCTCACTGAACCAGAAGCTTGTCATTTGGCTCTGCTGTCTGGCCAGGAAGCTCCCAGTATCTTATTCACCGCTGCCTCTCAGTCCTCGGGTTACAGACACGTGCAGTCATGACCAGGATTCAAATTAGTTCCTCACATTTTCCAAGCAAGTATTTTTAACTCCTCAGCTAGTTCTCTGGCTAGAATTTGTTTTACAAAGTACCTGTTCTCTCCTCTCTCTCTCTCTCTCTCTCTCTCTCTCTCTCTCTCTCTTCATGTGATGGAAGATTCTTACAAATTCCCACTTCAAGGTCCATGCAAAGCATGGTATTGTAAATAAAATTCCATAAACAGAACAATCCAAACTAGATCATCATATCATTTATGTCACAACATTTTAAAAAAAAAAATCAACATTTATCTAATGGTTAATGTGCAAAAACAACAGGAGATACACTGGCTATTAGCATCTGAAAATAGGATTTATTTTCTTCACTTGACCTTCTTCTACCCAAATATATTATTTTTGCAATCATTTTTCTAAAGAAATAAAGTCATAGAAAGTGTGATTTGTAGAAGTTGGATGATACTGTATTTATGGATGATTGTTAAGGGTATAACATTGTGAGACTCAAATAGCTCATTTTTAAATTTCTGTGATTTAATTCAAATAACCCAAAAGATCTCTTTGGGCAGCAAGTTGATTGCCAAGTTCCCTATATAAGGCATTTGCATCATTATTGCATTTTGTAGATGTTTGGAGCTTACTTATTTAAATAAATAGCAAGTTTGAATGATAGGCCAAAAGAGAAGAGAAATTACTTGAATAGTGGAGAAATTTAGTTTTCTTCCATCTATGCATTTTCATGAAAAAGTGTCTGGGCCTAGGAATGTAGCTTGGCAATTTATAGGGTACTTTCCTAATTGTGTGAATTTCTATGTAATTCCAAGCATAACACACATACAAATAAACAATAAAATAATAGAGTCTTCAGTTTGAGAAATTCCCTCATCTTCTCTACCATGGTTTTAGTAGAGGCAATACACTGTGTATGATGATGTACATACATTCAAAGTCCTTGAGAAAATATAAAGAGATAATCTTTGTGTGTTGTCCAGCAGGGAGCTGAGTTAACACACATTGGTAAGGGAAGAATAGCAACCACTCAGAAGTCAACAGTAAGAAATGCAAAACTCCCATCCCTTAACAGAACTCATGACTGTCTAAGGACCAACAATACCTGGTATGAATAAACTCATAATGTCCTGGTACTTTATTTAAAATGCTGGTATTTCAAGAGGTGGAGAAAGTATAAAAGGATGTCTCGTTCCACTTGCCAGGCTTGCCCATTGTCTTGGATAGGGTTCCTATTGCTGTAATAATGACCGAAAGCAACTTGGGGAGGAAAGGGTTTAATTCATTTTACAACTCTCAAGGCAAACTTTCTCACTGAGGAAAGTCTGGACAGAAACTGAAGCAGAAACAATAACAGAACACTCTATATTGACCTGCTCCCCCACATTTTACTCAGGACCACCTTTCCAGGGTGATATCACCTTCAATGAGCTAGACCCTCATAAATCAATCATCAACCAAGAAAATGCCATACAAACTTGCCTATAGGCAAATAGGAAGAGAAATTTTCTCAGTTGAGTTTCCTCTTCCCAGACAATGCTTCCTTGTACCAAGTTGTCAAAAAACCAACGTGGACATACATTCTCTGCAGACCACATTATTTGTGAACTTCATGTTAAGTAAGCTTCCCATTGGGTCTAAAGCTACCTCACAGGTGAGGTTTTAGATGTCAGTGTGTACTGCTGCTACTTTCTTGTTAGAAATGACAAGGCTGTTCTAATGCTGGTGATAATACTGAGGAGTTGTATTTTATTACACAGGCTTCAAAAAAATTAAATAGATTCATTAAAAAATGAAGCTATTGCAGGCTGATCTCTATGGACCAACTAAAATGGGGGGTACTATCAAAAGCAACAAATTAAATTCCAGCAATCAGCCCCACGGCTTACCCTCTCTGGATTTTCTAATCTACTGCTGCCTAATTGCATTCATTGTAGGGTACATTATTTTTGTTTTCCCAATAGTATTTTCTTTTTCTTCTGAAGTTTGGGGAATACATAATATAATCACTACCGCTTGTGTTATAAAGTGTTATGATTTTGAAAAGGAAGACTTCATGGACTATGTAATGTCAATCATCTCTGTTTATGACAGTGTTTGTCACTCATTTGCTTTCAAAAAGAAAATTGGGGGGGGAATATCTTATATTCTGAGGGTATTTGTTTTAAAGCCTTATAGCTACCAAATTTGCATGAGTGTGTAGTTAATAGACATTAACACCTTTAAGAATAGAACTGTGCTCTATAAAAATGAGGCTGCTTCACCACCCAATCATACCCTTCCAAGTAACCAGGGCATTTTATATAGGAAGCACTGCCCATCCTCATGCTCACACCCAAAACTCACCTGAATCTTCTCATTTAAGCCCCTGAAAACACGATTAGACTTTACCCCCATTCATGGCCTCTCTGTTTCTCCAATTCAATAATTAACATTCATTGGACATTTACTTAGAGTCCTGTAAGGATTAGTAATTCATGAAATGACATGGTCTGACAGATCTGATGACCTCATCTAAAGTATCAGAAAGATAATAAAAAGCAAAAGAATATGTTTTTCTGGAACAGAATCACAAATCTGTTTACTCAGTACTGCTATTAAAAAGACTTTATGACAGGTTGTACATGGTTACTAACTCCAAACTGACAGTAGAGCAAAGACAGAGTTTGGGGAAACAATAATATTTGAGCCATTCTGTGTAAGCCCCGATGTAAGCAAAATGGGAGATCCATTTTGTACATGTGGAGTATCTATAAACTCCTTTTATTTCCATGTTTCATTATAAGAGGAGCATCCACAAAGCCTTAACATTTCCCACTAGACTTTAAGAATCTTGCTAACTTGAATTCCCATAAATCCTTCCACACTGTGATATGAGCCCCAGTTTCCTTTTCTGTGTAAAATGGGGCCATCTGCATCTCATTCCAGAAAACCCTCTTATTATCTACCTGGGGCCAATGCTTCCTGACTGCCTGGACAGCCAAAATTAAGGCTGGAAGTCCATAGTCAGTCTTTATATTCTTCCACAATGGCTTTTGGACTTTGAAATAAAATGTCTTAGAGGTGCGAGAGGCCAGCATCTGCCACACAAAAGATAAAACATTGCTGAACAGTCAAACAGCAGTTTAGAAAAGGTGGTGTAGAAAGATCAGTGCCCTACAAGAAGGACATGGATTTACAGATGCAAAACAATCCCAGTCCTACCAAAGAAAGAAAGTTAGTCATTGAAGATCATTTCAATCTCTTATCTTTATACTTTACCCACTTCCCTTTACCTTCCATAAGTTTCTCACTGTAAGAACTCAAAGTTAGCTTCCATCTTCATGTCAATTTGGAAAAATATACTGTTCTCTACAGATAGCATCCCATAAACTGCAGCCCCAAGCCACCACTTTGAGAACTACTCATTTCCTGGGTGTGTTCTATGACTGAATGGCATATTCATGTTCATAACTTCTGCTAGGTTTTAATCACTATTCTACCTTCCACAATGATTTTTGGACTTTGAAAGAAAATGCCTTAAAGGTGTGACAGGCCAGCATCTGCCACACAAAAGATGAAACATTACTGAGCAGTCGCTGCAGGAGTTGAGTGAAGCAGATGCAGAAAGATCAGTACCCTACCAGAGCACATACTCAAGGGACTATGATACTTCAAAGAAAACTATTTTCCTATTTTTCCCTAAAATGAAATAAAATGATCTCGTCCAATCTTTCTCTTCACATTAGATTAGACCATTACTCTGAATCTGTTTGCTACTTGTCTATTCAACTCCATTGTTACAAGGAGCTTTTGACCCTTGACTTGACTTGGGCAATTGGCCAGTGTTAATGAGTAGAGTGTTAGCAGATTTGGCAGGGCAGAAGCTTGAAATGGACTTTTGTGGTTGGGCTACAGGTAGAGGTCCATGTCTGAGGGCAGGATAAAATGGATGAGCCAGCTCAATTAGGGAGGGAGGGAGAGAGAGAGAGAGAGAGAGAGAGAGAGAGAGAGAGAGAGAGAGAGAGAGAGAGAGAGAAAGAGAGAGAGAGAGAGAGGAGATTATGAGAATGAACATAAATGATATATTGGATGTATTGGATGATACTCACCTCCAGTGAGGGCAGATCTTTGCTGAATCTATTCATCTTCCAGATCCATCCCAACAAACATCACTAAAACTGTTTTATAAGTTATCTGAGCATTTATTTAACCAGTCAAGTGATAAATAGAAGCAACAATTATACAAATCTTTTGGATATTTCCTACATCATACCAGTGACATACTGTTCTGTGCTTTGGTCATTGTTTATGGAATCTTGCATCTATTAGAAAAATGTAGGAGATTATGTGAACCTTCAGATTGTATATCCCACCCTATGTGTTTAGGTTTCACCAATGTTCTACTAACCATGTGCAGAAATGTTGGTCATTAGAGTCAAGGCGTGGGTACTGAAACGTCAACTAATTCATGTATCCACATGGGCATGAATGCTCATATATTCCCAAAGAATGTTATCCCTTACCTCTACTCACAAATACTACTGAAATTACCTGAATACTTAGTATAAACCAAATATTGAACTAAATTTTTATTGGTTATATTTATAGATTATAGTTATTCATTTATTTATTTTCTTTTCTTGTTTTTTCTTCTAATATTTTTTATTACTTTATAAATAATACCATTCAAAATTTTCACTTCCTCCCCTCCTCCCACTTCCCTCCCATTCCCCCACTCACTCTCCCCTCTCCAGTCCTAAAATAGGGCAGTGTACCCTGCCCTGCGGGAAATCCAAGCCCTCCCCCCCATTCAGGCTTAGGAAGGTATGCATCCACATAGAAGAGGATCCCAAAAAGCCAGTACATGCAGTAAAGACAAATCCCAGTGCCATTATCATTGGCTTCTCATGCTGTCCCAATTGTCAGCCACATTCAGAGGCTCCAGTTTGATCCCATGCTTGTTCAGTTCAAGTCCAGCTGGGAGTCAATCTACCTCAGAATCCAGCAATACCACTCTTTGGAATATACCCAAGAGATGCCCTATCATACTACAAAAGTATTTGTTCAACTATGTTCATAGCAGCATTATTTATAATAGCCAGAACCTGGAAACAATCTAGATGCCCCTCAATGGAAGAATGGATAAAGACAGTGTGGCACATCTACACATTACACTCAGCAGTTAAAAAAAATGGCATCTTAAATTTTACATGCAAATAAATGGAAATAGAAAACACTATCCTGATTGAGATAACCCAGACCCTAAAAAAGATCAGTATGGTATGTACTCACTTATTAGTGGATTGTAGCCATAAGCAAAGGACATTGAGCCTATAGTTTGCGATCCTAAAGAAGCTTAATAATAAACAAAAACATATGTAGATCCTCCTGGAAATTGAAAGCAGACAATATCACCAGGCAAAAGTTGGGAGCATGGGGGTGGGGAATGAGGAGAAGGGAAGAGGTGGAGAGAGAAGAGGGAAGGGGAGGGTTGGGGAGAGCTTGGGGAAGTGGGATGGTTGAGATGGAGGAAGGACAGATATGGGAACAGAGAAGAAGATATCTACATTAAGGGAGCCATTGACAAGAGGCTTGATTCTAGAGGGGTTCCCAAGTGTCCATGGGGATGTCCCCAGCTAGGAACTTGGGCAGTGGAGGAGAGGGTGCCTGAACTGGCCTTGTCCCATAGTCAGACTGATGACTATCTTGAATATCACCATAGAACCTTCGTCTGGCAACAGATGGAGATAGAGACAGAGACCCACATTGGAACACTGGACTGAGCTCCCAAGGTCCAGTTGAAAAGCAGAGGGAGGGAGAATATGAGCAAGGAAATCAGGACCACCAGGGGTTGCTACACCCACTGAGAAAGTGTGCCTGAACTAATAGGAGCTCATCATTTATATACTTTGGAGACAAATATTTTTCCTTTCCCTTTCTTCCCTCCAAAGCTTCCCATATAATTCTTACCACACTCCTTTAAATTTGTGATCTGTTTTCATTGTTATTTTATTCGTGTATGTATATACATATATTCTTATGAATATATATTCATATATATAATGTAACCTGTTCAGTCTGTATAATGTTGCTTGTATGTATGTTTTCTGGGCTGGACAATTAATTGTTCTCTTCCCTGGGCGGAACCTCCTCTCCTGAGTCTAGCTTTCCTTGGGTGTCTATAGTTTTTGTGTAAGGTTGAGGCCTTGTGGGCTTTTCCCCATCCACTTTGGCATATTCATTGGCATAGTCCTTGTTCAATTCATGTTTAGGCAGCCATGCTGGTGAGATTTTTTTAGATATACTTTCTGGTATTACCAGGAGACACAATCTTATGGTAAGCTCCCAACTCTTCTATATCTTACATTCTTTCTTACCCCCTCTTCTGCAATGTCCCCTTAGACTTAAATGTGGAAGTATTTAGTAGATGTGCAATGTGGACTTTACTCCAAAACTTTACACTTTGATTGGTTGTTGTTTGCAATGATAATGGTAATTCTGCAATGGTCTCCATCTCTTAGTATTATTTTTGTGCTGTTTCAGACAGCTTCTATTTATTTAACACAGGCTGAACTTGACCCTGGGATCCTCCTGACTGAGCTTCCAGAGTACTGGGGTAGTAGGCATTTCCTATCATATCCAACAATTGAAGCATTCTGTATTATATCAATTCCCTTGTAGCAACTTAATAATGCATTATTTCTTTGTTTTCACAAAGCACAGAAAATCAAAGTAACTATGCCCATGTGGAAGTATTAGAAAGAAATCATTCTGGATCACTCTTCAGACATGCTTCTTCCATGAGCCCAAATTATAACCTCAATTATTACACCACAGTGAAATAATATGTATGTCTGTGCTTTGAAAATTATAAAGTATCTTGAAGATAAGAAGTTACTATTTTCCATAAACGGGATTGGATTTTTATCTCGTAGCAAATGACCAATCTTCATTCTCATCTTACTAAATTGAAAACGTACACGAATACATATCTATTTACCTGGCATGAGCATCTGCCTGCAGGTTCCAATTGTGAAGGAGGAAAGATAAAGTCATAAATACAAAGGTTAGAGAATTCACGGAAAAATGAAAGAAATAAAAATCAGCTTGAGAAGCTACCGACATGCAAGAAATATGCAAGACCCAGTCAGATGATGGCTGTAGTGACAATTCATTGAATCAAGTTTTATTAAATAGTTCTATAATATTGAGCTGCTTTGAACACAGTGACATCTGGGGGTTAACATTAATTAAAGTGTGTTAAATAAAGCAAATCTTATTTTATAGGAAAATGCAAAACAAAAGTAATGTCAACAGCTATCATGAGCCCCGAGACCTTTCCCCTCGATACCCAAGGAAGACGCTACATGTTTTTAGAGGCTTGGAAGACAAACAATTGATCCATATTTGAGATCACAAAAATGCTCAGATGAATAAATGATTATGTTGCTGTTTTACAAGAGGATGAGCTGATTTCTGTCTCTGACTACTCACTGTGGGTTCTTAACAAACACAACAAGTGCTTTCTTGGGGATACATTTTTCAGACATGTGTCAATAGGCGGAGGTTGGAACAAGTGCCGCATTAGCTTGAAGATGCACTGGAAGCTCTGTGGTATGTGTTAGCATAGTAAACTCTGCAGTCATGTGCTGACAGAATGCTTTGCATAGGTAGAGTGATAAAATCAGGTGTAACTGTGACCCAAAAACGGTTTATGGAAAATTTGAATCAGGCAGTAATATTCCCATCAACACCTTCTAGTAACGAGAAAATAAATGAAATGGCGCAGGGGACAGACATGTCAGACGTTTGAAGCATTGTTCACAGACTGTGTCTATATCCCTGCTGAGAAAAATGCAAAGACTGGACAACAATGGAATGGAGATTATTAAAAAGAAATCACCAGAGTGAAACGCTGAAAAAGTTAATATACTCAGGCCCTGATCCAAATTGTAGGGAAATTATAGGTAACGCCAGAGATGACTCACCTTGAAGAAGTAGTTAATAGAAACTCAGAAGGCTCCATCTAATCCAATAATTGCCGGCTTATCTATTCTTAATGTTCTTTCCTTTTCAATCCTGAAAAAAAACTCTAATCTTCAAAATAAACACTTTATAGGGCAAAAAGTTAAGAAATACTTATTGTGATCCATAGAGCCAGTCTATGTCATTATCAGACATTTTAAACATGATTTTGTGGAAACGAGTGAAAGTCATCCAAACGAGACTAAAGAAAAATGCATTTGCTTTAGGGGGGATTAAGTACTCCCCCCATTTTTGACAGGAATGCAGAGGCAGGCAGAGAAGAGGGAAAGCTATGTGGTAGAGAAGACGAGAGAGCTTCCATTGAGCTTCATTGAAGGCTTTGGCTGAGGAAACTATATGCAGGCAGAAATGTTAGCACCAGCTGCTAATAAAGCAGGCCATGGGGGAGGCATGAACTCATTTGGGGAACTGTTAGGGCTCTACTACAAAATTCAGGGCAGAGAAATTAGTGGGGCACAAGTGACTGGGTGACAAGATGCAACTGCAGTCTGGGCATTGTTTCTGAAAGCTCTACCTTTAGGAACGCCAGACATTCGAGAATCATGTTTGAGAAAAGAAACAAAAAATAAAAGATGGCTTTAATGTTCTCGTCTGAAAACCAGAGTGCTCGATGATAGAGTTGGGAAAGGCTGTGTGGGTGCAGGGATGTTAGAGAGGAGAGGCTGAAGAGTTCCATTTGGGACACATTTAGGTTTGAAAGGTCAGATCCCCAGTGTAGAGGTTAAGAACGCTGCTGCATTAGGAGAGAGAGAGGCCGGACACATATGGTAAATGACAGGGCTGGGGAAGTCGGAAGGAACGAGACCCTCTCACCTCCTGTCAACCAGGTGTCTTAACTCACCAGCGATGCTCCATTCTTCTGTGAGGTCAGCCATATTGCTTCTGCAGAGCAGCTAAGGACAATGAAGCCACAAACTCCTGAGGATACACAACTGCCTGAGTTCAGAGTTGTCTCTCTCTGCTCAGACTGGTATAATGAATAACACAGGCTATATGGCTAAAGTCCCGATATTTTCTCTTGTGGTTCCAAAGGCTAGAAGCCTTATATGTACTGTGCACAAGATGGTGTCTGGAGTCACTCTCTTTGTCTCATAGTCAGTGTTCCCCACCCCCATTGCCTGCTTACACATGCATGTTGCCTCTTCCTGTCCTTGTTGGCCCTAGTCAGATTGTACTAACGCGCTACACTAAGGGCTTTTTCATATGTCATTTTTGCAAAGGCACAATGTCCAAATAGAGTCTCATTCTAAGAAGCTGGAGGTCAGGACTTTAGCATACAAGTCTGAGGACAGAATTCACTCCCTAAGAACTGAACCCATTTTTCAGTTCCATGTTCATTACTATTTGATCTCTACTACGAAAATAGCAAGTCTTATTCACTCGATATACTTTGTGCTCGGGAGTCTTCCCTGCTTGCCTTATTTAAATCAGCAGTTGTACACCTCCCATTCCCTCCCCTGACATTACTTCTTTTTCACAGCTGTCATTTTGTTAATATCAAATATATTTTCATTTGTTTTGCATGTTGTCGCATTCCCCCATCAATATGTAATCTATGAAGATGGGGAATTTTTCTGTTTTATTTACTGCTGTATCTTTGGCACACTGAGTCTCCCACAGTGCAGGTGTTCAATAAATATTTTCTGATTGCAGGTGGGGAGGTGTAGATGTGAAGACGCATAAATAAATCTAAGTAAAGCACCAAAGCCCACTTGAGTGCTGGGATGAGATAAGCATGCACTTAGCCAGCCTAAAGTAGAGTTACCCAGGTCCTAAAAACGGGACTTTCATCTGCTTTGTCATATAAATAACCCGCATGAGGAAATAGCTCGGCACTGACTCAGAACCATGGCGCTTTTGTTCTCTTGCTGCTATTTTCCTGCCTCTGGTACTTGGGTTTTCCAGAGTAGAGCCTTCCAACCCAGAATTTATGCTTGCTGTATCTCTGCAGGGCAGCCATCTAACGTGTGATGTTGCCAAACAGAAACCATGTAGAAACAACAGCTAAGTTAGCAGGAGCTGATCAAATTCTGGAGCCCTGCTCCAGGGCCCAGCCGTAAAATATGTCTTGAGAATGGCAACCTTTGTTTGTGTGTGGAAGTGCATGTGTTTATATAAGCTACTTTCTATTGGAATTGTCTTGTGTTAAGAGAAAAGTTAAAAACACGCACTTGCAACAGACAGTACTAAATGACGTCAATCTTCTGGCAATCTATCTTTGGGTACATTATGGGCTACAAAAATACAAAAAGAGAAAAGAGGGATAAAATAGATACACTGAAAGAAAAAAAATCAAATCAAGCTTAGTAAGGCATATATTAGAGCAGTTACTCTTCACTCAGGATCAGGGCTAGAGTTACTGCTGCTCCACTTCCTGCTTCCTGTTTCTGCTTTGCAATAGTTTTCTATGGCTGGCATAACAAAGCGCTGTATATTGGTTGGTTTAAACAAGAAAAAGTTACAGTTTCTCAGAACTGGAGTTTGGAAGTCTGAACTCCGGCTGTCATTGAAGCCATACTGCCTGTAATCTGTAAGGGAATTTGTCTTACCTTCTCCTAGCTTTGGAGGAATAGTGCCATTGCTTGCTATTCCTTGCTTGATAGCTCATTATTCCAATCTCTGCTTTGGTCATGAGAGGACTAGGGTGTGTGACTCTGTCTTTTTATGTCTGTATTTTCATAAAGTAGAAGTTGCATTGTAGCAGGGACAAGCCTACTTCCCTATGGCCTCATATGAAACAATTATTGCTGCAACAGACCTAACTCCACATAAAGTCACATTCTGAAGTACTGAAGACTTAGATTTCAGCAGATCTTTTTGTCTTTCTGGGGATGGGCACAATCTAACCAATAATACATTCCTAGTTTATAGACTGTGGAACCTTAGAAGACAATTAATTAAACAAATGGTTTTTAAGTTCCATATAGGGAAACAGAACCAGTCCTCATAGTTGAGGATGTATGGATATCTTGAGGCAGAGAATTACTGACAAAGAGAAAAGCAAAGTCACAACAGGTTAGAGATGGTCCTTTTCATCACTTTTCAGTCTTGATGACAAATATCTGAGGAAATCAACTTACAGAATCAGAATTTAACTTGACTCATAGCTTGAGATGGTCTGCTCCATGTTTGGATGAATTTATTCCACAAGGCCTATGGGGATTGTTGGATAGCAGAAGAAGAGTATACATTGGAAAAACATGCCCCCATGGCCAGGAAACAGGAGAACAAGGAGTAGGTCAGGGTCTCACAATCTTCTTCAAGTGTATGTCTCCCAATGTCATAAGGACTTCTCACTGGTCTTCACCTGTTAAAGAGTCCACTACCTCCTGCAATGGTCACCAAGCATCTAATATGTGGATCTTTAGAATATGCACAAGACATAAACTATCTCAGCCCATATGGTAAAAATATGACAAGAGTGAGAAAAATCAATGACTGCTGTAGCTCCGATAAACAAGGTAAACAAATAACAATCAAAAGAGACTAAAGGCAAACTATCAAATATGAAGGTTGAGGTTAAGAAGATTGGGGGAGTAGGATTCCATTTTTTTCCTCTGCTCTTCTATACAGGTCTCAACATGATCCCATATAATTCTGTTCTGCCCAATATTCTCAGTCAATATGTAAGAGAACACAAACTCAGAAAAATAACATAAAGTCTAAAGTCTCTCAGGAGTTGATGGATTTTCTTAAGCCTTTCCTGCACAGGATCCCTGAGTACTGACACAGAATGGGAAGCCAGAAACACTTTCCATGGTGGATATACAACTTGGGTGATGGAAAAGAATCTTCTCTTATGTCTGTTTGGTTCAGCTCCATGTCCCTTTCAAGTCTCTTATGGGAAACAAAATTAAGTTCAATTAATTGAGGTCATTTCAATCACCTTCCATCTAAACCCCAACCCCCTGGCTTTTTCCTTTATTTGTGAAATTGGAGCATGACATGCCAAGGAATGAAGTCAGGACATGGTCACATACCTGTGCTGGTTTGGGCTGAAGCATTCCCATGAGTGTGTTGGTTTGAATTAAATGTCCCACATAGTCTCAAGCATTTGAATATTTTATTCTCGGTGACACTGTTTGGGAAGTGGAGGAGTTGTAACCTGGTTGCGAGAAATATGCCATAGGTTGTGGGCCTTAGATTTCCAAACCTCATACCATTCCATGTGTTTTCTCTGTCTCTCTGTCTCTCTGTCTCTGTCTCTGTCTCTCTCTCTCTCTCTCTGTGTGTGTGTGTGTGTGTGTGTGTGTGTATGTGTATGTGTATGTGTATGTGTATGTGTGTCTGCTTCCTGATTGCTCTTCAACTCATGAGCCCTCAGCTTCCTATTCTCACCATGCCTTTGCTCTGCCGTCATGTATTCTAACCCTCTGGAACCATGAGTCTACATGAACTCCTGTAAATTGCCCTTGTCATGATGTTTAATCAGAACAATAGGAAGTAAATAATACAGAGATCCTATTTAAGACTGCCCTTCATTTTCCCACAGACTCTGGTCAATTCACTATTGTCATAGCACTCATAAATGAGGAAAACATTCACCTTCTTGATCCATGTGAAACCTGAAGCATGTTCCTGATGATACCTAGAACCTATCCCCTTACATGCCCCCTCTGGCCAACTCAACTCCCAATTCCAAAAGGAAACTGTGGGACCAATGTGGTATTCTCTTTCAGTGTGGAGCAGGAGCTAAATCTCAGATAGTACTTCTAAACTCACCTGAGATTTCTATTGTTCCATACTTGGAGATCAAGGATAAGGCCAGTTTTTTGGGGGTGAGAGGGAAAGAAACTTCTTGTCTGGAGTAGAAAATACACAGCCTACTATCATTGTTCTCCCACAAATGTTGGTTGTGTTACCAGCACTGCAGGGCTTTGGCACTCTCAGGTCCCTTTCTCTGTCTCCCTACTGCACCAGCCTTTCCATGAAGTCATAGACACTTCCCAGTCTTACTTGCATAGAAAACAGAGGATAAAAGGAAGTAACTGGGAATGAGAAACACATGGGTGGGTGCACTGAACTATGGTCTGACAACATGAATACCACACTAATAACTAACATCTGAAAGCTATAATACAACTTCCAAATTGCATGCTGCATGGGAAGCCATTTGAAAGGAATGCAATATTTTCAAGAAGCAGACTTCTCTGCCTTTACTCAAATTAATTGAGATTGTGTGCATGAAGCCTGCAGCCCAGTGCCTATTATAAGACTTGAAAGAAGTCCACAGTCTTCATGAAACTTATTTTTTCCCATGCAGTAGGCACTGGCAGTTGTGTTCCTGATAATTCTCCTGAATAGCCCCACAGTGCATTGCTGAATTTCTCCTCCTCCTCTATATGAAAGGTGACATCCCCTATATTCTAAAAACTTTTGAAGTCATCCCTTTTTATCTTGGTCAAGGGATATGCCTCCAAGATAACTGAAAACCACAGTTACTACCCATACTGAATGCTTGCTTTATGGCTGGCACACACACACACACACACACACACACACACAGAGAGAGAGAATGAGAGAGAGAGAGAGAGAGAGAGAGAGAAGTCTGTCTATAATAAAATACTTGAAAGAAAATTACAGTAATGAGCTAAAAAATCAACTCTCCGTCCTAACACAGAGATAACCCTGGTACAACACAAGCGAGTGACTTTATGCCTCTTCAAACAAGTTGGGAGGTGAAAATGTTTTTTATTTATTTTGTCATTTAATTTCCCTTCCATTTCCTGGCCTCAAGCCACAAAAGCTTCAAGCCTCTTGGCAAGGCAATCAGGATTCTCTTCCTTTGCTCATTATTTTCTTCCCATTGGCAGCACTCCCGTGCTAGCAGCCTGATAAAAATTGTGCTTCTCTGGTAGCTCCGCTCAGCCTCTGAGAAATCTCCAGGGGAGTGTGGGCAGCCTCTATCAAAGGAGAAATCTTAGGTGAAGGTTCAGCTGGGTTTTTGGAAATCAGACTTGGGTGGTTCCTCCCTAATTACGTATGCATGTGCTCAGGAACCGCGCTTCAAAGCTGGGCCTCTTCAAAGATCTCATCACAGGGCTGGAGGGTGTTCCCAAGCCTGCGGGTCCCTGCTGAGATCCCACTTCTGAAAGGTCACAGCACTAGAAAGCTTGTTTCCTTTCAAGATGCCACCCCAGAGAGAGCTTTTTTATCACATTAGACTAGTTCCTCCCTTTAAGGGGAGACTGAGGAGACCTACTTGAAAAAGATACTTCTCTTTTGCATGCCATTTGGGGAATTCCTTCATTCTTCGCTTCCACCCAGCTCTCATCCTAGAATGAATGGCAAAAATGCTGGGCAGATTCCTTGTTTGATAGTCATCTGTTCAGATAGCTGCTCTCCATTAGCATGACCGACATCCATATTGTCAGAAGGAACTCCTAGCAGGAAGTTAGTTAGTTCTACAGCAAATTTTGCTTCACTGCGGGTTTGCTTTAGCCTTTTCTGTCTAGCCAGGGCCAACGGCAGTCCAGAAACATTCAATGGTAAATTCCAGAAGTAAGTAGCTGGTACGTTGTACATTGAGCACTATTCTGAGTAGTATGCCAAAGTCTTTCACCATCCTACGTTATCCTTTGCTCAGTGTATCCCCACTGTATGTAGTACCCCTCCTGTGAACATCTTTGTAGCCAACCTGGATTTTAGATTTCTTGTCCTGCTCTGGTGCTCAAGTAATCCCTACTCTACTTTATCATGGCCCCAAATCCTACAAGTAGTGATGGCAGCAAGTCAGAGAGGCTCAAGAGGAGTCACCAGGCAGGAAGCCAAAGTTCAAGTAAAGCAATATAAGGCCTTGACCTAACAAGAGAGGAAAGTCATACTCTGAAATCTCAAAGGCCCACAGTAAAGGTCACAGAGTATATGTATAGCCCTGCTACGCCCAGGGGTTTGGACATCCACTGAGGAGGGCTCTTGGGACGTGTCCCACATGGATAGGCTTCGTAGGTCTTCGGCATTATGTTTTATTTTCATAACAATCCGTGTAGGGTCGGTCATATTCCCTGTTGAGAATGCCCGGCAGAAATAAGAAGACACGAGATACAAACGAACCCACTTAGGAGTTTATTATAAGAGATTGTGCTCGCAGGGCTGAGGAAATGGTGTGGAAAGAAAGAGAGACAGTAAAGATGGCATGTCCAGCTTTTAAAGGCTTCCTAGCACATGCGCACGAGGGGAAAGACGTGCCTACGTCAGACACTGATGAACAGGGGCTTTTGCATGAGCACGTCTGACGCTGATGACGTACATGGTGGGCGACCCAAGCGTGCGCACACAGGGGGTACATCGCCTGCTTTAGAACCCGAAAGTGTAGCCTTAAGGGTGGCTAAAAGAATTACACTTGTGACATTAGCATGCTTCCAGTTAGTCCCTCGTATTTGCTCATTTGTTCAAACACTAAAGAAATACCATTTAGTATCTTCTGTGTGGCAAACACTGTACTAGGCCTTGAGGCTGAACAGCTGACTCTAACTCCACAGACGACGTCTGAATAATACCCACACGAAGCCTTAGTTTTCTTAGACTCGCTTCTTGTTAGTAGTCTAATTCACTGTTCTTAACTCCTACAGAGCTGATGCCTCCCTATGAATTATGTATTCCTGTGTTTTCCCAGCCAGGATCTGTTTTCCTCCATGTTTCCTGTGATGACAGTGTTATCAAAACAGCAGCTCTAACTGTGACATAGAAGTAGACATCCATAACCACAGAAATAGAAGAGGAGATGTTTTTTTTTTCACTTCCTCTAATCTGTCTCTCACCAAGGGCTTATGTTATGAACAGGGACAGGGATCCTTGAATGGTTCACGACACTTTTATCAACTTTGATTTGCCAACTAAGAAATAAATAGCATTGAGTGGCCACAAAGGAGATGAAACCAGGGTGCTCTGTATGATGCCACTAGATCCCTCAGCAGGAGGAAGGTCACTGTGGCTCTGCCAGAGATACCAAGAAAATCATCAGTGTGCTAGAAAGACAAGAGCTAGAACCTGCAGACCACAATGCCAGCCTGTTCCAATGTAGTAAGAGGCTATTACAGCTGTCTTGCACCTGCTGGGAGTTTATGGGAGATTTGGTCCAGAGAAAAGGGAAGGTTGTTTGTACTTTGTAGGGTGGTAATAATTATATAGAAATCAATAATGTATGGGTCTGTGTACGTGTCTGCAATAAAACCCCAATTGGTAGGTATTTAGCCAAACTTAGGAAAATGCTGTAGATCTCTCTCCTACAATGTGTTGATGATAATTCTAGTAAATAGAGATACTCATGAGAGAGAGACAAAAGTTCCCAGCAAACGGCCACCCCTACTGAAGGCCAGCCACGGCTGCTGGAATAATTCAGCAAGTATTTCCAGCTCTTCACCTTTAGTGCACAATCCAGTGGGATTTCCTGGTCTCCTGCAGTTGATAAAAACTATGTGATGACTTTATGTCCCAGCTATAGAAAGGAAAGGGGACAAATTCCAGAGAGATTCTTCAGAATTCTCTTTTTTTTCTCCATGAGGTGTTTATTTAGTTTCATTTCATCTCAATCATAAGCTTCATTTAGGCATCATAGAATAAAGGTGACAAGACAACAAGCTAGTAGTGTCCGTGTATGCAAAACATAGTCTTTTGTTATTTGAACCAGATGAGATTGGAGGGGTGTATGGTAGCACAAATAAACTGGGGTGCTCCAACTGTTGAAGCTCCCATCATAATCTTCTATTGCAGCCACAGAGAAAGGGACAAACAAACTTCATTGAGACTATGTCAACATATAATTTTACTTGCTATTTTAAAGGTGGTTTTACTGAGTGTAATTCAAATACCATAATAGTCCCCCATTCATTTATTTTTAATTTTTATAATATTTATTTAGTATGTGGAGGGCACACATACATGGTATGTGTGTATAAAGGTCAGAGGACAACCTGCAGAAATAGGGTCTCTCCCACCAACATGTGGGTCCTAGAGAAGAAACTCAAGTCATTGGGAACAGCAGTAAATTACTCACCAAGTCATCTCTTCAGGCACAATCTACCCATTTAACCTCAATGATTTTTAGTATACTTATAGTTATTAGCAGCCAACACTACAGCCATTTTCTAGGATCTCTTCATCTCTTTGAAACAGACTTCTACATGCCTAAATTATCACTACCTAACACCCAGACCAGGGCTCAGTAACTATTTATGTAATTCATATGTCTACAGAGTCCGGTGTTCTTGCTTTTTTGCTTAGCTTAAACCATAATATGCCGTTTCTTGTGATTGGCTGCTTTCAAGATCCTCTCATATTTTAGCACACGTCACTGCATTACTTTCTATGGTCTAGTGGTATCTATTAGAGTATGCCATAGCTCACTCACTAATTGATGGGGCTTTTGAAAGTTCATGCTTGGGCGGTTAATGCTTGCACATGTAATAGTGACATATGTTGATGTACAAATTGTTCCATTTCACTTGAATCATTAGGAATGGAAATGTTGAGTCAGAGGTCAACTCTTAACTTTAAGACCACAGTTCCCTCGTTGAGGAACTGTCAGACTGTATTCAAAAGTGGTTATACCTTTTACAACATCTTTTCATAATTCTATGGAAATGATACACAGTCACAGGCAGTGTCTTTGATTTCTGCATCCCCTAACATTTTGACCAGTGATTGCTATTCTCTGACTTTTCATTCTACCATCCTCATGGGTATGATCTCACTGTGGCTTTGATTTTGACCTCCTGATTGCTAATGATGCTTGATATTTATTTATTTTACTTATTCATGAATTTAATTTCTTCATAAAGAAATGTCTATCTAGATCTTTGATGCACTAGAAGCTGATTTGCTCTTTTCTGTTATTCAGTGGCAAAGGTTCTTTATATATTCTGAAAATAAGTCCTCTACAAGTTTTGTGATTCTCAAAGGCATTCATCCATTTGTGGCTAGTTTTTTCATATTTTGATATTCTCCGTTGAAACATGAATGCTGTGGTTTTTAAGTTATTTAAATATTCTTTACTTATCATTTTTGTGTCATACTTAAGAATTCTTTGTCAAATTTGAGTCATAAGGATTGACCTTGTCAAGAAACATTTACCATGATTTCTTCTGAGTTATATGGATTTAGCACTTTCATTTAGATCATTGATTCAAAGTCTATTCATTCTTAATCAATTTTGGCAGATCTGCCAAGCATGATGATGTAATAAGCCTTATGTACTTAAAATGGTCAGCTGTGGAAGTTTCAGCATAGGTTTATACCCATGAAGACATTGCCACTATCGAGACAAGAAGCATAATTATTACATTTAAAAGACTTCTTATGCACTATAGAAACCTTTTTCCCCATAGTTCTCTCTATCAAATACCTGGGTAGCTATTGATATCAATACAAACTGGTTTAAATGTCAGCCAATGATATTAGATTGCAACTAGATAAGAGTGAAAAATCCTTGTCTTCTTTTTCACAGTAATAAATGAAATAGTTATAACATAATTTTAAAAACAGAAGAAAATAGTTTGAATGTTTTCATCATAAATACATATGAATAATTCAAGTAATTGGTACATTTATCCTTACTGAAACATTAAATGATATATACATGTATCAAAGCCTTATGTGGTGCTCCATAAATCTATAAAATTATATTTTATGTTGGCTAAACTTTTAAGAATGTAGTATAGTTTGAATTTTAAGAAATCTGTGTGAATATAATCATGTAGTGTATATTCTTTTCTCTCTTTTTAATCTTGGAATATATATGTATATATATATGTATATATATATATGTATATATATATATGTAAGCATGCATTATATTGAGATCACGAGTTTTCTTAATGTTGTCCAGACATACTCATCATCCTTCAAAGTACTTTGTTCACTTCTCTAATAATTTATAGCCATTGAACAGTAATTTCTAATTTCCTCTATGTCCTTAATCCCAGAACCTTCAATTCTGCTTCCTGTCTCTGTGACTATTCTAGAGCCTCATATAAGTAGAAATAAAAACAATGGTGTCATCTTTTGCCCAGCTCATGTAACTTAGCTTTATGTCTTTAAGATTTATCTATGGGACTTGAGAAGATGGTTCAGTGATTAAGAACACTTCATTGATCTTGCAAGGGACCTAGGTTCAACTCCCAGTTCCCATAATGTGGCTCACCTTATCTGCAACTCCAGGTCCAGGGGTATCTGACACCCTCTACTGACCTCCACAGGCAGCAGGCACATGCAGTTGTGTAGATTTGTATACACATTCTATACCATTTTACTTAAAAGACTGGAGTATGCTTGGACATTGATGACTCTGGGTAGGGGTGAGGTCTGAAACCAATTCCTAAGAGGATATCAATGGATGGATATGCATTCTGGATATTATTTATCAGATAGACACTCTGTAAATATTTTTTTTTCAGTCTGTGGCTCATTGTTTCATTACTGTCTTTTGAAAACACCTTTACAATTTTAATTGTCACTTGGATATTTTTCCTTCATGAGTTATACATTTTTAATTTTAATTTTAATATAAGTGTATGTGTATGCCAAATGTCTACAGCTTCCCATGGAAACCAGATACTGGGGCCCCTGGAGCTGGAATTGAAAGTGGCTGTGAGCCACATAATGAGTGCTGAGAATGGAAATTGCACCCTCTGCCAAAGCAACTACCACTCCTCACAACTTCTTCACCTCTGCAGTTCCATTATACTTTATAAAAATTGTTATTATGCTAAAGGAATGTTCCCTTAACCCAGAGTCATAAAGATTTTCCTCTCATATATTCATATAGCCTAGATGTTAAATATTTAGTTTATTATGTTTCATATTTACCATGTTTCATATTGACTTCTACATTCATTTCAAGTTCATGTTTGTATATGGCAAAGATGAATATTTGTACAAGGTTAACAAGTATTCCGGTATTGTCTGTTGAATAATTATTCTTCTTCCTCTTTTGCTGAAAATAGTTGCCTTTATATTCATGGATGCATTTCTGAAATCTCCATTCTTTTCTGCTAGTCTCTTGCTTTTGGTGATTCTCATATTTTAATGCCTCAAATATTATAAATTTGAAAGATATTTAGGTGACTTTTTACTTTCCCAGTTTTGGTTTTATTCTCTAGGTTTTATTTTGTCAATTCTAAGTTAATATTATAGTACTTATACATCTTTGAGAATAACTTTGTCAATTAAGAGGCAATTTTAACAGTATTTTAAATTTATATATTTTTGGTTTGTTGTTTTATTTTGAAATGAACCTTACTCTGTAACCAAAGCTTAACTGGAACTCACTATGCAGCCTATACTTGGGTTGAGCTTATAATCCTCCTCCCTCAGCTTTCAAAATGCTGGGATCCATGCATGCCCCACAGTAGATGGTTAGATTTTTTAATTTGGGGTAATAGTAGTATTGGAATGTAGGAATATCTCTCTCTCTCTCTCTCTCTCTCTCTCTCTCTCTTTCTTTTTGTAATTTTTACATACTAGCCCCTGTTCCCATTCTTTCCTTTTCTCCTACCCCCATCCACTCAACAGAGTGGGTAAGGACTCTTTAGGGGAGTCAATAAAGTCTGGCATACAAACATGGTATGTATTCACTCATAAGTAGATATTAGACATAAAGTAACTAAGCTATACATCACAACCCCGCAGAAGCTAGGAAAAAAAGGAGAACCCTAAAAGGACAAACTTGGAGGACCCCAGGGAAAGGAAATAGTTAAGATCTCTTAGGTAAACTGGGAAGGGGAACAGAAGGGAGGGGACGAAGAATGGGAACACGAGGGCTCCAGATGGCCAGTTGTGGGATGGACAGAGAGGGGAAGAGATAAAAAGTCTTGATAAAGGGAGCCATTATGGGGTTATTGAGTCCTTCTTAGTATAAATGATTTAGTGTCCATGTCTGCTAACTCAAATGTCAGTCTGTGCAACTTCAGTCATTTGAAATTTTGTTTTCTTCCTTGTGTTATTTTCCTGTGTCCTTTTATGCATGGCAATTGTTTATCCAAGGACATAAATTATGAATGCTACCTTATTGAATCCTAGGTATTTTAATATCCCTGTAAACTTCTAAAGCCTTCTTTAGGTGTGTGGTTTAGTTACTTGGGGTTTGTTTGCTTTGTTGTTGTTTTATTTACTTGCTTTATTTTTTCAGAGTTTTTACAAAAGCCTGGGATCATGTTTATTCATGGCTAATTATCACTCTGTAAGGATCTGAGTATTCTACCCAATACCCTACACACAATGATTCTGTTATGTCTGCCTCTTAAGACAAAGAGGCATCAGCCTGTGTACTGTGAACTTTCTTTTTATGATTCTCGAGTGACTACTTCCTGGATTTCTGTAAGTTTCCTCTCATATATTTGGGTATCGATCAGTTCTTACTGGATTCTTATGAGGCCCTATGCAGTTTCAGGACTTTGATCCCTAAATGGAACTCTCAGGCTCTTTCTCCTCTGCCCACTCTAACATCATCGGCCTTCCCATGTTCTACCCAGTTTCTTCAATTTAAGACAGCCATCAAGTTCTACCTTGGTATTCTCTTCCTTGGTTGTGACAAGTAAACTCCCCTGGGTCATTTAGCAATGTCAAGTAAAAAACTTTTCTTGGTATGTTGTACCTTTTACAGACAACCGTCTTCTGACCCTTAATTTTCAGCTTCTTAGAAATCACAGTTCATATATTTTATCCATCTTTTCTACTGTTATGGTTGAAAAATAAATAAATCTAATACCTGTTATTTGCAATGACTGGAAATCCTTCTCCTGGACTACATGTTTTTGCTTAACTAAAATATTCATTGATGTGTGTTGTGTTTCTAAACAGAAAGACCCATAAAAAGTAAACAGCGCATTTCCCCAACACATGAAATGGCAGTGCAATCACTCACCAAGAGATCTGAAGATTTTCAGTATTTAATACTACATTAAAAAAACCAAACTGTCAAAAATCAAAATTTTCATCATTAGCCTGCCCAGTTTTTGTTTTTGTTTTTTAATGGAGATTTATTCTACCTCTCTCATGAATGCCTGAGTTCATGGACGTCCTCCAGAGACTTCCTGACAGGCTACCACCCTGGAAATTTTATAAGCAAGTGTGTTGACAGAAAACCCTACCCTACACTACCCAGATGGTAGTGTGAGTTTGAGGGCCATTGAAAACCGGGATTTTCTCCAATTTATCACAATTAAACACCTGCGCTAAATAAGCTGCACAACTCTACTGTGGATATAAAGCCATGAAATGGTAGCCATCAAATTCTCCTTTTCATTTAATGGGATAAATGGTATGAAAGCACTCCAGATGTTGCTTAGTGATAAAATATGAAATGGGGAGTGGAGAGGCCTTCTCTGGAGACTGTGTAGACTCTGGTGAACCCTCCTGCCTGCATCCTCCATGTTGTGTCTATGGCAGGACTGACACTTTCTTTAAACACTGAGATGTAACTACCTACTTGTCATATCCTCACCTTCATTCTGTGGCAAATCCTTGACACATAGTCTTAGCAAAAGCAGAAAATGTATACTAGACTTATGAATATGGTCTTGGATGTCACGCAGACCCAACTGCAAAGCCTAGCTCCGTCTTCTTCCAGCTGTGTGATCATGGACATGTTATTTAAGCACTGGCTCTCAATTGTCATTCACGCCTTACCACACACAACAAAATGCAGTGTTTTATGTAGATAAGATACAATATTAAACGTGAAAGAAGTCAAACTCAATACCTTGACACAGAGATTGCTCAATAACGATCATAGTCTAATATTCCATAAATCTGCAACAATCGCAATAAGTCAAGCTCTATTTTACCACTCTTCATAATCCTTCCTAGCATGTTGGTTATTTACAGTCTGTTGAGCCAACCATTCTCAAGTAGCTGATGTCCTGGGCAGCTTTTCTCAAACAAAGACATCAAATGCATGAGCTACTGGCAAAATGCAAGTTTTATTTTATATATTAGCACCAACATTAATGAATGACAATGTTTAAAATACATTATTATTTCTCACGAATCCAATTTTTCAATAGAAATTCAGACCTCTGGTCTTTCTAATTATTTGAGATCTCTTTGAAACGTGAGCCCCAAATTTTATGTTATAGTAACCAGGAGCTAAGAACTAATTGTAATGTTAAGGAGGATGGTTTCTGTCAGTGCCTTGGTGCATAACTGGTCTGCCTACTGTAGGCAGATTTTTATTGCTTAGACCGCTGACCACCTCGGTTTTACCAGTTGCTCCCCAAATAACCACACAGAGACTCAATATTAATCATAAATGCTTAAATGATAACTTGGGCTTGCCTCCAGCCAGCTCTTATAACTTAACCCATTTCTATTCATTATGTGCTGCCGGGGGTTCATCTACCTCATCTATGAACTTCCCATGTTGTTTCCACATCTGGCCTGAGACTCCTGAGATTCCATCCTTCTTCTCAGCATTCTCTCTACCCTAAAAATCCTGCCTCGCCATTCGCCAATTATTAACAATGAGAGCAACATGTCTTCACAGTGTACAAAAAGAGTATTCCACAGCAGCCTACTATAGTAGTTACTTCCTTGTCTCTATAAAAATAGAGCCAATAGAAGCAACTTGAGAGAAGACTTATTTTTATTTTAACCCATTGTTTCAGAGAATACAGTCCATCATGGTGAGGATAGTAAGACCCCAGGAAAGACTTCATTCGTGGTGACAGGAATATGTGATATGATTTCCTGGAATTTCAGTAGATAAAATACACAAAATGCAACCAGATCTAGAAATAGCTATCACCTTCAAAACACACCCAACTGCTACTAACTGGGCCATAGTACCAAAGATCCAGCTTTCCCAACCTTCATCCAGTTGGTGGCCACATACACAAACACGTGAGCTTCTAGGTGACATTTCATGTTGAAGAGTATGAGTTCCTCATACCAAATTGAATATTATTTAATACAGTGACTTTTAATTTTTCTAAAATGTCACCCATTCCATTTGTGACCCTGTTATTTGAGTATAATTCAATAGTACAGACCAAGTACTCAGAATAGAATCCAATAGACTAGCTGTTCTCTACCCAAGGAAGTATGGAAGTATGAAAGTATCTGTAGGTAGCATTAGACAGCTGATATTAGACTTTTTAGGGGTAGTAACTATAGACTGCCACTCAAAATGAATTGCTCTTTTTGTTTCTTTGACATAAAACTGCTACTGGGAACTTTCTGCATTGCTGAACTGTAAAGTATAGACAATAAATATCCCTTTCATTGTGACACGGTAGTGTGCGTCAGTTGGAGATCTGTACAGCTTTGGGGTGACCCATTAGGCAGAGAGGCATCTCCCTCTTCTGGTCATTTTACGATGGAGCAGCTGTTGTGTATTATGAAGTAGAACCTGTATTTCTGATATTTTTTATGGCATCCATACTTGTCATCAACTACCTGTATAAGTATACTTAGAGAAATATGTATTCCAGAAACATTTAAGCCACCATTATTTTATGATTTACTTGTAGACTAACAGTCCAAACTCAAATCTATATATTGAATATTATATAGTTTAAAAAGAGAATCTGGAAGTGAAGTTCTATGAAACCTTGTTGGAGTGGTATGTTGGTTCTGATTTTGGAAATTTTCAAACTTTGGGTTTAAATAAAATGTGTATAATAAAATTCTAGAGACTAAAAGGTTCTGGTCTTGGGTCATTGGGATAAGAGCTACTTAACCTGTACAGTGTTAGAATCCAAGTAATCATAATCACATCCCAGAGTAATGTGGAAAGAATGTCTCAGAAATTTCATCAGTCCTCAGCATCTGTTACATCTCCCTGCAGGCTTTTCTATGCTGAAATATTTTTGCAATATAAAGAATTCATTGTATTTCTCCATTCTGTGTTTGTGCATGAGATTTTAAAATATCTTAATAGTATGCATTTTTGTGTTTTGTTAGTTTTATTGCGATAATATACATATTGTACAAATTCCTGATTTAAACTATCATCCAAAACTTGGCATGTATTCAGAAAGCTGTGGCTCCATCATCGCAACCATTTGTGGGTGTCACATCTGTTTTTTGTCCATTGGAACAACTTCTTCTTATGATTTTCTTTTTTTAATGGTTTTATTGAGCTATACATTTTTCTCTGCTTCCCTCCTTTCCTCTCCCTTCTCCTTTAACCCTCTCCCATGGTCCCCAAGTTCCCAATTTACTTAGGAGATCTTGTCTTTTTCTACTTTTCATATAGATTAGAGCCACTTATGTCTCTCTTAGGATCCTCATTGTTGTCTAGGTTCTCTGGGATTGTGATTTGTAGGTTGGTCTTCTTTGCTTTATGTCGAAAAACCACTTATGAGTGAATACATATGAAAACAACTTCTTACAGCTTTGGAGGGAAATCCTCCCATAAAGAATGGTCTCACACAGAAAGCCAAATATTCTAAAGAACAATGAAACCTGCCTCTTCAACTTAATGTACACTAGGGCCATAGGATTCAGAAGATATGTGAAGAAGATGTTGGAATCCAATAGGTTTCATTAGAAATTTCTAGATTGTACTTGCTATTAAGATGAAGTGGCACATTAAGCAACAGCTCATTGTAAGGTACTAGAAAGAATAAATGATTAAATAGGTCTTGTTTTCCTAGGAGGGGACCATCATTTGACAACAATGTTAGGATTAGTTAGTGTAAACCCTGGTATGTTGAACAGGTATTTAAATGACAAGCTATAGCTGATTTTTATGGAACAATAAGAATGACAACTAAACTATAGGATAATACTAAGCAGATATCACTCTGCATGGCAGTTAGAGAATTATGTATGTAAGAGGTGATATATATATCTCTTCCAATCCTTGCAATAACCAGTGATTCTGGCATCATCTTCATATTACAGGTGAAATAAAACTCAAATAGAAATCACTTGCCAAATATCAAATGGTAAGAAAGTTCTAGTTGTAACCAATTATTAAAGTTAATAGTTTATAGAAAAAACTAATTAATTCCAAAATTGTAACAAATGTAAATACAGGATGGAACAGGGGAGTTTCCTTTTATTTAATGCTTAACTTCTTACAGCAGTGCTGTATATTTTCCTTTATTTTATTCTTAAATAAATATTACATCATTTACCCCCTTCTTTGTAGTAATAAGGGTGGCGGGGCTGCGTCTCCAACACCCCAGCCACCTGGCTAGCTTATGCCCGAAATAACAACACACAAACTGTATTCATTTAAACACTGCTTGGCCCTTTAGCTCTAGCCCTTACAGGCTAATTCTCACACCCCGATCAACCCATCTCTCATAATCTGTGGGCACCGGTCTTACCGGGAAAGATTCAGCATGTCTAACCTGGCGGCTTGCTTCATCGCGTGTGTCTGCCGGGGAGCGAGGCATGGTGTCTCTCTCTGAGGCGTCTGCTCCCGTGAGGAGAGCTGTCAAGTCTGGGCTCACTTCCTCTTCCTCCCAGCATTCTGTTCTGTTTACTCCTCCCACCTATCTTCTAACTAATGAGGGCCAAGCAGTTTCCTTTTATTTAACCAATGACCTTCCTCCATCACTTCTTCTCCAATTTCCAGCCCCTCCATTTCCTTTTCTCACAGTCTCTCTCAACTTCATGGCTTCTTTTTCAATAAATATTGTTTTATATATGCATGTAATTACATACATGAATACAACCTTAATAGGGCTATTCATTTTGTATTGGATGACCAGTTAGAGGCTCATCCCTGTGGAAGACTGTTGTAGTAAGAGCGGCGGGGCTGCGTCCCCAGCACCCGGGACACCTGCTAGCTTATGCCCAAAATAAAAACACACAAACTGTATTCATTTAAACACTGCTTGGCCCATTTCTATCTAGCCTCTTCTAGACTAATTCTCACATATTAATTTAGCCCATTTCTAATCATCTGTGTTGCACCCCAAGGTGCGCTTACCGGGAAGATTCTAGCCTACGTCCATCCTGAGTCGGAGCTTCATCGCGTGTGCCCCAGAGAGCAGAGCTATCGCATCTCGCATCTGCCCAGGAGAGAGGAGCATGGCGTCTCTGAGCTCACTTCCTCTTCCTCCCAGCATTCTGTTCTGTTTACTCCTCCCACCTATGTTTTAACCTATCAGGGCCAAGCAGTTTCTTTATTGCTTGACCAATGAAATCAACAGATTGATATATGACACTCCCACATCAGAAGACTCATTCTCCCTCTCAGCAGTTGTTAATTGCCTATACCTCTTCATCTAGGGGTGAGTCCCTGTGGGTTTTCCCCATCCACTCTTGGTTATCAACTGGTGTTGAATTATGCAGGTCTTCTTTAGGCAGTCATAGTCTTGAGATTTCATGGGTATAGCTTCCCTGTCAGGTCTATAAAACACAATCTTCCAGGAACTTCCTTGTCCTTGGATTGGAGTCTTAATCTCTTTCTGCCCTGTCTTCCTCCATGTTTCCTGAGCATTAGATGTGGAGGTTGTGTGATAACTGTGACAACTTGGGTTGAATACCTCAAGCAATTGTTCTCTGCATTTATACCAGCTGTGACTTTATACACAGAGTCCATCTGTTGCAAAAAAAAAAAATTGTTGTTTGATGAGAGCTACACACTTTTCTGTGGGTATAAGAATAAATGCTTAGAATGCATTTCAGTGTTCAACTCTAGAGGCTCCTTGATTAAATTTCTAACTGTTTTATATTTTTTATGTTGTCTTAACAGAATTGTTTGCTTAATTTTCTCTTAGAATGTTCATTGCCAATGTATAGAAATACAACTAAACTCTGCTTATTGCTTCTGTACCTTGAAGCTGAATTCATTTACCTTTAAGAACAGAGTCATTAACATTTTTTCCTTATGGAATCTTGGCAACTGTAAGTAGGTAGTTTCACTCTTTCCTCCTAGCATGGAGACCTTCTGTGTTTTGTTTTATTCTGCCTTATTTCTCTGACAGGACTGTCCAGTGAAATAAGTGAATAATAGTGACAGTATAGGCTTCACTTTCTTACTTCTGATCCCAGGGAGAAAGCTTTCAACCTTGTCCCTTTTTTCTTTTTAAAATGTGTTTTGGGGAGGAGGGGGTAGGATAACTTTCATTTGCTGGTTGCTTGGTTTGTTGGCTTGTAAGACTTTAAGACAATTCTGAAGCCATTTTTGACATTTCTGAATCCTCTCAGCCTCTGTGCCATAGTGCTTCCCCTCCTCCCCTAGGAACCAAGGACCTAACAGCTACACTCGCACGTACTCAGTTCCTGAACAATTACCCATATACGTATGTTTTGGTTCGGTCCCCTGGGAAACGGGGTCAAAATGACCTCTTACCTCATCTGATCTGGCAACAGCTCTCCAGTCAATTATTGGTAATAGCCTTTTCGAATAAGCCAATCAGAATAGTCAAAGAACAACCCCCCTTGCTTCTGTGGCCCCTTTAAAAGTAGACTGTACTAGCTATTCGAGGTCCCTCAGCTCCCCGAATGCTAGGGACCCTGTCATGACAGAATTAATAAAATCCTCATGCTTTTGTGTCGGCTGTGGTGTGTGAGATGGTCTCTGAGGGCGACTCCTCCTCGGTGTTTGGACGCTAGAGTCCAACAGGCTTAGATCCAAGGTTTGACTCTATAGCCCCAACTAGTCTGGAACTTATTGTGTTGTTCAAATGGGCTTTGAATTTTCAGCAAGACGCAGATTTCAGGCATGTGCCACCCATTTCTAGCTTAATCATTTCCTACTTAAACAGTGGTTTTTTTTCTAGACCCACAAAACACCTGAATCATGCCATACACATAACAAAATTAGAGTAAAACCTATTGAAGTTATTAAAATTAAAAAACCTCCACTGTCTTCCTTATGTAATAGGAGATGACAGCAAACAGATCAGTAGCGAAAGTGAACAGTTATACAGAAAAACACTTGAGATAAAAAGATGCATTGGACACATCTTGAATATGGGAATAAAAAAGGCTAGACATTCACTAGGACAGAAAAAGACCTGTGTTCAGTACTTGCAATTACATAGCCTTGTTATATATAACAACAAGGGAAATTTTTCAGTTGCAGTTGGTAGCCAAGAACTCAATATTCAGAAATTCTGAATCAAGATGAAGAAATAATACAATTACTTGTGACTGCTAAGCATAGTCAGCAAATTATGAGTTGTTGAATCCCTAAAACTGAAGGTATCCAGTTTTAGGAGACAGAAGCAAGGCAGGGAAAATGAGCATAGGGAACTTGTCTGGTCTATTTTAGCAATGGTCGATACCTAATTACACTGTAAACTGTGGGCTCTGTATTTATAGCTTCTATCTAGTACATTCTTCATAAACACCAGCTGTGACCATAGTTTTCTATTAATTATTGCAACCATGTGAGATGCACAATTTGGGTTTAGTAGATAAAGATGGAAACTGAGACTCAGGAAAGTTGAATATTTTCCTCTACTTATGTAGTGAGTAAGTATCAGAAATACGATTTGGGTCAAGATTGTATTTAATGTGATAATTTTGATAATGATGCATGGGAGTATATTTTCATATTTATTTTATGTTTGAAGTATATGTATCTGTATGTACACTTGACTCAGGCACCCACAAAAGTCAGAAGAGGGCTTCTGATCACGTGAAGCTAGTTACATGCAGTTGTGAGATGCCCTACATGGGTGCTAGGACCTGACCACAGGTCCTCTGCAAGAACAGTATGTATTCTTAACTGATGAGCCATCTCTCTGGCACCCACAGGAGTATTTTCATGCAGGTAATACTATTCTCGCTGTGTAAATGCGATACATAAGACCATACTGCAGATCTTATGTTTTTTTTTTAATTTTTTATTGAGAAAAAAAAGGTTTCCACTTCTTCCCAGCCTCCCATTTCCCTCCCCCTTCTCCCGCCTTTCTCCCCCTCTACCCACTCCTCCCCCCCCACCCCTTCTCCAGTCCAAAGAGCAGTCAGGGTTCCCTGCCCTGTGGAAAGTCCAAGGTCCTCCCCCCTCCATCCAGGTCTAGGAAGGTGAACATCCAAATTGGCTAGGCTCCCACAAAGCCAGAACATGAAGTAGGATCAAAATCCCGTGCCATTGTCCTTGGCTTCTCATCAGCCCTCATTGTTCGCTATGTTCAGCGAATCCGGTTTTATCCCATGCTTTTTCAGTCACAGCCCAGCTGGTCTTGGTGAGCTCCCAATAGATCAGCTCCACTGTCTCAGTGGGTGGGTGCACCCCTCGTGGTCCTGACTTCCTTGCTCATGTTCTCCCTCCTTCTGCTTTTCATTGGGACCTTGGGAGTTCAGTCCGGTGCTCCAGTGTGGGTCTCTGTCTCTATCTCCATCCATCACCAGATGAAGGTTCTATGGTGATATGCAAGATATTCGTCAGTATTGCTATAGGATAGGGTCATTTCAAGTTCCCTATCCTGAGCTGTCCAAGGAACTAACTGGGGACATCGCCTTGGGCTCCTGGGAGCCACTCTAGGTTCAAGTCTCTTGCCAACCCTAAGGTGGCTCCCTTAACTAAGATTTGTGCTTCCCTGCTCCCCTAGGATGAAGAAAGTGTGGAATATATACACATTAGAGTACTACGCTGCGGTAAAAAACAATGACTTCTCGAATTATGCATGCAAATGAATGGAAATAGAAAACACTCTCCTGAGTGAGGTAACCCAGACCCAAAAAGATGAACATGGGATGTACTCACTCATAATTGGTTTATAGCCATAAATAAAGGTCACGGAGTCTATAATTTGTGATCCTAAAGAAGCTAAATAAGAAGGTGAACCCAAAGAAAAACATATAGTTATCCTCCTGGCTATGAGAAGTAGACAAAATTACCGGGCAAAAAATTGGGATCTTGGGGGTGGGATGTGGGTAAGGGGAGATGGGGAGAGAAAAGTGAGAAGGGGAGGATGGGGGGAACTTGGGGAAACAGGATGATTGGGATAAAGGTCTTATGTTTTAAAAACAATGGTCCCATTTTTTTACCTAAACTTACTCTCACATGTTTTCCCCATCTCCCTCCTATCTGTACCCCCACGCTGCAAATTAATAGTTCCAGTGCAAGCAGTTGAATATTTATCGAGCTTTGAAGAGTGTTATTTGTAAACCGACATCGTGTGTTTCTCTCATACTGAATAATTTTTAACAAGTGTATGAAAGTATTTCAAGCTTCTTAAAGGAAAGTGTATCAAATTTCAGCTATTACCATAACAGCGTTTTCTGTCCTTTCAAATTGTCTTGTTTCAATAGAAAGCATTCAAATCAAAACTGAAAATAAGCCTTGACCACAAGAAATTTTCCAGGAGAGTTTTTATTAAAGTTTTTATTAAAGGGCAGAAGTTCGGCTTAATCTTCAACAGGATGAAGGATTGCAACCGATTACAATGTCGCAAAGATATTGAATTTGGTTTGGACACATGGGGAAAGTAAACCCTGGGCTTTCTGTGTGCATGAGAGGAACCTCTGAAAGGAAAGAATTAAAGCCACACTATCTGGTTGTCACACTGTGTGCATAATGACCCAGCATGTTCCTGACCCATCACAGAGATAAACTGGGGATTTTTTTCCTTCTGCCAGGACTAGTAATGTGCAATGCATTTAACAGCTACATTTGCATATAGAAAGTATCATTGACCTTTGAATTTCAAAGGACAAAGATTTAAAAGGACACTCATTCCAAAAGCCATTTAATTTGTGCCCCAGTGCTCTTGTTCTACAGCCATGCAAAAGCAAACACGCTGCCACTTCACAATGAGAAAATGACAGCGTCCTCCTGTGTGGGAGATTTACTAATGTGGTTCAGAAGCTATGGGGAACAAACTCCTATTTCTCTTCCTCAAAGCCATTTGTTTTGTCACTGCAATTGCAAGTGTTTAAATTGGATATAAGCATAATGAGATGGTTCTTTAAGATAACAGAGTTTTATAAGTATGCATTTTCCCCTTTAGACCACAAAGTCAGGTAGTATATACTATGTCAAAGGACCCATCCTCTTCTGCGACTCTTTCCAATGTTTCAGTTCTAGAAAGAAAACAATCTGTTTTCGCGTTCATTTGTGGCCTCTTGTCTCTAGCATCTTAGCCATTGGCTATCCAAGTTTATCATAGACTTGAATAATTACATTCTTTAGTGTGTCCCTTCATTTTTTTTTTGTTTCTATATGTACATGATGACTGCTAGTGAGAAATTACTCAGGGCGTCTGCATTCCTAGAATGTACACGTAAATAAGGCTGCATTTCCCTAACTCCTTGGACCTCTGCCAGAGGTCAAAGGTGAAAAGGTACAACAAAGAAATGAATAACTGTTTGGAAGCTATAATTCTAGAAAGTGTCAGTGCTATAAATTAAGAGAAAGACAGCATGACATGATACATCAGTTGAGTAGCAATGTGTAAAAGTGCTATAAACTAAAAACTCAGTATTTTCCCCTGAAAATGTGACATTATGCTCAAATTATTTCAAAGAGAGTGTTGAAAGTCAAATTACAGATAAACTTGAAGGAAATCAAGAGGAAGAAGCAATACCAGTTTAGCTTCTTATGAAATTAAAATGACCTAATTGGTATCCAGTTCTCTATGCCTTCTAGGGTTTTTTGTGTTTGTTTGTTTGTTTGTTTTTGCCTTCTCTGTGTAACACAAAGGCAGTATTGCAGGCTAGAGAAGGACACAGACTCTGAGTTCTAATGGATTGGGCCTGGATCTGAATGTTGTTCTTGCCCTTCTCTGCAAACAAGACTCAGAGTCCTTGATGGTCAAAATAGGGTGGCCTTAGTAAACGTTCCATCAAGAAACTGCAGCTCTCCCAATTTGGGGGATTTGATAGGTTTCTTTGCAAAGGTCCTAATCATAATTGTGTGGGTGAGATATAGATGAGTTACGATAAATGACACCAGAATTGAGGTAAGTCACAGAATTATCCTCTCCAAACAGGACAAACAAAGTACAATAAGACAAGGCAAAAACCCTCATATTGACGCTGGACCAGGTAACCTAATAGGGGAAAAAGAGTCCCAAGAGTAAGCAAAAGTCAGAGACACACCTGCTCCCACTGTGAAGAGTATCACAAAAACACCACACTGTCGTGGCCCGTGAGGGTCCAACATAAATTCCCTAATTCCTCAAACCGGCTGGAACGGAGTCGCGAGGAAAAGAACCGACACAGCTTACACCGTCATCATGGAAAATGGCCAGATCGCCGTTTATTCTCCAAACATTTTATATACCCCCACCAAATTGAGCAGGGAAGGGGGAAAACACATTACGCCATTACCTAGGCAACCAGGTGCCTGGCTCAAGTCACATCCACATCTAGCAGTCAGGTAGGCCCTGAATTAGCATCTCTATAAGACATCCTTCCAAATTACAAAAGGAAAGAAGCACCAAATATCTGAACTCTTAAGTCATCAGCTTCAGTCAAACATCTCTTCTCAGGTAATCCACATCTTAACAAAAGAAGCTAGGAGCAGGCATCCTGGCCTTTGTTAACGGCAGAGACAGCTTGTCTACAGAGCTACGTGGTCAGCTCGGACCAGGCTAATGGCTTTTGTGCCATATCGAAATATGGGCCCACACCACACTAACTGCATAACGTATACACAGAAGACCTGGTGCAGATCCGTACAGCCCTGTGCTTGCCACTTCAGTCTCTATGAGCTCTGTTTCATTGATTGATTTGGTGGGCCATGTTCTCTTGGTGTCCTCTGTCCCCTTTCATTTCTACAATCTTTCTAAGAGATCCAATAGCGACTTTCAATTTGGTTATTCTCTCTGCATAATGTCCAGCTGCGAGTCTCTGTTGGCTGACTCGTTTTCTTAAGAGGAAACAGAGGGGGGGGGGTGGATTTGGGGAAGAGGTGATGTGGGGGAATTTGGAACCAGTGGAGGGAGGGGAAACTGGTCAGGATGTATTGCATGAGAGAAAACAAAACTACTTTCAATAAAAATAAAAAGAAATTAAGTGAGAGAGAGAAAAAAGAAGAGGGAGGAACTGTCTCCACCGCTAAACCCCCAGATAAAAGATGATGAGGAGCCACTGAAAGTGAGAAGGTCAGAATTCACACTCTTCTACAATGAATTGCTGTTTTCCTTCTCTATAGACTGGCAGAATTCACAAAACACAGTAAGTGTCAGGTATAGAGACAGTAGCAACAATTCAGGATGTAGATTTCTAGGGAAGTCTCATTTCCTGCAGTGGTTAACCCTCCCTCTAAAATGATGCCTGCTTTTCTGAGAATTAATCCTGTAGACTTCTGTATCCTGTGTTCTAAACTTTCTTTTAAACTGCCCATGGGCACATCTTTGTAACAAAAGTATACACTTGCCACATGTCCTGTCCCTGTGTGTTATTTCTGTTCTAAGAAACTTAACCATTGTACATTTAACTCAAAGGTCGGCTTTTCCACACAGCCTCTACAGATACCTCAGTGGGTTATTTAGCCACTTCCCTTTCTATAAAACAGCCCATCATATCTGTCAATTGTTTACTCATTCACTTCTAAATCTCAGTTCTCCTACTTGACTGTGTGCTAAATTATGTTTCAGTAATGCAGTCCCAAATTGTTACCCTAAACTTATACTGCTTGGTAATTATTTATTGATTTATTAAGTAAAAAGATTTTAAAAGTAAATATTTCCTTTGCTTTCTGCCTCAGTAATTCTAGATGTAATTTCAAAAGTTACAGAGTAAAAATCAAGTGTTACAATGGGATGAAGCAAGGATGCTTAAAAACAACTTCTCAACGCTGCAAAAGTAAAATTAAGTCTCATCACACACTGATTGGCAATGGTGAAATGAGAATAATCTTTCTAAAATAAATGTCATTATATGTGTGTATGCATATGTGCATAATGTATATATGTGTATATGTATAAATTTTGTGTTTATTGCATTTATGGGGCAAATACACACACATATATACATATACATATATATATATATATATGCAACAAAAATCACTAAGACATTGTAATGGTATATTATTTGTATTTTGATAAATAAATATTGCCTGAAGACAAGAAACAAAACTAAAACCACTAGAAGTCAGGCAATGGTGACACAAATCTTTAATCCCAGGATTTGGAGATGAAGTCAGATGGATCTCTGTGAGTTCAAGGCTATCCTGAGCTACACAAGATCAATCTAAAACAAATCCAGGTGGTGGTGGCTCACACCTTTGATCCCAGTCCTAGGGAGTTACATACCTTTAATCCCAGCACTAAAGGAAATATAAAATGGGAGGAGAGAGAAGGTTAGGCTGCTTAGTTTGTGGTCACCCAGCCTTGGTAGAGGTAAGACTTCTCTAATGGTTTGGCTGCTTTGCTTTTCTGGTTTTCAGGTGAACCCCAATTTTTGTCTCTGGGTTTTTATTATTCATGCTACAAAACATTCATTGCAAGGATGTCATCAAATATGCAAAGTATAATGTTATTTGTAATAGAGGTGAAACTGAAACAATCCACATACTTATCAGTGGTTGAATTGCCTGGTAGGATTTCCTTAATTATAAACATTTCTCCCAGCCCCTGCCATCCAACCAACAAGAATTACATAAACCCTGCTAAACAAACAAAATGAACTCTTGTGATAACTAAAATTATTTCTAAAGAATAAGTTAAAGCATTAGTCATGGTAACATTTATAATGTTAGGAGAATAAAAAAATCAGAAGAATTCCCTAGATAGCCATTATCTAGTTCGATACATTTTTTTCTTTTAAAGATATGCATGTGTGAGGAAAATGTAAATAAATACTGCAAAAAAAATTAATACGACCAGTGACCAACTACTCTCAAGCTTAACTTAAGCCTTGCTGTGTGCTTTATATGTTTAAAAACAAATATATACTAGTTTCTGGTAGAAGAGAAGTTGTTAAAAGGGGAAACTTGGCTGATTTTAGAGAAGACTGTAGAGAGATAGTTGGAGGAACTATAGGAGGACCTGAGTAATTGGAGACTCTCTCCACATTGTTCTGTCATCTGAGCTAGTTCCCCCTACTGCATAGGATGGGCAGACTCCAGTTATTCACCTAAGGCACTTCCAATGTCATCTCAAGTCTTATGTGGCCCTCTAATTTTAATAGAGACATGCTTTTTGTACCTCACATTTGTAGGCATGAAATGCATGAGGGCATGTATTAACAGATATTCACTAAGTTTAAGATGTAAATGATTTACGGGGGGTGGGAGCTCGGGAGATTGCTCAGCAGTTAAATGCACTGGCTGATCTTTCAGAGGACCTAGTTCAATTCCCAGCACCCACATGTGTTCAAAACTGCCTATGACTCCAATTCCAGGGGACCTTCTCATGTCCACTGACTCCTCATCTTATCTGGGGGCTTAGAGGTGGAGACAGTTCCTTCCTCCCTTTCTTTCTTCCTTCCTTCCTCTCTATTTCTCTCCCCTTCCTCCCTCTCCTTTTTTCTCTCTCTCTCACTTAATTTCTTTTTATTTTTATTGAAAATAGATTTTTTTTTCCCCTCATACAATACATCCTGACCACCGTTTCTCTTCCCTCCACTCCTCCCAGCGTCTCCCCACCTCACCTCTTATCCAAATACACTCCCCCTTCACACTATTCCAAAGTCTAAAATGCTTTAGTCAAGCATCGAAACATTGAGAGCCTTCTATATACTGGTTTGCCTTCCCCATAGGATTGGGAATATTTAAGTCTTGGTTTGAGCTAGTGGTATTCAATGTGTGAATTTCTAATTCCTAGTGGTCTCTGGTCTAGAGGTTGTTCTGTAATTCTAGTTACTGAAGGCTCATTCATCTTTAGCAGAGTCTCACAGATACATGTTTCTTGCATTCATTTCACAAATAAAAGATGTCAACCTTGAGTTTTGGTCTCAGAACTTCTGCTACACTTACTGTGTGATGTTTTTTCTTGTTTTACCTAGAGTGTTGGTCAGGTCATCTCAGCTAACATGCAGTTAGCTGTTAAATTTACTTTTTATTCCTGTTGCCTACATTGTATTCACAGGTATGATCAAGGCACCAAAAGAGTTCATCCATGCATTAATTTGGTATTAAATTACAGCCTAGAAACTACAACTCATACAGGCACTCACTATGGTGCTTGTGCAGATCTTTAGTGTAAAACAGTCGATTTTGTGATCAGGCATGGTGGCACATGAATGTGATCCCAGAACTTGCAAGCTTAGTACAGGAGGATCCAAAGTTCAAAGTCATCTTGTAGAGTCACAGATCAACCTAGGCTGCAGGACCCTACCTCTCCTAAATAAAAAGTGGAAGAAAGAAAAAGACAATGACTACTGTTTTTTTATTTGCTATGTATACAATATTCTGTCTGTGTTTATGTCTGCTGGCCAGAAGAGGGCATCAGACCTCATTACAAATGGTTGTGAGCCACCATGTGGTTGCCGGGAATTGAACTCAGGACCTTTGGAAGAGCAAGCAATGCTCTTAACCACTGAGCCATCTCTCCAGCCCCATGACTACTGTTTTTAAAGAGAGAGAATTTTTCCAGTGATGTCATCAGTGATGACTACTAAAATGCAGACAACAAGCATGATGACGACCTTCAACATTCTGTGCGATGAAGAGATTGTGCTTGGGGAAACTCAGTTATGCCTCTGTATGCAGTGTTGGTGGAAGCCACAGAACAGTTGGTAAGATCTTAAAAGCAGAGTGATTTCTCTGTTTTTCCTGAAAAAGTTCAAAGACCATCCCTTCTGCTATAGAACCCATGACTTTTTTTTTTTTTTTTTTAATCACTGGTGGAACAGTTACAGAGAATTCTGGCAAAGCTGCACTCAACACAGATACAAGTTGCAATGATGTCAAGAAGACAATTGAACAGCTGTCTTGTTAATGACAAATAATGAGATCCCTGGGAAAGCATCATGAGCTACAGGGAAAAAAATGCCTTCCTTGGCTAACACTGATGAATGTTACAAAGTATCGGTGCTGTGTGCAATTACATGCCAACACATCAGTGTATGAATATTTCACTTCGGATTATGGTGACACTCCTGGCTGAGCAAGTATGAATTTGTTCCTCTTGGTATAAGAGTATGCTAGAGGAGAGCTTGGGCGTTTGATTCAGCTTATCCAGTTTTTAAGAATAGAGATATTTCTTTGGCTCATACTTCTTTCTTGTGTTTTATTTTTTAGTCCAACCACTAATGTGTAGCAAGGATGAGACATGATTTGCAACTAAAAAGTTTGCACTTTAATGCCAACACATAAAAAAGTTTTATTTGGCAAGTATATGTGCTGCTGAAGCGAGCATTTATTTGGCAAGTATAATGTTTTATTTGCCAAGGGATTTTGAAAGAAACCATATAAATGGTGACTCAAGAATGAGATGATTGAGTACAATATCATCCTCTTCTATCCTGAATTATGCTGTTTTTAGGAGTAACTTGTTTAAAAAGTGATTTGAAGTGAGAGTTAATGTAAAAACCCTCAGTATGAGGTTTTAATGATAATGTTGACTATTTTTTCAAGTAGTTTGTTCAAAAAATATATTCAACATTATGAATATAATGAACTAACTTATTGTTTCAAGGCTAAAGCCAGAATTAAATTACTGTTGGTTTGGTAGTACTGTTTGACTTTAAAAGAAAATATCAAAACAGACATCAGGGCCAGAGTGAGACGTCAGTGGTTAACAGGGGATACCAGTCTTGCAGAGAATCTGAGTTTATCTCACAGCACCCATGTTAGGTGGCTCACATCTGCTTGTAACTTCATCTCCAGAAAATCCAAAGCCCTCTTTCGGCCTCTACAGGCAACTTCACTTATGTACACATAGCTCACACAGTCACACATAAGCATACACATTTAAATTGTAAATAAGTAGATAGATAGATAGATAGATAGATAGATAGATAGATAGATAGATAGATAGATGAATGAGAGAAGCAGGCATTAGACCAAATAGTAAATAAATAACATCAATCCAAAGGAGTTTCCAACTTAGGTTAATTTCTCAATTGATCTCAAAAACAAACTATTGGAATAATTTAGAACCTATTTCAAAACTGTATGTAAGCATGATTAAAATGTTCTAATTTTCAGATATAGTAAAGCTGTATATTAAGAACTTTCATTCTTCTGTCTCCAATGGTGACTAATTAGGTACCCAGGTCTTGAAAGGAGATGGATCCCTATGGGTCAGAACCACATACTTTCCATAAGCATATTGCCCATTCTGTCTTCATAGTCGGTATCCTTTCTGGAGCTGTCACTCAGAGGCACATGTTACTGCTACTTCTGTTATATCACAACACTAACTGTGATTTGTAGTCTTCTGTGGCGAAAGTAAAGAATAATAAAGCTACAAATTTAAAGTAAAGGCTGACCCATTGCCAGGCTAGCACGTGGGATAAAGCCTATAATGCCTTGAAAACACCTTTCCATTTACTGATTATTTAATATCATTGTTTACAATATTAAGTTCTGATAGCTCATCTCTCATCACAGTGGCAACTAGGGGAACTCTAGTTATAGAATCAAAAAAGTGTTTTTACAACATAAACATTTGAAAATAAAATAAAAAGCAAAAAAATAGCAAAACACACATATACACACACCTTTATTTCAAGCAAACAGAATCAAAAGAATGTGGGGCAAGGATTTGGTGTTACAACACAGGGTGTAGTTTACCTGTGAAAATATAAATGGCATCAACAAAAAACAAATGGAGATGATGTTGAGATAAACTTCAGAGAACACACAGTGTATGTATCCATGCTATATTAAATCACAGTTATAATCAAATAAAAATCAAAGTTATAGCTATCCTCCATGTATGCTTACAAAAATTAAGAACTTCAGCAAGGCATCAGTAATCAAATTAACAGAAAAGATAATCAGCTATGAATCACCATATGAACAAGTGGGTGATAAATACAGGGAAAGGTGGAATGAGAGCTAAGAGGAAGAACAGGATGCACATTGATGTGGGAGGTGGGAAAAGGAGGCTCTTAGGGAAGTGAGAGTGAGGTAAATACAGGCAGGTAAAACAACAATTTGAGTGATTGAAAAAGCCACAAGAAGCCATACTATTGACTAGCTTCCTAAAAAATCTACAATGCATGTAATTCAGTATATAAATATACATAAATAATTGTAATGAACCTTTCTCATCTTGGCTGACAACAGTCCCTCTAAAAGCCAAGGACCACCAAAAACAAACAAACAAACAAAAAAAAACCTTAAAACCAGACATTAGAAACCCTCTTTTGACTTGTTGGCCAGAGTTGTCTAAGAGACCCCCAAAATCCTGGTTATCACCACCCCCAGAGGTGAAAGTTAAGTCTGTTTTGCTGGACACTATGAAGGCATCAGAAGTGCCTGAGCTGAAACTGACATCAATGTTCCCTCCTTGAAAACTAACTTTTACAGTATCAGAAGACAACGTGCAAGCTTCCAAAGGAGGAAGCCAAACCACACTCTTCAGCACACATGACACATTTGAACCATGCCAGCAACCAGAGTGGCATGACATCCCCATGGGTACAGTAGAGGCACACAGACCTTGGAGGTAAGAACAGCTCTCTGATTAGACTTAAGATACTGGAAAGGTAACCAACTACCCAGGGTTATGATCCCCAAGAGCAATCTATAAGCCTCTGTCCTTATGCCCACAAGTAAGTGCAGTCTTCCCTTTATCAAGGAAATTTCTCTTTACAACAGATGAAAACCACAACCAATCAATATGCAGAGTTGTGGAGCCCAGTCTCAATGGATGCATCTAAAAACACACCCATACCTAAGGCTTGGGGACCATTTAGAAGAGGAAACTGAAAGAAAGATTAAGAATTTTGTGGTGAGGCTGTGTCTTCCAGTAATATCAGAAGCTATATCCAAAATGTCTTACCAATGTGTTTGTGAGAACTCAAGAACAATGGCAATGGGTTTCTGATCCTACTGCACGCACTGGCTTTGTGGGAGCCTAGGCAGGTTGGATGCTCAACTTACTAGACCTGGATGGAGGTGGGGGTTCCTTGGACTTCCCACAGGACAGGGAACCCTGATTGCTTTTCGGGCTGGGGGGAGACTTAATTGGGGGAGGGGGAGGGAAATGGGAGGCGGTGGCGGGGAAGAGACAGAAATCTTTAATAAATAAATAAATTAAAAAAAAAAACAAAGACAATATCAATGGACATGCCAAACTGGTTGGAGAAGAGCCTATGAGGTCTCAACCCCACACAAAGAAGCTAGGAAAACTGGGAGTGGAGAGAGATGGTCCTCCCCAAGAAAGAGCGTATCAATTGGTTGTCCAGTGCCCAATAGTCAGTTCTGAAAACATACATATAAGCAACCTTAAATAAACTCAACAGGTTATATTTAGGAATACATGTGTGCATATGCATATCCCTATGTGCATACAATAAAACTGTTTTTAAAAAACAAGTCATGAATTTGAAAGAGAGCAGGTAAGGGTATATGTAAGAGTTTGGAGTAAGGGAAAGGAAGATAGGAATGTTGCAATTAAAATACAATCTCAAAAATAAACAAAAAAACCCAATGGCAAAATAGCCATCTAATATTAAATAGATTAAAGAAATAAAGAGAAGAATTATATTAAAGATAATATAAATAATCAATAAGTAAAAGTTTTATAGTAAAGTAAGAACAATGCTTTGCTCATCCAACTGAAAAACTCAGACTGGTGACCTCCAGTGGTGGCAAGGGTTTCCAGAGATGGGCAACCTCAGCCTCTATTGAGCCATCAGCAATGAGTGCACATTTCAGGGGGCTCTAATTGCAGTGTGGGGTGGGGAAGTCTGTAAGTATTTAATGATGACTTGTAAAATGATTGCTTACTCATTTGTAATTTCAAAATACAGGAACATAAATTTGATTTTAAGATGTACAATATATATTAGTATTACTTTGTCAGAAAATGTTGGCAAGAATAAAAAACCCAAATCAACTACCAGTCAGCTACCAAGGGTGTGAAAAGAAGTCCAGCACCATGTTGAACGTATTTCAAGTACTTTGAAAGAAATGGTTAGAGAATTTCCAGGGTTTTGCTTCTCTGGAGAGTGGTTACAAAGTGAACTGGAAGGCAGCAGAGAGAGAAGGGAAGGGGAATGAGTTATTTCTTTTCCTTTCTTTTTTTTCTAACAGACTTTCTCTGTAGTTTTGGAGCCTGTCCTAGAACCTAGCTCTTGTAAACCAGACTGGCCTCAAACTCAGAGATCCACCTGCCTCTGCCTCCCAAGTGCTGGAATTAAAGGTGTGCGCCGCCACCACCCGGCATGATTTATTTCTTACATTTGGAACTTTCATTGGTTTAAGCCAAGTTCACAAAGAATGATGTAATGGTTCTCTGTAGAAATCATTTCAAGAGCCACAAGTCAGTACTTCCTAATCCAACATAGAAAAGGACATCGTAAACCATTAAAAAGAAATGATAACTTGACTAGTACTTTGAAAATCAAATTGTAAAGGTATTAAAAAGAAATATGTTGAGAATAAAAATAATATCAAGTAATAAGAATCATTATTAATAATGTATTTATGTAACTAAATGTGATGGAGATAGAATAATGGCAAAGTAATAATACAATCCCAGAGACTAGAGTGGAAACAGACCCTAAATAAGATAGTCATTGACCATCTTTGCTCAGTTTAGGTAAATGAATTATAGTTTTAAAAAATATTGTATTTTGCCTATGCTGAATGCATACATTTGTTTATATATCCTTGTGAGCATATGCCACAGTGTGCAGATGGAGGTCAGAGAATAAATAGCCTTCAGGAGTAGGTACTCTCCTTCCAAGGTATGGACGCTAGAGACTGAACTCAGGCCATCACATAAGACACCAGATGCCTTTTCCCATTTTACCATCTCCCCAGCTCAGATGAGTTGTAATTAATTTACCACATTATCTTGACTATTTCAAATCACTATATAGAGTTATGACTCAGGAAAAATATTCAAAAGTCACAATAAAATGATTTGTAAAGCATCATATGTGTATTTTATACAAACATGGGTACAAATTGGTGTGTACACGCTGCTTAAAATTGTTCTTTGTTTAAAAAGAGCCATTTAACTTCTTTTGGCAAGACAGAAGAGTGTTGCTTAATAAGAAGATGCTAATAGCCAGCATTCTTTACAGTGTCACATAAATCATGTCTTGATGAGACCACAAGGAATTAAGCAAACTAAAACTTGACAAAAATTAGTAAAGACATTTCTGGTCTTCAGGAATTACTTTTCTCAAAATGTTCTTTTTCCAAGGAGAGGAAACAACCTTTTCCTTCTCCCACACACCTCCATCTCTATCTTCCTCTCCATCTCATTTCTTTCTTCTACTTTCCTCTTTGCTAGTCCCTGTCCGACCCTTTTCCTTGTCTCTCCTCATTCCTTTTTCTTTTACATCTGATTTCCGTCTGAAGAGATGAGAGACAGCGTTCAGTGATGTAAGGATGAGAAGATGACAGACAACTCATTTATCATGCTGTCACTCCTCTAATAAATCTCCCATCCATATTTTATGTGAGAAATGAAACTGTCTTGATGGGCAAGTTGAATCTACAGCCGGATCCATGTGGGAACTCGAGCGGCTCATGTTTGATGCTCAGGTATCTGACTTGTATTTTTATTTGAAGACACCAGTGGACATGCTAATATTTTGCTTCTGAGCTCTGGGTCTTCCATGAACTGAGAAATCTGGAGGACACGTACCTACTAATTATCTAACATGCGGAAACACACACACACACACACACACACACACACACACAGGGTCCCAAAGGTTTGCTGGTTTTCCAATGTTAGTATTTTATCACCATTAAACTCACCTGGCTAGTCCTTAAATGTCTGTCCCTATAAATATTTTTGAAACTTTAGTATTTTCACCCACCTTGCAATGCCATCATTACCAAGCGTTCATGAATATTTCCTGAAAAGTTTGTTCTTTTGGTTAAACAAAAAAATTCATAGCTTGCAAATCATAATTCATTTGAATGTTGTCCTTGTTTTGCTTAAAACTACATGAAGAGATTTGATTTTTCAATCTGATATACTGTTTGACTGTTCATTTATTCCTTCATTCATAAATCCTTTCTCTGCCTTGTATAATCATTATTTTTATGTTCACTTTGTGTGTTATCAGAGAAAAAATACAACTCCTTGAACCAATTGCTGGCTATATGTTATCTGGCAAATTGCTTAAATTATGCATCTTCTGTGGGTAAGAAAATAATGTAGTAATCTTCTAAGTAGGTTCTTGCGTGGAATGACAGGAATTGTAAAGCGCCAAGAAGGAATGGCAGGAAAATTGTTCACAAAGCACCAGGAAGACTTGGGACACATTGCAGGCTTTGACTAAATGGAAGCTATTATGATCATTCATTCAACAGCATTATTTATGCACACTCTCAGTGCCAGACGTTGTCGTACATCATGAGATGCAGACAAAACAGAAGCTCTACTTTTATGGAACTGATAATTTGTTCAGTATAGTTATAAAATAATAAGTAGCAAGTAATGGAGGCAGTCATTTCACATCTGAAACATCATTTCAGCCTCCTTTTTCCTTTATGTTTCAGAAGATCCTACTCTGGGCTTCCTCTGACCATATCCTTTTATGAAAATAAGAACTTTTTGAACCAAATATTGGCAAGCAAGAGTAAATGTTCCAGGTGCCAAAATGCCCAGTTTCTTTCCCAATACTCCTAAGTAATCTAGACTCCTGTAAGAACTATGGGGTCACCAGTGTGTATCTAGGAACTCCCTAGAGATGAGGAGTAGTCAAAGACTGGCTCTCATGGATATATGTAAGGTTGAATGGATTGTCTTCTTGTGCTTTATGCTCTTTAGTTGGCAGAAATGAGTTTGTGTTACATACAGAAGTGACAGTATTTAAAGTCATCTCCCAGGTATATAAAAAGCAAGAGGAAGCCTGATTGAGTCAGAGTACTGGAATAATAGATCCATAGTGGGGCCCTGGAAGGACATGGCTTTTGTGCATCTTTCATAATATAAGAATAGCTTTGCAGTGCTGTTGCAGCGTAAGTGGCATCCACAAAGACTATGGAATAATGGGAGATGGGAATGAGATTGTGGACAATGCGAAGGCATGAATCCAGGAAATCATAGAGTAAGGGCAGGCCCGAGGACCAAGTTAGCGAACTTGAAATGCTCTCTGATGGCATGGATGAGTCAGTCGCAGGAGGTTTTGAAACGGGATGCCAGCATGGTCACTCAGCACTATTCAGACATTCTTTATGCTGGGAACTGCAAGGAAAAAAATAAGCAACCTTTGTTAACTAAGGAGTAAGAAGCTTTTGTCTGAGATTTTTCTACTATGGACTTGGAGGCTTGCTGAGAATGTAGGTTTCTAATATATACTGATAAAGCAAGATGCTACAACCTTTATTTTAGAATTAATTCGTAAGGCAAAGTAATATAGAAAAATTAATTCAGCAAAGGAATGTAAGGTTTTTCTGTTAGCTTGTTTTTGTAAACAAAAAAGAAATCCAAGTTTCTGGTTCTTAAGCAATAAAACATTAGGAAAAGGAAACTGAGGATTCAAGCAGAATTTCAAGCACATTAAAATTTGAGAACTATTGTCTCTTTCCCTCACACTAACAGAACTGCCTCAGCATCCTTGATTTAAAAGCATCACAAATTTAAAACTATTTGTTTTATATTTGTTTGTATAGAGATTTGGGGTTTTATATTTGTTTGTATAGAGATTTGGGGTTTGCTTTTTTGTTAATGACTAGAAACACCCTTTATGTATACCTTCAACAATCTGTTCTTTAAAATCTTAAAAATAAGTCATCTAAAGCCAGGTATCCATAGAGAACTGCCCCCTGCTTTAAATACTTTATATCTAATTAGAATAATTTATTAGAAAATAGATTCACTTTGTAGATTGACTAAAACTTGGGGTACTTTTGTTTTAGCCAGCATTCCACCAATATTGTGACTTACATGTGGATATATCATGTGATTTAGAATTTCATGCTGAGAATGTCTTGCTTTAGCATCGAAAACCATGAAAAACTTGCTGTGGCTCCAAGAGTGCTCAAGAGGAATGATTTTGCCTTAAATATGTAGATTTGGAGTGTGACTATGCTTTCTCAAATACTGCCCTCCAAACCCTCACTCTCTTCATCTGTAATATGGTATTATCATAAATCCTATCCTGCCACCAAAGATTACTTTGACGATAAGTAAGATTATGTGATAGGCTTAGGAAGTTGATAAGTGTGCTTAATAATAGAAAAGATATTTAAATTGCTATTTAATGATGAAATTTTACTTGGTAGGTAAAGTTTCTTTAAAACTGTGGAATATGACCGCAAGAAATGTAACATCCAATATCCTCAAATATCACTTGGAAAATGAAAGTCCAGAGGTGGCCCCACAGTACAGGATGACATCTTAATTTATGGGCATGTGTTGGCTGGAATTTGGCTTCCATAACACTTCATCCTCAGGAGAATATTGTTACCCTGGGTAATTTCATTTCAAGGTTTCTTTGGGAAAATGCTATATTCAGAAGCAATTTCCATGTCTCTCCTGAGATTATTTCTTCAGTTTTATGTAAGCAAAACTACACTTGGATATTCCAGAACATAGTAGTCTCCTGGGAACTAAATTCGTAGTAAAGCAATAAGAATGACCATTAGCTTTCTTGTTGGTTACCTCGTCTTTGTGAGTCTGCTTTAGTTTGACTTGTTAGCTGTGCAACAAGTAGAGATGTTAGAGAGGCATAAATCTCTGCAAGAAGTCAATTTAACCCTTCTGATTAATCTGCAAAAGTCTTTTTCTTAGCACATCTTTTGCGGGTACTCAATATTTAACCATATTCAAAGTGGTCACATGAACACAATGATAGGCTTTAGAGGAGGGTCCCAAAAGACATTTGAAAAGTCTAAATAGAATATTTAGTAGGAAAATTTGCAAATCGTATCTCAAGATGAGTCACTGAGTTAAACACAGACGACACTGATTCGCAAACAGTTGGAGCAGCTTGGCATGTCACTGAATCTCAAATCACCAGAGACTACAAGGCACTGGGGTACAGAGAAGTTGAGCATGTACCTGGTATGTTAAAATCACTCTTGTGAGACTGTCTTGACCTAATGCCTTTATTTTTTTATAAGCCACTGTGATCTCTGTGATAATTCATTCATGATACTGAAAGTGTAATGACAGAGGTTTCCTAGAACCTGGAGGGTTTGAGCAAATTGGCTGATGGTCCTAAACTGAATTCTAATGGAAAAGCAACACTAGGAAGAGAGTATAGGGAATTCTGTCTACTGGAATTGTCTTCTGCCTCTTATGCTCTGACTTTGTAGACACGTGCAGATGTTGTGCTGTAATGCCCAGGAAACTGATGCAGATTAAAATGATTATGAGCTCCATTTATAGGGTACTGTTCCTGTAGCTAAGGATTTACTTTTAACTTTGTTGAGTCATTGAATTAAAAAAAAAAGAAAATAAAGAAGTCCTCTGTGTTGCCAATCTTTCCGGGGATGGGGGGGGGGGAGAATCTAGCATTATTTTCTTACTCCCAAACACAGGGGAATAAAATGAGATATAAACATTTACTGCTGCAGAAATCTTCCTGTCATCATAACATTCTGTGCCACATAGTGCACACACACTGTCTTAAAGACTGGAGACTGCTGAGTAATCCATAGTGATGTGGGAGTGTCATATATCAACCTGTTGATTTCATTGGTTAAGCAATTAAGAAACTGCTTGGCCCTGATAGGTTAAAACATAGGTGGGAGGAGTAAACAGAACAGAATGCTGGGAGGAAGAGGAAGTGAGCTCAGAGAGACGCCATGCTCCCCTCTCCCAGGCGGACACGAGAGCTCTGCTCTCTGAGGCACCTGCGTGATGAAGCTCCAACCCAGGATGGACGTAGGCTAGAATCTTCCCAGTAAGACTGATGCCACACAGATTATTAGAGATGGGTTGATCGGGATATGAGAATTAACCTGTAAGGGCTAGAGTTAATGGGCCAAGCAGTGTTTAAAAGAATACAGTGTCCATGTAATTATTTCGGGGCATAAGCTAGCCAGGCAGCCCGGGGTGCTGGGGACGCAGCCCCGCCACTCCAATTACAATACATACAATAGCTAAGGGAGTGCTTCTGGCTCTAATCGTAATAATCACTAATGGGGTTTGAACTCATCATGCACCTTACATCATTTAACACATCCTCATGGACAAGCTCAGTGATGACTGTCACTCCACTGTAGAGGGTGACCAATCCGAGGCTGGCAAAAATATAGTTACTTGTCAAAAATCAGCATGTCACTAACAGCAAATGCCTGGTTCTGAACATGTATCTGCCATCTAGATACACTTGATTCAGTATTTTAACATAGGAAAGTACCAAAGAAGGCAATATGGAATCCTTCCAATGTTGTCATGGGCAAAGGGCGTTCTATGAGAGTCATAAATTTTGGATTTAACTCCATCATTAAAGAATAGTATGCTGCCCAAGACACTCTGTCTTTCAGGCTTGTATTTTACAATTGTCAAATAAATCTACTAGGTTTTCTATGAAGATTAAATCAATCTTTAGGCAGAAATGATTTGCAATCAAAAGACACCTTCATAGAAGTTAGAGTTTCTCACTCAAATAAGACCTTGTATCTGGTCTTCAGATCCACTTACCTTTTTTGGAAAGAAGCATTTCTTCAAGAGACATATAGTAACCTCCACGGATGTAATCATACCTGAAGCTTTTGGTCTTTCTAGGTCTGAGGGTTCCCAGAAGTAGCAGTGCTGGGTTCAGGCTCCCTAAAGTGTCTATCAAACAGTATTGTTTTGCCTCAACTGCAAGATCAATCTTACAGTCTAAGGCAAGTGGGGAGGAAGAGAAGGAGGAAGAGGAGAGAAAGAGTTTTGATAGTCAATAAAATACGTTCTAGTGAAGTGTGAGGGTTTAGTCCTGCTTTATATTGGCTAAGAGTAGGAGGAAGATACAGTTTTACATATAGTAAATTTTGAAACATCTCCACACTCTCTTGCCTTCAATATATATATATATATATATATATATATATATATATATATATTTCAAAAATTTATAGTAAATTCTTGAGAAAAATCCATTTTCTTTTAGGAAAATATTACAATGTAAATTCTTCCCTTAGGAAGAGATTACATCTACTATACTCATCAACCTGTATTAGAAAAGAGACTGTGAAATCCTACAAGAGATAGTTTTAGCTTTAAAAAGAAAGGGAGGGTGGGAATATTGGATCTAGTTTGAAAGAGATAAATTTGTCATGAGGTTAAGACTCAGGAGATGGTCACTGTCGGCAGCTGCAGCAGTGTCAGGAGAAGCCTCAGAGCTGTTGACCATTGAGTGCCAGCTAGCCACTGACCTGAAAGATAACAATGAACTGTTGAATGCCTATTGTGCTTTTCTCTTACAGTGATAAAACACTGGTGAATAACAACTTAGGGAGGGAAGGGTTTATTTGGTTTTCAGGTTACTGCCCATCATTAAGGAAAGATGTAGTGGGAACATGGAGACAGGACGGAAGCAGGGAACATGGCGGGATGTTGCTTGGTGGCATTATTCTAGGCTTGCCTCCAGCTACCTCTTTTATTTTGCCTGGACCCACATGCCTAGTTATAATTCTTCCCCCCAGTAAAGTGGGTCATGCTACGTCAATTAGAAATCAAGAAAATACCCACAGAGACATACCCAAAGGCCAATCTAACCCAAGCAACTCTATGATCAAGGTTTCTTCTTCCCAGGTATGTCAGTTGACAACCAAGATGAGTCATCACATTTACCATTATGACAACCACAAGTAGGCATAAGCTGCCTTTGATGAGGAAGGTTGAGTAGTCCCCTTGAAGATAAAAAAAAAAAGTCAGTCACTGTATTGAATTTAGACCTACTGAATCCTTAGCCAAAAGGTGAACTTTGGTCTTAAACTGAAAAGCCTTTTTTCAACACTGACAATACTCAGGATCAAGGTCTTGTGAAGAAATGTTTTATAAGAAAACATGAATATATTTAATTAATGTGGGATAAAGGAAATATTAAACTCATTCTAGTCCCTTCAGAACACCTAAATGAAATCAAAGGACAAGTAGCAAGCTAGAAAAACATTTGAAATAAACACCATGCAAGGCCTATTATCTTATGATGGACTCCTCCATCTTAATAAGAAACACATTTCCAAAGGAAGGAAGGAACATTACTAGATCACACAGAGATGAAATCAAATGGCCAAATACACATGCATTTAAAATGTAGTCCTTTTTGCTGGTAACCAAATAAATGCATATTAAATGAATGAGCAACATAGATTGAATGGCCAACTTATAAAATATTGAAGCTAGTAATTAGGCTCCAGTCTGAATAGAGATTTTGAGAGATAGGCACTTTCATGATGGGGCTTTAAAGGAAAATCTGAAAGCATCCATATTGTTTTGCATAGTAATTTCTCATGTAAGAACATGTCCTAGGGAAATGTTGAGGATGAGTGGTACGATTCAGAAGACAATATTTTCAATGCAGTGTTATTTGCAGAGACATGTAATGCTGAGACAAGAAAAGGAGCATGCTAACTTAAAGATAGGGATGCAGAATTAGAGTTTTAGAAAGCTTTATGCATAGAGGAAAAGCAGGAAGGTTGAACAAAAAGCGTTGTCAGCTGCACTGTGTAGAATAATTTCTTTTCAGTATGGAACACATTTAGCTTGTGAATTAAGAAATTAAACTTCTGTTGAAAGAGGCAGTGAGACATAGACATGCTTTTTAAGTAGGCAAAACAAACTCATAGCTTAAGAGCAAAAATATCTAAAGCAGAGATAAATGTTAAATCATTAAAGCTTGCCATAGCAATCATATCAATTTGTAGGAGGAAAAGATGGGAAAAATTATATTTTATATGTGAAATTTGTAGTGGGCCTAGGAATTGGAGAGAGCCCAATGACGCCAGATTGGAAGGGAAGTTGCTGTTCCCAGGTTCTGTGGAAGAGCCTGGAAGCTGAGCACTACAACAGACTTGTGAAGGGGTGTGTGGACAGGGTAGGGGAAGTACTTTTTAACTTCCTAGAAAAAAATATACTTAGTAATGGCTAAGTGAGAGGGATCTAATAAAAACAATAACAGATTTATTTTTTCACTAAAATAGTAAAATAAAATTACAATAAAATAAATATATAATTTACAGTCTTACACATTTATAGGTTTCTAGTTCAGCAGCACTGAAGGTGTTGGTATTGTTGTACATCACATCAGAGCATGGGCTCTGCATGTTACAATTCATCATCTCCTTCCTTCTCTCACTTTCTGCCTTTCTACCTAACAACTCCTCAGACCTTGTATGAGTGGAATTCTCTAATATTTTGTTCTAACTTATTTAACTTAGCATAGTAGCTTCAATCTCTACCCATGAGCAACATCTAATGGGACTAACTTTTACAAATGTGTGTGTATGTACATGTATGAATGCATGGCATTCATGTGGAGGTCAGAAGGCAATCTGTAAAAGCTGTCCCAGGAATTAACCCCAAGTTGTCCATGTGGCAACAAGTACCTTCACCCATTGAGCCATCTCAGTCCAGTACTTCCTTTTTAAGTAAATAAAAGTCCATAAGTATAGGCATTGCATCTTATTTTCCATGATGATGGATACATGATGAAAGCTAACAAAAGAAAATAAACTGATACACCCATAGAATTACAAATGTTGCTAAGGAGGTGGAGCAGGTGAGCCTAGGAATGGGAACAGCACAGCCCAAAGGGAATACAGTACAGATGTGTTCATTCTTTGTCACTGTGATAAAAGAACTGAGGAAAACAATTCAGGTGAGGAAAGCTTTATGTTGGCTTAGAGTTTGAGAGGTTCTGTTCTTGGTGATGGGGAAGGTGTGATAAAGCAGAGCAGCTCACCTCATGGTAGCCCAGAAACAACCAGAGGATGCTATATTCACAGACCTCCTTCTCTCCTTTATTCTGCTGAGGCTCCAGGTTGCAGACTGCACATTCAGGATAGGTCTTTATCTTATCCTTTAACCTTTCTGCAATCAACCTTACAGGCATACATGATTTCTGAATCCTTTCAGTTAACCAAGATTCATGATGGCAAAGCTAGGGGAGGGCTAAGTGTGTGATGCTCTTGGTGAACATGAGGACCTGAGTTCAGTTTCCAGAGCCCATGTAAAAGTGTACACCTGTAACTGCAGCCCTGGGATGTGGAAGAGATAGGCAGATCCTAAGGGCTCACTGGCCAGTTAGGCTAGCCAAAATGGTTAAATGAGAGACACTGTGAAGTTCAATAGAAAAAGACACCTGCAACTAACCTCTGGCTTGTGGCTGGTCTCTGACTTGCAGCTGATATTTGGTCTCCATGTGCACATGCGTGCACACACACCCACTGTACTGAATCCATTTAGCATTGTTCGTATTAAATTCATGCTTAGTACTGACCACTGGGGATTAGACCTGACCACTGGGGAATAAATAACCTAGGGGAGACACCCATCCCTGTATATAAATGGTCTCCCTCTCAACTTCCTTTGATTGCCCGTAGCCCCTCATCTAGGGATGGGACCTTGTGAGATTTCCCTGTGTACGTTAGCATCTTAACTGGATGATTCAGACCAACTCATCTGAACTGTTTTCCAGGGAGTGGGTGATATAGTACCCTGAACACATAATTTTAAAAAAGGCTTTGGTAATTATTTTCCTCACCAGTTCAGTCTCTCATTTATCCCTATGATGAAACTGGGGCACTTTAGTACAAAGTCTGTTCATTACTACTTCTTTCCAAGGAATTCTTATAATTAAATGCTATTTCATTTTTTTAAGAACCTAAATAGTGCTTACTGGTTTAATTTCACTTTGCTGAAATTAGACATAAAACTTACCCCTTAGACAAGGTTTTTATTAAAATCATAAGTATAATTAGGTGATCATACTATGTTATACCTGTTCTAGTTTGCTTTCTGTCATAATAAAACACTGAATGAAAGCAGCCTGGGGAAGAAAATGTCCATTTGGGTTATAGGTTATAGTGCAGAATCAAGAAACGCTTGAATCAAGGTAGAAGCTCAAGACAGAACCTGGAGGCAGCAGCTGAAGCAAAGACCACGGGGGAGACTGCTGACTGGCTTGCTTCTAGGCATTGCACTCAGAAATCTTTCTTACACAGCATAGTCCAGTCTTCCTAGGGATGGATGGCCCTGTCCACAGAGTACTGGTCCTTCCTTACATCCATTAGCAAACAAGAAATTTCCTGGACTTTTGTATGTATGGCTACAGGCCAGTCTGTTGAAGGCAATTCCTCCACGAAGGTTTACTCGAGCTAAGTGGCAATATCTAAAGTTTTTGGTAAGATTAACTCTTTTATTTCATAAATTTTCAATCAGTTTATCCAGTCACAAAATTGAGCACCAGGGAATTAAAATAGATGAGAGGGAGAGAGTTAAGTACCTGTGTGCCGTTTTAGTATTACATGATTTTACTTAATTCAAAGACTAACAAGTATAAATCTATCACAAAAAAAAAAACCCAGAAGACAGTGTTAGGACAAGTCGGTGATGCAGGTGGAGATTTCATGATCAAATACGGTTGTGTCTGTTGTGCTCATCTGGTGAAGACAGTTTTATGTTCCTAAAATACTTTTATAATTATTCAAAACTTTTCTTCAGTTACTGTTGGGTTTAGGATACAGGTTTGGGGTGGAATTCTTCTGACTACTTTAAAATGCATTGACTGTGACATTCTATTTCCACATGTCATATTCTAGGTGAAAATGTTCACTTTTTTCAAATTGAAGTTGTCTATCCTTGTCAGATATCTTCTGACAGAAGACTGCCATCCATGAATGCCTTCAAATAATATTTCCTTATGTTAGAATGGTGCTCTGCTACCAGCAAGCACACTCAAGGTTCATTTATCTTCTATTTCCCAACCTTCCATAAGACCACTGACACATCTCTCATTCCTGCCATTTATTCATTCCTTTCTTTCTGTCATTATGTTTACTCTCTTTAATCCTTAGCTGTATAGGGATCTTCTCAAACGTGGTCCCCAAATATCAATACAAATGCCCAATTATCAAAACCCAGAAATCCATTTTCATTCTTTTTTTTTCTTTTTTCTTTTTTTATTGATAAAAGGAGAATAAAAAAAAAACAAAAAACAAATTTCCACCTCCTCCCAGCCTCCCATTTCCCTCCCCCTCCTCCCACTCTTCTCCCCCTCCTCCCACTCTTCTCCCCCTCTTCCCACCCTTCTCCCCCTCCCCCCACTCCTCTCCCCCTCCCTCTCCAGTCTAAAGAGCAGTCAGGGTTCCCTGCCCTGTGGTAAGTCCTAGGTCCTCCCCACTCCGTCCATATCTAGGAAGGGGAACATCCAAACTGGCTATGCTCCCACCAAGCCAGCACATTAAGTAAGATCAAAACCCAGTGCCATTGTCCTTGGCGTCTCATCAGCCCTCATTAGGGGCTCCCAGGTGCCCAAGCATCTTCATTCTTAATTCTAATAAAGTAACTTGCACTTTGGTTACCCATCCCTTTTGAAAAAAATCCCATTCAGCCTTGGTAGTAGCATTATCTGTGTTGTCCTGTCTCTGGGTCCACTCCTCCTCTTCATCCTTCACTGGACTCTCTTCCTTTTCTCTCTTCACTTCTCAGACAAGATATTTTTCTCACTGCTACCCATTACTCAACAATCCCATCTCTTTCTTCACCCACAAATTCATTCAAGTTCATAACCAGATTCCAAAAACCTTAGAACTGTTTATGCCAGACAAACAGCTGCATCTACTGGAATGGCCTGGAGACATATTAAAACGATCAAACAATTCATTGAACTGATAGTTCTAATTATTGACTTGTTCATAAATTTAAACTTAAAATATCCCATTTCGTAAGACACACATTGAAGATGGACTCAATCATGACTGTGATTTTACCTTTATGTGGAGCAAACAGTTCCATGGTTAAGAAAATACTGTATTAGGAAAGCACCTAAAGTCTAGTGGAATCCAGGCTGGCATTCTCCAGCAACAGTTTGTTTCTTTTCCTCCATAATCACTCCACTGTCTTTTCTCTGAATCAACTAATAGAATATCTACCCTCCGTCAAATCTATGGATGGAAAATTGAAGACATCTTTAACTTCTCTCTATATCAGTCTTTCCATGAATCAAATGATCCCCTGAACCTGAAGTGAATTCTTTCACTGATGGCTCTCAGATGCACCAAATACTTTTTCATCTGGATGGTTGAAATGGCCTTTTCATTCATTTTAGCCTCCTAACTCATGTAGGCGAGTTCTCTTCTTGCTGCTGTCAATTTAACAATCCACTTTAAGCAATCATTCTTAATTACCCTTAATTGCCACTTTAACCAATTACTGTCCTACATTTCAAATTCTGATGGCCTCTCTATGAGCTATGAAATTCACTAAAATCCCTCACCTCCATTCCTGGCCACTTTTATTTCTTTCTAGCCCTGTGTAACAGCACTATAACTCTAGCTTCTAAAAGGCACTTCCCAAACCTGCATGGGTATCATTTCGTGGCTTGTATATAGACCTGCTCCCTCCTCCCTTCATGAAGTTTTTGATGCAGTAGATCTAAGCAATACGTGAGAACAGAATTTTCAATAAGCCCTCCCACAATAACCATCTACTTTGAGGGAACATTGTTGTGAGTACTGCTGATTGGGTGTAACTTGGTGTCACTTCTTTTCCTCTAACATTTCTTATATTCTTCCAAATAAAATTCTTTCTTTTAAGCTCCCTCACTCTTGTCACAGTTTCAGTGTATTTGTAGATATTCCCCATTTTTTCCATCAAAGTCTTCTGCTGCTGCTATCTGACCAAAGTCACATTCTCTTGTTGAATTGTTGAAGTCCCTGCAATAGCATCTTCTCAGGTCTTCTTGCTTCTACTTTTTGCTTATAGACATATGTTTCAAAAAAAAAAACTACTTAATGTAGCAACACCCATTCCTTTTAAATAGGAAGATACATATTTGTAGGAAATTTTAGTAAATGTTTACTAAAAACCTAGCCTACTTGGAAAATACTAGCCATCCTACTAAGAAATTGGTACTTGAGTTCAGTGAAATAAGGATCAATTCCTTCTTTTCTGTTTATCTCATTTTTCTGGCTCACACTATTATAGCAAATCTAATTTAAAAGGTCTGTTGTTGTAGGAGCTGTGGGCCTCTTCCCACAGCCCAGCTCCTGGCTGCCTGCTAGCTTATGCCCCGAAATAACAACACACAAACTGTATTCTTTTAAACACTGCTTGGCCCATTATATCTATCCTCTTCTCAGCTAACTCTCGCACCTGGACTAGCCCATTTCTAAAAATGTGTGTAGCACCCCAAGGTGAGCTTACTAGGAAGATTCTAGCCTACATCCATCCTGGGTCGGAGCTTCATCGATCGCGTCTGCCCGGGAGAGGGGAGCATGGCCTCTAAGCTCACTTCCTCTTCCTCCCAGCATTCTGTTCTGTTTACTCCTCCGACCTATGTTTTAACCTATGAGGCCAAGCAGTTTCTTTATTACTTAACCAATGACCTTCCTCCATCATTTCCCCTTTTTATGTTTAAACAAAAAGGAAAGGCTTTAACATAGCAAAATTACCTATAACAAAACAGTTATCAAGTAAAATTTACAATATTTACATCTATTTTATCTTTATCATAACTAAGGAAAACTATAACTAACTATTCTTCAACTCCATCAAAGACTCCAGAAGGATATAATATTACCTAAGTAAACAAGAAATAAGAAACTTAAACTCTAGAAATGACAGAGGCATTTTGCTGCCTGGACAGTCACCCAAAGTTCCTCTGTACTGTTGGGGCATCCATCTTCGGCCTACAGGCCCATAGTTTCCAGCAGACATTTCCATTAAGAAGGAAATTTCAAAGGCAGTTCAGTTACTATCTGCTATGTCCTGCAGAATGTCTTACAGACTCTTTCATGAATCAGGAACCCCGAAAGATCATCTCACCTTTAGGCAAGTTCAGCAGTCCTCTCTCTGCAGTTTCTCTGTGTCCAGTTTATGCAACAGTCCATGCAAGAGCAGTTTCTTGCCCAAATGGCTACCAAATTCCATAAGGATCCTCTTCGATGCCCATCTTCTTCCTAAAGTAGATTGGTGCTGCCAGGAGCAGAGTGTCTCATTGTCATGAAAAACCCTAAGTTATTAAAACATTAAATGTCCTATTCTGTAGTCTTTGAAAGATATGAAGATTGCCTATCTAAAATATATCTATGCACATCTAGAAAATCTAACTAACATAACTACAAGCTTGACTATTATTGATGATTATCATTAACAACCTATACACATTACATTTTTAAGTGAACTACACAATCAGAATACCTTAATCAAGATCAGAAACATATACATATAACAAAATTGACATTAAATTTAAATTACTAAAGCAAAATCCATATCAATGTAAATTATTCATACCTATATCACATCCCCCTTTAAATGTAAAAGAACATTTATAAACAATATTTGGGAATATGGACGTAGTTATTTCTCTCTAAACTGCTTCCTGCTGAATGGGGGCTTCGTTAATTAGGTCTTTCATGGTATAACCTGTGTGCCAGGTTCATCTCAGTCAGCAGCTGAGTGAAGTAATTTTTTGAAGGTGTTCACAGCAACCCTTCAGGAGGGCGTGGTCCATCATACCATATTGGGATAGAAGCAATCCACAGGGTTTCATCCTCTGTGAAATCAAAATAAGAAACTCCTTTCCAAAGCATCATGTCCTTAGATCCAAATTTCAAAGTTAAGGCATTTTTAAAATATCTATGTTGGATTAGTTCAGCAGCATTTATAAACAAATATCTTTTAGCAGCTGTTGCTCCTTCCTCAGCATTTAAACAATTCAAAGAGAGCATAATAGCATACAGTATCAAAATTCTGTTTATTTTCCATCTTTGTACGACTTTATTTTAACTCTATTTTGTTTAGTTTTACTTTTATTTATATTCTCTGTATATCTTTGACCTGGAATAACTCTGTAGACCAGGCTGTCCTTGAACTCTCGGAGATCCACCTGTCTCTGCCTCCCAGGCATTGGGATTAAAGGTGTATTCTACTACACCTTGAACTCACAGAGATCTGTTTGTCTCTGCCTTCTAGGTACTGGGATTAAAGGCGTGTGCTATCACACCTTGAAGTCACAGAGGTCAATCTCCCTCTGCCTCCCAAGTGTTGGGATTAAAGGTGTGTCCTACCACACCCAACTACTCTCTTTCTTCCTTTTTTGTTTTTTTTTTGTTTTTCATTTTAAGAACTTTAACTTTTAGTCTGCATATATTTTCAACACACTGTAAATCATTTAAACATTTTCTTTGTTTTTGAATCTCTCTTTACTGTATCTCTCTTTCTTTTTCTGGACACATGAGCCTTTGAATTATGGAGCAATATGGGTAGGATTAAAGCCGTGGCTTTGGTGGCTGGATCCAGCCCATTCCTTAGCTTTCTGTCATTCCAACCTTGTGGCTGAGGTACCAGCCAGAGCCACAAGTCTACAGTGTTTCAAGGTCCTTCCTCCATCAGTCTGTTTTCAAATATTTAGCTTTTATTTTCATTGATAAGGCATATACGCATTAAAACATTAGTTTACTGAACTTTGGGGAATGCTTAGATCAAAACCACAAAGGAGCATCTCTAAAGTGATAATCCAAAAGAGAGAATTGTAGAGAAACCATGACTCTTATGAAGGCTTTAGAGCTCAATGTGGCACTTCCTCACTGATTATCAATAGGGTTATACCTAGACAAACTCAAAGCATGTGTTCTCCCAAAAATGTACATTTTGATGTTCAGAAAAGCATTATCATGAAGACCCAAAGTTTACACCATCTAGAATGTCCATCTATACATACATGGCTAAATGAATTGTGGTGATAAATTATTCAGCAATGAAAAGAAATTGATTCTTAAAGCTGGAAAGATGGCTCAGCAGTTAAGAGTACATGGCGCTCCTGAAATTAAGTCCCTAGCATCTACAATAGGCAGTTCACATCTACCTGTAACTCTACCTCCAAAGGATCTGATGTCCTCAGAAGGCTTCCATGGGTACTTCATTAACATGCACATACTCTCACATATACAAAGACTTCCACATATACTTAAAAATAAGATCTTCACCAACCCCACATCAGACGGATGTCTGATCTCCAAAATATACAATGAACTCAAGAAAATGGTCATTAAAAGAACAATCAATCCAATAAAAAATGGAGTACAGACATAAGCAGAGAATCCAAAATGGCTGAAAGTTACTTAAGAAAATGTTCAACATCCTTAGTCATCAGAGAAATGCAAATCAAAAGACTCTGAGATTCCATCTTACACCTGTAAAAATGGCCAAGATCAAAAACACCAATGACAACTTATGCTGGAGAGGTGGGGTAAAGGAAAACACTCCTGTATTGCTGGTGGGAGTGCAAGCTGATACAGCCTCTTTGGATGTCAGTATGGTGATGTCTCAGAAAATTAAGAAACAACGTTCCTTAAGAAATCAGAAATACCACTTTTGGGTATAAATCCAAAGGATGCTCAGTTGTACAACAAGAACATGTGCTCAACTATGTTTTTAGCAGAATTGTTTGTCATAGCCAGAACCTGGAAATAACCTAAATGCCCCTTGACCAAAGAATGAATAAGAAAAATGTGGTACATTTACACAATAGAGTACTACACAGCAGAAAAAAAAAATGACATCTTGAAATTTGCAGGTAAATGGATGGATCTAGAAAACATCTTATTGAGTGAGGTAACTCAGACCCCGAGAGACAAATATCATATGTACTCACTTATAAGTAGTTTTTAAACATAAAACAAAGAAGACCAGCCCAAAAATCATAAACCCAGAGAACCTAGACAACAATGAGGATCCCAAGAGAGACATACATATACATAATCTACATGGGAAGTAGAAAAATACAAGATCTCCTGAATAAAATTGGATCATGGGAAGGGTTGAAAGAGAGGGAAATGGAAGGGGGGAGCAGAGAAAAATGTAGAGCTCAATAAAATCAATAAAAAAGAAAGAAATGAAAGACAATTACTAGAAAATAAAATAAAATCTTTTTGAAGATGGGTTCTTGATACATGCTTGACATGAATATAACATGTAAATAAGAAGCTAGCAACTAAAGACTATACATTGTAAGGTATGTTTATATAAAATAACCAAAATACACAAACCAATAGAAATAGAAAGTGATGCAATAGGTACCTTTAAGTTTAAAAAAGTATAGGAAAACTGAAGAGAGAGAGAGTGATAACTAAACTCAAGGCCATTTTGTGGGGTGATGAAAATGTTCTTACTTAACTCTGAATATACAAACCACCCAATTGTATACTCTTGTGTACAATTGATAGAAAGTTTATAGCTCTAAAAAGATGTTAATTAAGAAGATGAAATGGGCATTACCTTATGGCTCCTGGGACTCCTTCTGGTTAGGTTCTAGGAAGAATGAGTACTATGTCTGGGTTACTTGACATTCACACTGGTCTCAGTTTCTAAATCAAAGATCAATTGACAAGAAAAAAAATCTTCAGATTTTTTTTGTGTAACCAGTTCTGTAAAAAATGTTTAATTGAAGTTTCTGCATGCTACTGAGTATTTGGTTCTCTTAAAGAAATCTAGACTTAATTCAGAAAATGGAAAACTTCATGCTAAAGAAGTATGAAAATGTGTTACACTGAATGTTTAGATTTTAAGTGAGGTATGATAGCAGTTGCTTGTAATTCCAACACTCAGAAGACAGAGACAAGTAGATCATCACACGTTCGAGGCCAGTCAGGGCTACATAGTAGGATCCTGTTTCACAAGAAATAAAAATAAGCATTTTACAGTCTAGTTTCTTGAGTTCTTTATATATTTTGGAGATCAGACCTTTGTCAGTTGCCGGGTTGGTGAAGATCTTCTCCCAGTCAGTGGGTTGCCTTTTTGTCTTAGTGACAGTGTCCTTTGCTTCACAGAAGCTTCTCAGTTTCAGGAGGTCCCATTTATTCAATGTTGTCCTTAATGTCTGTGCTGCTGGGGTTATACGTAGGAAGTGGACTCCTGTGTCCATGTGTTTTAGAGTACTTCCCACTTTCTCTTCTATTAGGTTCAGTGTGTTCAGACTGATATTGAGATTTAATCCATTTGGACTTGAGTTTTGATGAAAGGAGACAGAGACAGAGACCCACATTGGAGCAACGGACTGAAATCCCAAGGTCCAAATCAGGAGCAGGAGAGAGAGCACGAGCAAGGAACTCAGGACCGTGAGGAGTGCACCCAAACACTGAGACAATGGGGATGTTCTATCGGGAACTCACAAGGCCAGCTGGACTAGGTCTGCAAAAGCATGGGACTCGCTGAACATAGTGGACAATGAGGACTGCTGAGAACTCAAGAACAATGGCACTGGGTTTTTGATCCTACTGCACATACTGGCTTTGTGGGAGCCCAGGCTGTTTGGATGCTCACCTTACTAGACCTGGAAGGAAGTGGGAGGTCCTTGAACTTCCCACAGGGCAGGGAACCCTGACTGCTCTTCTGGCTGATGAGGGAGGAGTAGTTGATTGGGGGAGGGGGAGGGAAACGGGAGGAGGTGGCGGGGAAGAGGCAGAAATCTTTAATAAATAAATAAATAAAAAATAAAAGAAATGTCTAAATTTGAGCCAAGGACAGTAATGTACCTTGTGATCGCATCATTTTTCAGTAACTAATGCAGAAATACTACAAGTTCTTGGCCAGTCTGGCCTAAATAGCATGATCCTATCAGAACAAGTAGGTTCTGCAGAAAAAAAAAAAAATCTGTTATCTTAGTTTGTTTTCTGGTTGATGTAATCAAATACCTTAACTAACTTACTTAGAGAAGTGTTTACTTTGGTTCCCATGAGATCATGGCAGGGAAGTCACAGCAGGAGTTTGAAGCTTCTGGTCACACTGCAGCCACAGTCAAGCAGCAGAGACCAGGAACAGTGGTGTTCAGCCCACTCCCTACCTTTGATAGTGTGTGTACCCATGAAAGAAACGGTTGTTCTCACAGTCAAGATGGGTCTGTCCACACTAACAGACCTAATTGAGATAATCCCCCATAGATGTGCTCAGAGGTTGTCTGGGTGATTCTAGATTCTGTCTAATTGACAATTAACAGTAAATATCACAGCTATTAAAAATACCATTGAGATCTGGATATTATGTTATGAGTCAGTAATACACTTAGCTTTTAAATGTACTATCTTTGAAGTATATTTTTGAAGTATATTATGCAGAAAATCTACTTTGGCACACATATTTCCATAATTCTTCAGTTCTAAAATATATATCAAAATAGGAATTCTGTATTATCACAGTCAAAAGTGAATCCCTCACATAGTAAAATATGTATATAGTCTTTGAAGTGAAAAAATATAAAAAGAAAAAACACAAACTTTCTTAAAATATTTGTTATCTCAACAACAAAGATCAAGGTCATTGCTCAATCCAGAAAAAGGATGAGACTTGGGGACTTCTACAAAACAAGATTATCATATGATAGGATGCCTTGCTCAACCTTGCTGCCGCCAGGAGGGGCTTAGTCCTCCCTCCAGTTGATGTACAAGGATTTGTTGACTCCCCATGGGAGTCCTTACCCTTTCTAGGGAGTGGATGGGATGGGGAGAGAGCTGAGGGATGGGAAAAGGGAAGGGAGAGGGAACAGTGGTTGGTATGTAAAATGAACAAGAAATTTAAAATAAAAGAAGACAAAGATTCATTTGAGAGCAACAGAAGAAAAACTGCTGGTGGACAACATGGGATGCTTCATCGCTTTAGACTAAGTTATCTGTACATCAAATATTTACATATAAGATAAAAGTTTTGAGAGGGTTGAAGGGGAGGGAAGAGGCAGGGAGGGGAGCAGAGAAAAATGTAGAGCTCAATAAAAGAATAACTACAATAGAAAAGAATGAGTTTCCTTAAAAATTGTATTTCAACATGCCCAAGGAACAGCCATCTCCGAAACTGGATGCATACGTTATAATAGTAGAGTAAAAGGGTTGAAGATTTCAAATTTTATTTTATACCTAAAACACCAGAAATTAACATTGAGTAATATATTTATATGGATTGATGGTATGTAATACAATTTCAACAAGTATCTGTGCATTTGTATTTGGCACAGGTGCTCAAAAATAGACTAATACTTTTTTCTTTTTCATTATTTGTGTGTATGTGAACATGTTCTGCTTACACATATGTCATACTCTGCTTGCACTTATGTCTGTGGATCATAGACATGCCTACAGAATTCAGAAAGAAGTGTTGGACCCCCTGGAGCTGGAGGTTTGAGTGTTTGTGAGCCACCCTGAGGGTGCTGGGAACTGAACACAAGTCCTTTGCAAGAGCTTCAGACATTTTTGACCACTGGGGCATCTCTCCAGACTTTAGACTTTTTTTAAAAAGTAGACTGTAAGGTAAGTATTAGCAAATGGAACTAGCTAGGAGTAAGAATTCACTTGGTTTTCTTAGCATCTAATGACTGAAGTAGCCAAGTGTCGTGGCATATACTTGTAATTCTAGCACTCAGAAGGCAGAGGCAGGAAGATAAAAGTTCATGACCAGCCTAGGCTGTATGGTATGATATCATTAAGGAAAAAAATTCCAACATTTAGAATTAAAAATATCTTACATAAAAATCTAGAGTTTTCTATGAAATTGAGAAATGAGACCTTCTGGATATATGTGTAACAGCCCTTGTATCAGTGCACAGTCCGGCTCATTCCCTATGACTGTCCTCTCAGCTGGGAATATATGTCTTCTTTATTTGTGGTATTCTGGTGTGTTAGTTTTGCTAGTCTGGCAGATTGACATTTGCAGTCTAACCTGCTTCTGATCAAATGCTGCAAACTCTAAACTATAGTCTTGATAGGAATAAGGAAGAAACCAGTGTTCACTGGTCTGTTTATCCTTCTGAGTCTGAGATCAACCTCATTTTAGAGTTTCTGATATTTATACTTGGCCTTGTGTTTACAGCCTATCAAACGAGAGAGAAAGTTGACCCTCTTTCTTTCATCTGCCATGTGATATTAGGACATTGACGTGCCTTGTGATCGCAGAAGCCACTTGTGTGGAATGCAAAGATTGTGCTTATCTCAGATCCTGCTTGACTCCCAGGACTCACTGGTTGCCCTCCTCTCTCCCACAGGGCCCTAAGCTCTCTTCAACATGTTATTAAGCCACTGATAGTTAAGAATCACTGATGTTAAAATTACCACATCTGCTGCTTTTGCTAACGCTGTGCTCATTCTCCTGGGAAATCCAGCTGTCAATCTTGGAAAGAAACAGGGTAAGGAGTTTTTTCTCAAGTTGCTCTGTTTTGTCATTTACTTGTTGACATTGTCTCCCAGCTCCTCACCCCATATACAATCCATAATGCTTTCAGCTCTAATAGCAAAAGGCTCATTTTAAACTACTTTTAATAACAGACGAAAGTTTTGGTCTCCCTTCACTGGAACAGAGCAGGTTTTAGGTAATGCTTCAATGGGAGCTTAGATCCACTTCCCTGCAGTTCTCTAACCTTTCTCCTCTGAGCAGGTGTCCTCCTGATAACAAACCAGCCACAACAGTTCCCACCTCACAGCCACACACTAGCTCCTGATACAGAAGTTGTTTTCTTCCCTTATTCCTTATACAGTGTAGCAAGTATTGCTTCCATCAGGCCATCTCAGTCATGTACCCAACCCTAAACCACTCAACTTCTGTTGTCAGAGACTGGTTTCCCAGCCCCCCAGGTCCAAAATAATCACACACAAATTATATTAATCGCAATACTGTTTGGCCAATAACTTAAGCATATTTCTAGCTAGCTCTTACATCTTAAATTAACCCATCTCTATTATTCTGTCTATTACCAGCAAGGTTCTGGGATGTCTGTTTCCTTCTGCTGCAGACTTTGGCTGAGCAATGTCTCGTGCTTACACTGACATTTTTTCAAGACAGTGAAGTTTGTGTTGATTGCTTTATGGCACTTTGAAAGCTAGCTACTAGGACTTGGTTGTCTATCTGATACTCAAGGCGCAGAGAAGGAATGCCCACTGCAGAGTGAATAGGAAGGGGTGGAGGAAGGAATGTATAGTTCCTCTTGCTGCTGTAATCTAGCTGTCCGCAAGACAGTTTTGCATTTCCCAATGCTTTCTTCCTTCCTAAAGTTGCATGTAATAAAATTGTATATTTTATTATATACAGTTCCAAGGTCTTCTAACAATCCTTTAGAATATGTAACAATACTGTGCTGTTTTTACATGTAGTCTTCACTCTCAGAAATGGGTTTTTAACTTACTAAAGATGGCGCACTAGTCAGCTACAAAATTAGAATTCAATCCTCATAATTTTGGGCTAAGCATTGATTCTACTACACCAGGATGCTTCCTTTCTTCCTGGGCTCTCTTTGAGCATGTACTAGATGAAGACTGTGTTGTAATTGGGTTTCAGGTTCAGAAAATCAAAACTGTTACGAGGATAATTGCCCCAACAAAGTACCACTGTGGCTTCTTTTCATTCTAAATTGCTTAATCTTTGTGATTTGGGTGGCCAAATACACTTTCAATTAGGCCTCTTACCCATGAACACAAGCAATCCAGCCTTGTTATGATCAAATCCCAGGGTTAAAGGTAAATACACCATTATAGTTAAGAAAGCAAACAGACTTTCATTCTTTTATGCTCCTCTGAGAAGTCAGTGCTCTGCAGATTAAAGGGAGTGATAGTCTGGCTTCATAGAAGCATAAGGCATTGATTAGAGTATTATTGCTGTTGAACAGTGAAAGCATGTAATTACTCTTTGTAGTGTGTGGTGCACAGGGAGCAGAGAAGCGCATTTCCAAGCCCAACACATTTGAAATATAAACGCAGAATAGAAGGGATCACCAGGAAGTGATGTTTTTCCATGTTTTAAAAGGATAAGAATTCACCAGAACAGAGACAGAAAAGCTTTCACTGAGAGTCACATTCCCATCTTCAGTGTAGAAACTATAGAAGCAGCAGTATTAGGGGGAAATTGGTGTGTCTACTTACCGAACAAAAAACCCACAGTGAAGACAAATCCCCCAAATTGTTGACATAGTACTTTAGAAGAGGTCTGTTTTCTTTAGGCAGATGCATAGCTGGAAAACGTTAGAGGCAAAGTCATTCAACCTGAAAGTGGCTCATAAAGTACCCACAATTGGCTTGATTCCAGGGGTGATGGGAGTGTTTTAAGAAAGACGCCCTGAAAGGAAATAATGAAATCTCGTATCTACTAAAGAGATTTTTAGTCAATAAACTTCTTGTCTAGCCCTCTTATAAAAGAAAACCATGATATAATATTGATGCTCAGTTTTTGTGGGTTTTTGTAACAGTTATATTCTGCTCTAAAGCAATTAGACGTTTTCCTAGGCTCGTTCAGAGATAAGAAAATAAGGAGCATGAAGAAGTTGCATAGAGGCTGGAGAGGTGGCTCAGTGGTTAAGAGCATTTGCTGCTCTTACAGAGAGTCATAGTTGGTTCCCAGAACTCATGCAAGGTACCTCACAGTTACCTATAACTTCAGCTCCATATGTTCCTAATGCCCTGGTCTCCAGAAGAATGTATACTCACCTTCACATACCCATACATATATACGTAATTGAAATAATAAGAATAAAGCTGTTTAAAAGGAGGTTAAAATTGATTTTATTATTTTTAAAGTTGATTTTTGAAGTTTTTGTATCTCAGACATTTTAGCTCCCTATAATATTTTTATCAGCTTTAGATTTTTTTTCACTTAAAAAGACTACTGCAATATAATATGACAGGTATTCGTGGAATAATAAACATAATAGCTGTGAAGTCTGGCAGCCCCCACCCCCCACACACACTTAGAATTCCTGATAGCTTCTTTCTTAGCTCAGTTATAATCCAAGTACAGAAATGACCCTGGCTGATTCAAGCAGAAATTAATGTACTGAAAAACAAAATAAAGAGCAGTGTACCCAATGCAGAGAAAGCCACAAAGAAATAGAAGGCAAGGCAACCCCAAATGGGTATGTGTCTTAGCTAAGTCTCTATTACATGATAAAGCAATGATCAAAACTAACTTTTGGAGGAAAGGGTTTATTTCATCTTATATTTCAAGTTAACAGTCCATCCCTGAGGGAAATCAGGACAGGAAGTCAAAGCAGAAACCTGAAGCTAAAGCAGAAACCATGAAGGAATGCTGCTTACTAGCTTGCTCCCCATGACTTGCTGACCTTGCTTTCTTATGTAGGGATGACAACGTCCACAGTGGGCTGGGTCCTTCCCATCAATCAAGAAAATGCCTCTATCAGATTCCCTGGGATTTCCTCTTCCTAGATACATCTAGCTTGTATCAAGTTGAGAACAAATCCAACCAGGACAGTGGCACTTGTGTGGCTGTCTATATAAGATGTTGACAATTGGGTATGTAAAACGAGAAGCTTCTGATCCTGCCAAAGAGGTGAGTATTATGCAGCCCCAAGAAGTAAATACCCCTGAAATCTACTTTCTTTTTCACTTCATCCAGCTTGTTGCAGAATATGTAGTGTTGATTATTGTTTTATACTGACATTTGTCATTCAGTCATTGCTCAGAAGAGAGAAATTATTCTAATCAGAGACTCTTTGCTGTGGAATTGTTGAGACTGTCTGAGCAATTGCCATAAAAGGAGCTAATGTTCTGCGTTTGTAGGCACACTACTTTAACATGAGGACATAATGGCTAGGGAGCAGCAGCTTGTACTGGCATTGTGTCAAACAATAGGAACAAAACAGTACCTTGTGCTATTCTATTAATAAATGCCTTGCTACAGAATGCATTATGTCAAATGAACTTCATGACATGTTGATTGCATGTCATTCTTTAGAGTATGAACTGTGGGGCAGAGCCTGCAGAGGTGTACTCCCCTGCAGTTCCTACCCAGGTAAATAGAGGTGACTGGACCCAGATGTCCACGTATCTGTTCTCATCCCATACCCCTGGGGACAGGAACCTTAAGACAATAGGCTTCCACATGGCTGTCATTTAAGAATAGAAGCTGGTAGTTGCCTCTAATTTCTGCACAGTGGGTCAGAACCACTGCTGGCAATTTAAAATGTTTTTAAAACAGTAGGACAGCCATCAAATCAATCTATCCGTCAATCAGTTTTCAGAATTTACATAGTGTTCCCAGGAAAAACTGTCTAGAGTTCTTTACAAAACACAACAAACTCTGTGAAGGGCAAACCTAAATCTCAACCCCTGTTTGAGTACAAATCTATTCTGGTGAGAATGCAGTCTATATACAGAGAAAAAAAATTCCAAGAATATTCACAGGCAATCTGATAATCAATTACTTAGTAGACATTACCAAAAAGTGTGGAAAATAATACAGTTTAAAATGATCTCTCCCCCCCCCCAAAAAAAACCCAAAACCCTCAGGCTCCTCATTTGCTTTCTTTGCTATCTTTATTCCACAGCATGTCCGCTTTCCTTTTTGTTGTTGTTATGTGTTTGTTCTGTGAGATCTTTTTCTGAGGAGATAAGAACAAAAATCTGCTCATCCCTGGTAAGGCACTGAAAACTGGCCAAAGAAAGAATGCCACCAACTCCAACTACTAGAGCTACTTGAAATAGAACAAGTGAGGGTTTGCTTATAAAAACATGGATGACTTAGAAGTTGCAGCATCATCCATCTGTCAAACAGCCTTCTCCATCTTGGGCCGCAACTTATGAAAACTCCATCCTGGAGCTTTCTGTGCAACTTGCAGGCAGCTCAGCTACTCAGAGTCACTTCTTTACTTTATTGCTTTTTAATCTTGTGTTGTAATATGGGGATCGCAGCGAGGCTGCGTCCCCAAATCCCCAGCCGCCTGGCTCGGCTAGCTTATGCCCCAAATAATTACATGGACACTGTATTCTTTTAAACACTGCTCTGGCCCATTTCTAATAATCTATGTAGCGCCCCTAGGTGCGCTTACCGGGAAGATTCTAGCCTAAGTCCATCCTGGGTCGGAGCTGGGGCATGGCGTGCGTCTTCCCTGGAGCGGGTAGCATGGCGTATCTCTGAAGGCGTCTGCTCTGGAGAGGAGAGCTGTGGAGTCTGACCTCACTTCCTCTTCCTCCCAGCCTTCCCTTCTGTTTACTCCACCCACCTAAGGGTGGGCCTATCAAATGGGCCTAGCAGTTTCTTTATTGCTTAAACAATGAAATCAACAGATTGATATGACACTCCCCCATCACTTCCCCTTTTTCTGTTTAAACAAAAAAGAAAGGCTTTAACTTTAACATAGCAAAATTACATATAACAAAACAGTTATCAAGTAAAAGTTACATCAGAAACATTTATACATATAACAAAATTGACCGTAAATCTCTATCAATAAAGCAAAATCTATACTAATGCAAATTATTCATGTCTATATCATATCCCCCTTTAAATGTTAAAGAACATTTATAAACTATATTTGGGAACATGGGCGCAGTTTTTTCTCTCCAAACTGCTTCCTGCTGAATGGGGGCGTCGTTAATGATTTTAGGGTGTAACCTGTGTGCCAGGTTTATCTCAGTTGGCAGTTGAGCAAAGCAATTTTCTGAAGATGTTCACAGCAACCCTTCAGGAGGACGTGGTCCATCATACCAAATCGGGATAGAAGAAATCCATAGAGTCTCATCCTCTGTGAAAACAAAAGAAGACTCTCTCCAAAGCATCATATCCTTAGACCCAAATTCTGAAGTCATACCCTCATGATATCCGTTCTGGTTCCACTTGGCAGCCCATATAATGAAATGTCTCTCTGTACTTAGCTCCTTCACAGTCAAAAATTTTAAAGAAAACACAATGTACATAATCCAGACTCTTTGTGAATTTTCCATCTTTACGCGGCTTATATTTCTTTATTTCTTTTAATCTCTTAACTATCTGTACTCTGTCTCTTTAAAGACTTTACCTTTTTTTTTTTAACATTAACTTTATTCTCTATATTCTTTTTCTTCTCTCTCCCAAGCCTACGTATATTCATCCAACAGTGTGACTCATTCAGTGGTCTGAATCTGTCCTATTGTGAATCTGCAATTTTTTACTATCCAGGAGCACTTTTGATTTGCGCCTTTAAATCATTAGGCGCTTAGGAATCTAAGCTGAGACATTCCTAGGTTAACTTTTTGCTTTTTGAGGGCATATCTTTGACCAGGCTGTCTTTGAACTCTCAGAGATCCGCCCGTCTCTGCCTCCCAGGCATTGGGATTAAAGGTGTTTGCAACTACACCTTGAACTCACAGAGATCTGTTTGTCTCTGCCTTTTAGGCACTGGGATTAAAGGCGTGTGCTACCACACCTTGAAGTCACAGAAGTCTATCTTCCTCTGCCTCCCAAGTGTTGGGATTAAAGGTGTGTACTAGGACACAAAACAACTCTCTTCCTTTTTTGTTTTTTGCTTTAAGAACTTCAACTTTCAGCTTGCATATATTTTTAACACACTTTAAACCATTCAGAAATTTTCTCTGTCTTTGAATCTCTCTTTACTGTATCTCTCTCTGTTTCTGACCACAAGAGCCTTTAATTTGCCAAGCAATATCAGTAGGACTAAAGGCGTGGCTTTGCCGGCTGGATCCTTAGCTTTCCAGCCTCATGGCTGAGGTATTGGCTGTAACCATGTTTATAGCCACAACTGGCATTTCAAGGTCCCTGCCAGCCAGCAAGCTACAACAGACAACACTCAAGTCCTCTCTCAGTAGCCGGCCCTCCTGCCTCAAACAGTCAGAGTTTGCCCTGGCAGGATGGCCCAGAAAGCCGGCATTTTAAAACAACACAGGTTTGTTCCTGTTGCTGAGTCAGGAAAATTTCAAAATGGAGGACGTACCATTTTGTGCTAGCTCTGGGGCTACCAGGTAGGAGCGGCACTCAGCACTTTAATTCTGAGACTGAGCGTGCAGCACAGAAATTCTTTTCATCCAAGTTACATCCAAATCTGACACGCAGAACACTGCGCAGTCTAAAAACACGTCTCTGTATGGCGGCAGGAATCCGCCATGCTCTTCCGCCTGCCTAAGCCTGATTCTGCCTTCTTCCCAGGAGCAGGCGGGGAGCTCTGAGTCATCGTCAAGGTCTCAGAGCACTCTCCTTCAGATCCCAAGCGGGAACACAAACATAAAGCCAGAGTTTGCACTGGCGGCACAGCCCCAGGAAGCCACGCTTTGAAATGACACAGCGTTTTTTCTGCTGCTGTTGCCGAATCAGGAAATCTCTCTACAGCACGCCACCAACAAACAGCAAAAATCTGTGTTAAACTCTCTCTCCCTTATTTTTAAGCCTTCTCAGGTTTTTTAAGTGGGTTTAGTTAGCCACACGTCTGGGCGTCATTTGTTGTAATATGGGGATCGCAGCGAGGCTGCGTCCCCAAATCCCCAGCCGCCTGGCTCGGCTAGCTTATGCCCCAAATAATTACATGGACACTGTATTCTTTTAAACACTGCTCTGGCCCATTTCTAATAATCTATGTAGCGCCCCTAGGTGCGCTTACCGGGAAGATTCTAGCCTAAGTCCATCCTGGGTCGGAGCTGGGGCATGGCGTGCGTCTTCCCTGGAGCGGGTAGCATGGCGTATCTCTGAAGGCGTCTGCTCTGGAGAGGAGAGCTGTGGAGTCTGACCTCACTTCCTCTTCCTCCCAGCCTTCCCTTCTGTTTACTCCACCCACCTAAGGGTGGGCCTATCAAATGGGCCTAGCAGTTTCTTTATTGCTTAAACAATGAAATCAACAGATTGATATGACACTCCCCCATCAATCTTGGAGCAGGGGTCCTTATGAATCTTGAAAATTTCAGGGAACTCCTACGACTTGTGAGCTGTTTACTTTCTGAGTCTTATGGAGCCTCCCTCCAGGATGGAATGTTTTAATTACATAGAATTAAATTTAAATTCAATTCAATAGAAAATTGTAACACACATTGTTATCTTTTATTAAATTTTTTTATTAATATGATATTTTTAGATATTTATGGGCTACTTAAGCCATGAACAAACCATACAGTAATCTAAGAGTGTGTGTCATGTCTATATCTCTTCAAGCATGTGTCATTTCTATGTGTTGAGAATCTTCAGACACTTTGTAGTTATCTTCAAAAAAAGGATGCCTAAATCTTTGTGGATTAGAATTCTTATTGTGATATAGAACACGTCTGCTTTTATTCTTTCATGTCCTTTTCATTATTTCCTTCTCCTTTCCATCTCTGTTCTTCCACCACTAATACCATGAAGAACCGTGGCCACCTCTGTACCTTTCAATATGGATAAAGAAACTTTTATACTAAGCTAAAAAGTAGTCTAAAGGGAAATCATCTTTCAAGGTTGGAGGTTTAAATAAGAAGGTCTCCTACAGACTCAAAAGTGAATGTTTGAATCACAGGTGTGGAATTGTTTAGGAAAGATTAGGAGGTTTGACCTTGTTAGAGGAAGTACGTTACTGGGGGTGGACTTTGAGATGTTAAAAGCCCATGCCAGACCCAGTCTCACTTCTCCTGCCTCCTAATGTGGATCAGATATAAGCTCTCAGCTAGAGTTCCAGTGCCATGTCTGCATATCTGCCACTGCATTCTCCACTGTGACAGTTATGGACTCACCCTCTAAATCTATAAGCAATCCCCCAGTTAAATGCTTCCTTTGATGAATTGCCTTGCTTGTGGTATCCCTTCACAGTAATAGAAAAATACAAGACAAAGTCCCAACCCAGTATTAAGTTTGTAAATCATACTATACCTCAAATTTTGTTCTCTCCTTATATCTATAACTGTCTTCTCTGGAGAATGACTTTCCCATATGGAAGTGAGGAACCCATAATGAATGATGTCCTGATTAGTGAGAATGCTACCTATAGTTTTTCTAGAATCATTGATCCATTTGCAGGTAGAAGATGAGAGCCTGTCCTTTAATGTAGAAGGCTACTCAAAGGCCAAGTCAGACTGCTTCTTGCTTTCCCTCATACTATTGGAACACAATTATATCAGTCTACTTGCCTGCTGTCAGTGGCTACTTCTCAAGTATATCAGCAAGGGCGAATTATCACAGCAGGGAATTTGTGCTTGCTATCTGGATTTTTTATCAGAAGAACTTGGCCATCTTCTAGCCTGAAACTTCGCTGAGTAAGTGCTGGGATAGCATAAAAGACAGAAGGGGACCTTGCTTTCTCTTAGAATATTATATAATTGAACTGAGAAGTTGATCACGAAGGAGATGGTATAAGATAAGGTCTTAGCAATGGTGCCGCATTGATTGGATTTATATAAATAATTCAGAGATAAGAGATTGCCGGTGATGTTGCAGAAAGCTACATGGTAGAAATGGATTTTTTTTTTTTTTTTTAGCAAGGACAGGATTTGAATAAGAACACCTAAGACCTAAAAGCACCTTTGCAAACATTCACCCAGGGCTTCCCAAGCACTAGGCTGCAGACCAGTATTACTCTTTGACAGGTTCCCCACTAATTACTGATGATGAAGCGCAAACAAATCACAGATGACTGAGGATTATAAAACAGAGCTTGTTATCAGCCTATGGTGTACCACATCTCCCTAGCCAGAGTAATCCTCATAAAGGTAAAATTATGCACGCTGAGAAATATTTGCATTTGTGGCAAGGTTGCTTTCTCTCTCTTTTTTCTTCATCTCTTTTTCTTTCTTTTTTCACCAGCTGCTCTTGAAGTGACATTGAGAACCGAAGTAGGTGTGCCATTAGTGCGTTTTTGGAGCTTGACTTAGTAGAATAAAACTTGAGCATTTGATACTTGCTCACTCCATACTTTTCCATGTTTGTTGGGCCGTGAGCTTGAGACAGGAGCTACATGCTGAAATAGGTTTATTCATTGGTTCAGCGTTGGTCAGTAAAGTGGGAAAAAATAGTTTTGTTGATCTCTTTCTGATCCAATGCTCTCACATTGCTCTGGGGCTTTGTACCTCACCCTCTTAATGATCTAAAGCTTTTATTTTCACTAATTATGGCTATGCAGAGCCAAGTAGGGACTCTCATGTATTCAAGCAAGCATGCAGAACCATGAACTCACTATGAGCCTTCTGCTGCTTCAATGTAGTAAATAGGTAGACATTTGGAGCTAACAGCTCCCAGGGGTGCAGTGTGAATTCTTCAGATATGGAAATCTTTGGAGAAGCCCCTGCAACAGTTGTAATTATGGAAAACCTTTCAAGGAGATAGTTCAGGTTCAAGAAGACCAGACCTACACCACACAGATGTGAGAGCAGACCTTGCCCTATAGAAGCCATCTAAAGATGACATATGTAGAGTTCCAGGGTCCGAGCAAGGGCAATTCTACTTACAAAGGTCTTTATCTCAATTTGACAAGCCTAAGCAATGGCTGCTTACCTGGTATGTGTCTGCTGACCTAAATGTAATCATCCCAGTGGAACCATTTTATTATTGGTATACAGCTGACATTACCAATATCAGGTAACCAAAGAAACAGAGTTTAAGAACTCACTAAAAATAGCTGGGTGGTGGTGGTGTATGCCTTTGATTTCAGCACTTGGGAGGCAGATGCAGGTGGATCTTTGTGAGTTCAAGGCCAGTCGGATCTACAAAACAAGGCCAAGGAACCCTGTCTAGAATCCCCACACACACAAAAGAATTCACTTAAATATTGAAATCTTCTCCATGAGGGAATAGGTTAATTGAATAATTGTTTTCTAAGCCCTTATGATGGCAAATAAGGAAGTATCTGCTCATCTTGAGTTACTCATAAAAATCTTACACAACACAGTTATATTAACTATCTTAAGTAAAAATATGTAGATTCTAAGTTTATGTGTTTGTGTGGGTGCTGAGAATAGAAAGATATTAAACCCATCCTCCTTTCCTTCTTAAGATCTCTCCCTGGGTTAGTCAGTATTTCATCTCCATTTATAAAAAAAATAGTGAACCTGGATCACAGCTTGGGGGATTTTGGCATGTGATCAATTGGTCTCTTTGCTCTGAGGCCTATGATGATCTTGAATACAAAGGCAAGGAATATTTGATGGAAGAAAAACACTATCATCATGACCAGAGAGCAAATGACAGAAAGAAAAATAAAATAGACTCTCCAAATCCTCTTTGAGGGCATGCCCCCAGTAGCCTAAAGACTTCTTATTAGGACAAGCTCCCAAATCCCCAAGCTGAGGACCAGGGCTTTAATGAGTGAGCTTATGGAATACATTGTCATTCTGAACTAAGGCACTTGGAAAATACATCCATTTCTCCTTTTATTATAGCCCAGTATATCAGGGTCATGGGTTCATACCTCACATTTGGCACCAAATATGGCATGAATAATAAAAACTCAGAGATAGATTTTGGAGTTCAACCTGAAAATCAGCAAAGCAAAGCAGTCAAGCCACTAGAGAGATCTTACCTCTAAGAAATCCTCAGACTAAAGAGAATGAGCTCTTGTCTCATCCCACCTTATATTCCTCTCTAGTGCTGGGACTAAAGGCATGTACTCCCTAGTACTGAGATTAAAGGTGTGAGTCACCCCTACCAGGATCTGTTTCTGCATTTACTTGTGTAGCCCAGAGAGGCCTTGAACTAGCAGAGATCCATCTGCTCCTGTCTTTCAAATCCTGGGATATAAGGTATGTGACACTATTGATTGGCCTCTTGCGATTCGTTTTACCTTCTGATCATATCATCAGATAAGCTATATTTATTAAAACATAAATAAAATATCACTATAGGGCCCCTTGACATATCTCTTCATCCTAGCTCTTTACCATCAAAGTACTTGCTTTCTTACCTCCTCTCCTTTCTAAATGGTATGTAGGAATTGACTCACAGAAAGACAAACATGGTATCTACTTACTCATAAGTAGATATTAGACATAAAGCAAAGGATAGCAGACTTTTTTTACTTCCCATGGGAGGCCTCATCTCCTCTGAAGAGAGGATGGGAGTTGGTGGAGTTGGGAGAAGGAGGGGAAAGAAGGAGGACTGGAGGGAGAAGGAACTAGGATTGGTATGTAAAAAGTAAAATTGTTTTAAGAAGAAAAAAAGAAAAGAAATTATTTGTCTCATTGCTATGACAAAATAATTGGCAAAAGTATATTAAGGCAGAAAGGTTTTACTTTAGTTCACTGTTCAAGAAGACAGCCTGTCACTGTAGGAAACTTATGGTAGCTGGAACTCAAGATAGTATCAGTAGTCAAAAATCAGAGCGCAGTGAATGCTCATGTTTATTCTGCTTTCTCCTTTCTGTTCCGTCTGGGACCAAGCCCACAGAATGGTGTTATTCGTGTTTTGGATAGTTCTTCCTACCCCAGTTAACACATTCTAGAAATTCCCACAGAGACATGCCACAGTGTTGGTTTCCAAGATGATTCAAGATCCCATCAAGTGGAGAAGGAACTTTAGCCATCACATGTTAATTTTAAAGTGTTCCCTTTGTTTGCATTTTGGTTCTCTCCTTTAATAATATATTAGCCTTGCTCTATGCAGCACTTCAAAACATTCATTTGATAATAGAACCAATTAGTAAAGCAAACAATGTGCTCAAAGCCGTGATGTGCTCTGATATAAGACCCATTTTGTAGTTTTTATGATGAGTCTTTTATGAACGCAGATAAAGGTTAAGGCTAAGGTAGTTTGATCTCTTTTCCTTGCATAGTAGATCTGGACCTCTCATTTCAAATGCCTAGAGGTCTGAGAAAGGTCTGCAGGAAATCATCCTAACTACCTTCTAAACAGTTGGGACTGCCACTTGAGTGTGATTTTAAATGCAAAGGGGATATGGTTTGGCACTGGCGTGACATTCCTTTGGGACAGTTCAGCTGTGGTTCTCATTAGCATCTGTAGAGGTTAAACAAGATAAATTTGACTCAGAGAACAAGGACAGTTTCTTAATTTCCATAAAGCTCCTTTGACCCAGCCTCAAAATTCAGCAAATTGGGAAATGGGAAAAGAGATTATTGCCCCTTGCCATGCCTCAAATGAAATCAAATGCTACAGCATGGATCTGAAAATGAAGAGTCTATTTAAAAGACCACACAAGAAAAGGAAATAAGTTTCCTGAGAAAACTTTTTAGAGAAAAACCTAACTTCCCAAGCAAATTGATAGAAGAGAGGAATTGTGAAAAAACATTAAAGAAAAATTCCCTTCTCGCAGTCTCCTCAAGCTAGTTGACATCATACCCGTCCTGTCTTTGATGCTGCTCTTCTGCTAATAAATGTTTAAGTGGATAACAGAAACTGGCTTCCCAAAATGAGCACCAGCCCTGCTTTTCTACAGCCAGAATCGTGATGTGATGCCTTGAAACATATAGTAGCGCCAGCAAGGGCTGTGCTAAGCGTGAACAGCATGCCAGGGATCCACTATCTAGCCACGATGTCAAGATGTATTGATTCTCACAGACTGAGATTGCTCTATGAGGTGGGCTTGAATTTCAAAATCCCAAGCTGATGTGTCAACTATCTATGAAGTCAATGTTGTATTAAAGGTAAGAATAGGGGTAGAGATTTCTTTAATATAGCAGTTTTTACTGTTTTTTTATATTTATTTACTCTAGGAACAATAGTTAATAATAAAAAGAATAACCCTTTCCTGTGGATTTTATAACTATGGTTTCATCAGATCATACATAAAAATATTTAGAAAGGAAAAGAAACATTTTAACCATGATGAAAACATATAGGCATTTTCATGTAGTTATTCACGGAATAACATAGTATAAGTATCATTTCTATAACATTTGCATTGTATTAGGTATTAAAAGTAGTTTATGTATTATTCAAATATATAGAATGATGTGCATAGGTTATAGAAAAAATGGGCATATAATAAGGGCATGAGCATTTGTACATCTTGGTATCAGTGCAGGTAGATGAAGGCAAGGTCCCAGAACAAATCAGTAGACACCAAAAGACAACTGTGATGTCTGGAGTTGATAAAGTCTTGGAGCCTGTATCAAGATTGAAGGATAAAGATATAATAGTTAGCAAGAAGATAGCTGAAAAGCTTTTGAAAACCATGTTGTAGAAAACTAGTCATAATCTTATTATAAAAATTGTTTAATATTAAGTAAACAAAACAAAAGAAAACATATCCTCTGCCAAAAATAAATAAGTAAATAAATCTCACAGAACTGTCATGATTTTATAAATCTGGAAAGAAATAAGAGGGTACATTTCTTAATAATCACGTTGATTACCTTGACTAACTGTCTGCATAAACATTTTGACTTTTCTGCATTGTTTTCTTAGCCAAGCATACAAGAGTTTAAAGTTTAGGAAGCAAAGGGCTTATCTGCTTATGCAAGCCACTGAAATCTCATTATTGGAAGCCTGTCAGTGAAATTGGGATTTGGCATTTCATTAGATCTTAGCACCCATTCCTTTTGGGGTAAATAGTTTTCTCTTCCTCCATTGAGAATATGAAGGAAAGTAGAGGGCAACCCATGTTTTTAAAGATGCTTTCATAAAGTGAAGAATTCCGACTCCTCCTGCCAAGAAGTGAGAGCTGGCTCAACTTATAGTAAGGTGTACATTTTAGGCTATGGTGCTCTCTTGAGGATACAAGTAAATGTATTGTATTTTGTTCTTATGCCAAAAAGGATGTGTTCGCTTCCTCATTCTTCCTACCTGAGTCAAGAGGGACCATTTTGATAGTTTATAGTGTCCAACCATCAAGCATATGACACTTAAACTGTCAACTGAAAACATTTTATCTATTTGAATTAAATTGAGCAATCCCCTTGTTATTCAAAAATTGGAGTGTTTTTATCATAAGTGTTTTGAATTGATACTTCTGGGACTCCACAGCTTCTTAGAAGCACAAATTCCTTTTGATATTATTAGGAAACAATTCTATTTTCATTTAATTTCTATGTTTAGTGACTGGAGAGTGGGAGTAAAAAACTTTTCTTTTGTAAACAGCCAAGTCAACAAAACAAAAATGACTGAATTGTAAGACACAGAAGTGCTGTGAAAATCCCTATCTTATTTCAGTGCAGTGCTGAGAAAGGGGAGTTAGATTAGCATAGAAAACTAGTTCTCACAGATGTTTAAATCAGGCTCCCTCTCTAACTGAAAAACACAATGCAACAGTTGCAACATCTGTACATTTTTTTAAAGCTCATTCTTCTGATACAGTGTAGTAAAGTAGCTAATTGGGAACAAAACCTATTTCATTTACTTAAGTGAACAATATCTATCTATGCATTGATATTTATTTTAAGGCATCCTTTGAAGCTCAGCCAAACAGTAACAATAACATCTGAACTAGTACTAACATTGGTGATGTGATAGCCATGTGTTGGTCCTTATCACACTTTGCCTTAACAAAAGGAAAATGCATTGCTACTATTCTCCTTTTACATAAAGGAACTAAATGTTTAACTAGGCTGTGGGTCTTACAATGTGTCATTTAGAGATCAACATTAGAGTAGCATTTTTCACTTCAAAATCATGCAAAGGTTATTGTGATATTTTCAATGTCTTGTCCAGTGAGCCCAGGATACACTTGCTGGGAATAGGAAAGGGACAAAGTTGTCATGTGGAAATAGTTTCTCTTGTATTCCATGAAATTCTTCACCTAAACTACTTACTGATGAGTCTGTCAAAAGTCTGTCACAAACCTTTCTAGTTCTAAGGAAGACCCTTAATATTTCTGAGTCCAAAGATTCCCTTAAGCAAAGTCTAAAAAGAAAGTCTTGGTGACCCATTGGGTCCTTTGAAGTTGTGACATTGAATAATGATCACTTGGTTTCTGTCCCTAGGATAAAAAGTCTGTGCAGTTCATCGGTTAAAAACTACAATTTCTGCTTTCTTACACACGACCCCTACCCCCCCAACCCTGCGTGTTATGCAAGGTCGTTTGCTCAGGAACAGGTTTCTGCTCCTACACTAAGGCTACCCACCCAGAGAGGTGAGTGCCTGCCTACCAGGGCAGGCCACAAGGACCCCCAAAGGGAGCACAGGCACCTTCAGCTTGCCCGGCAGGGTCTCCTGTGCTCTACTGGACCCCGCCCTGCCTGCCACATTCTTCCTTTTGTCCCGGCTCATTGGGCTACCAGCCCTCCCTGTTTAGGTGCTGAGGAGCTCCATCTGGATGGGTGAGTGTGTGCTATCCAGGGGCGGATTGTCCCGGAAGAGAGCACAAACCCCCCTTCCCCAGCTCCTTCTGCAGGGCTTTCTTTCTTACACATGACCCCTCACCCCCAAGCCTGCATAGTCTGCAAGGTCCTTTGCTCAGGAACAGGTTTCTGCTCCTACACTAAGGCTACCCACCCAGAGCAGTGAGTGCATGCCTACCGGGCAGGCCTCAAGGACCCCCAAAGGAAGCTCGGGCACCTTCAGCTTGAGCGGCAGGGTCTCCTGTGTTCTACTCGACCCAGCCCTGCCCCCCAAGTTTGCCCGATTGTCCATGGGTCATTGGATTACCAGGCATCTATGTCTCGGTGCTGAGGAGTTTCATCTTGCTTCTACACTAAGGAGATACACCCAGAGAGTCAGTCACAGCAAAGTCTGGACCAAGACACCAGGCCTCTCCTGGCTCCATTTGAAGGAAGAGATAGGAAGGTGCCAATGCAAGAATCCCTCGAATAACCTGAAAGGCAACATGACATCACCAGAATCCAGGTATCCCGAAATAAGTCGCGAAGAATTAGAAGCTGTTATCAAAAACCTCCCTACCAAAAAAAGCCCAGGACCAGATGGGTTCAATGCGGAATTCTACCAGAACTTCCAAGAAGACCTAATTCCTATACTCCTCAATGTATTCCACAATATAGAAACAGAAGGGTCACTACCAAATTCCTTTTATGAAGCTACAGTTACTCTGATACCAAAACCACACAAAGACTCAACCAGGAAAGAGAATTACAGGCCGATCTCACTCATGAATATCGACGCAAAAATCCTCAACAAAATACTGGCAAACCGAATCCAAGAACACATCCGAAAAATTATACATTATGATCAAGTAGGCTTCATTCCTGAGATGCAGGGCTGGTTCAACATACGAAAATCTATCAATGTAATCCAGCATATAAATAAACTGAAAGAAAAAAACCATATGATCATTTCATTAGATGCTGAAAAAGCATTTGACAAAATTCAACATCCCTTTATGATAAAGGTCTTATAGAGATTAGGGATACAAGGGTCATACCTAAATATAATAAAAGCTATATACAGCAAACCGACAGCTAACATCAAATTAAACGGAGAGAAACTCAAAGCCATCCCGCTTAACTCAGGAACACGACAAGGCGGTCCACTTTCGCCATACCTTTTCAATATAGTGCTTGAAGTTCTAGCAATAGCAATAAGACAACATAAGGGGATTAAAGGGATTCGAATTGGAAAGGAAGAAGTTAAACTTTCATTATTTGCAGATGATATGATAGTGTACATGAGCGACCCCAAAAACTCCAGCAAAGAACTCCTAAAGCTGATAAACACCTTTAGTAGCGTGGCAGGATACAAGATCAATTCCAAAAAATCAGTTGCCCTCCTATACAAAAAGATTATGGAAGCAGAGAGGGAAATCAGAGAAGCATCACCTTTCACAATAGCCACAAATAGCATAAAATATCTTGGGGTAACTCTAACCAAGAATGTGAGGGATCTACTTGACAAGAACTTTAAGTCCTTGAAGAAAGAAATTGAGGAGGATACCAGAAAATGGAAGGATCTCCCTTGATCTTGGATTGGGAGGATCAACATAGTAAAAATGGCAATTCTACCAAGGGCAATTTATAGATTCAATGCAATCCCCATAAAATCCCATCGAAATTCTTCACAAATCTTGAGAGGACATTCATCAACTTTATATGGAAAAACAAAAAACCCAGGATAGCCAAAACAATCTTATACAAAAAAGGAACTTCTGGAGGCATTACCATCCCTGACCTCAAACTCTTCAGTATTGAAAACAGCTTGGTATTGGCATAAAAACAGAGAGTCGATCAATGGAATAGAGTAGAAGACCCAGATTTTATCCCACAAACCTATGAACACCTCATTTTTGATAAAGGAGCTAAAAGTATTCAATGGAAGAAAGATAGCATCTTCAACAAATGGTGCTGGCAGAACTGGTTGTCAACCTGTAGAAGAATGAAAATAGATCCATATCTATCGCCATGCACAAAAATCAAGTCCAAATGGATTAAAGACCTCAATATCAGGCTGAACACACTGAACCTGATAGAAGAGAAAGTGGGAAGTACTCTACAACATATGGGCACAGGAGACCACTTCCTACGCATATCCCCAGCAGCACAGACATTAAGGACAACATTGAATAAATGGGACCTCCTGAAACTGAGAAGCTTCTGTAAAGCAAAGGCCACTGTCACCAAGACAAAAAGGCAACCCACTGAATGGGAAGAAGATCTTCACCAACCCCGCAACAGACAAAAGTCTGATCTCCAAAATATATAAAGAACTCAAGAAACTAGACTTTAAAATGCTAATTAACCCAATTAAAAAATGCGGCACTGAACTGAACAGAGAATTCTCAACAGAAGAAATTCAAATGGCCAAAAGACACTTAAGGTCATGCTCATCCTCCTTGGTGATCAGGGAAATGCAAATTAAAACAACTTTGAGATACCATCTTACACCTGTCAGAATGGCTAAAATAAAAAACACCAATGATAGCCTTTGCTGGAGAGATTGTAGAGTAAGGGGCACACTCATCCATTGATGGTGGGAATGAAAACTTGTGCAACCACTTTGGAAATCAGTGTGGCGATTTCTCAGGAAATTCGGGATCAACCTACCCCAAGATCCAGCAATACCACTCTTGGGAATATACCCAAGAGATGCCCTATCATATGACAAAAGCATTTGTTCAACCATGTTCATAGCAGCATTATTTGTAATAGCCAGAACCTGGAAACAACCTAGATTCCCTTCAACAGAAGAATGGATAAAGAAAGTGTGGAATATATACATATTAGAGTACTACTCAATGGTAAAAAACAATGACTTCTCGAATTTGCATGCAAATGGATGGAAATAGAAAACACTATCCTGAGTGAGGTATCCCAGACCCAAAAAGATGAACATGGTTGTACTCACTCATAATTGGTTTCTAGCCATAAATAAAGGACATTGAGCATATAAGTTGTGATCCTAGAGAAGCTAAATAAGAAGGTGAACCCAAAAAAAAAACATATATTCATACCCCTGGATATGGGAAGTAGACAAGATTGCAGGGCAAAACCTGGAAACTTGGGAGTGAGGTGGCATGGGGCTAAGGGGAAATGAAGTGAGAAACATGAGAAGGGGAGGATGGGAGGAACTTGGGGGAATGGGATGGTTGGGATGAAGGAAGGGTGGACACAGGAGCAGAGAAATATATATCCTAATTAAGGGAGCCATCTTAGAAGGTTGGCAAGAGACTTGACTCTAGAGGGGCTCACAGTTGTCCAGGGAGATGTTCCCAGCTAGTACCTTGAGCAACTGAAGACAGGGAACCTAAAATGACCCTATCCTATAGCCATACTGATGAATATCTTGCATATCACCTTAGAACCTTCATCTGGCGATGGATCGAGACAGAGACCCACATTGGAGCACTGGACTGAGCTCTTAAGATCCAAATGAGGAACAGAAGGAGGGAGAACATGAGCAAGGAAGTCAGGACCAAGAGGGGTGCACCCACCCACTGTGACAGTGGAACTGATCTATTGGGTGCTCACCAAGGCCAGCGGGACTGGGACTGAATAAGCATGGGATGAAACCGGTCTTTCTGAACTTGTCAGACAATAAAGGCTGATGAAAAGCTAAGGACAATGGCACTAGGTTTCTATCCTAATACATGAACTGGCTTTGTGGGAGCCTAGCCTGTTTGGATGCTCACCTTCCTGGTCCTGGATGGAGGGGGGAGAACCTTGGACTTCCTGCAGGGCAGGGAATCTGGACTGCTCTTCATTCTCCAGAGGGAGGGGGAGTGGAGTGGGGGGAGAGGGGTAGGGGAGTAGGGGGAGGGGGCGGGGGCGATGTGTGCGAGGAGGGGGAGGGAAATGGGAAACGGGGAGGAGGCAGAATTTTTTTTTTGCAACAACGAAAAAAAAATAAAATAAAACAAAAACAAAAAAACCTACAATTTCTCTCTTTGTTTTTATTGCATTATTTAACAGAGATTTTTGCCTGTAAGCCCAGGCTGAACTAGTATCTGATGGACAGATCAGAATGACTTTGAATTCAACTTTTCAGTACTGAAATTTCAAGCATTCACCTCTTGTTTATATATCCATTGATCAACAAGCTCTAAAGACCGGAAGCCATCTTCTTGCATAATTAGTAAGACCATCCTTTCATTATTTCCTTTTAACTTTTTTTGTGTTCTGTAGTTGAACTGAAACTGTCTTGAAAACTATTAAAAAGAGTTCAGGGGGTGTAAAAGCAAATATGTAATATCTGGGGAATACAAAATAAAAAGTAATCACTACTGTATAATCACTGTAGTCTTATACTGCCAGATTGAAGTCCAGGGATGAGACATATTAACCTTATTTTAAAGGTATAAAGCTACCAGGTAGTACAGAGACTCAGACTTGGGTCCTCCAGAAGAGCAACCTATGTTCTTAAGTGCTGTCTTTTCTCTGTAGATACCAGGCTGCTTTCTGCAGAAAATAAAGTAACACTCAAAGAAAAGAACTGAGGCTCTAGATTATCTATAAACAGGAGTATGACAACACACTCTAAGAAAAAGGCTGAATTGAACTCCTGTCTAGGAATAAACATGAGATTGGCTGGCTCTTTTTATTATAGTATATTCAGAGATTAGATGAGTTTGTCTAGAAATTTTAGCCAGCATAAGGCTGCTCTACCGTGATGTGTCAGGTACAGAGAAGAACAAAACTCTTTTCAGTTTACAAGTCATTGGATTGAGGTTAATAATAGAGAAGCTTTAGGATACTCAAGAAGGGACTTGAGGCTGCGCCCATGGAGTTGCACTTGTTAATGTATCTGAATTGGTTAGCAAGACCCTGATACTCTTGCCTGAGTAAATGCATAAACAAGATGAAACTTTGGGGGAATTCTTTGGAGAAGAGATGAGTGTGGAGAGCTATGAATGGGGGAAAATAGAGGATTATTAGCGTATTGTACTTTCCACGGATAATCAGATAATCATCATATCTCTTAACGCACATGGTAGTTCAAAACTGCACTACTGTATCATTAAACCATGGTGAGTCTAAAGCTCTTCCCTTGAACTTGAGTAGACCCTTGTGATTAATATTCCTGTAGAAATACAAAGGATTACTGTGGAAATATGTTTCTGATGATAGGTCATTATAAAAAAGCTATATCTTTTGAGATGTTCACTTTGGATACAACTGTAACAATATGCAAAAAGTCACATGATACATGGATAAAAGTGGGTCTTACAACTCCCAGGCATCTGGCTTCAGCTAATGCTGCATGAAATAAAAACAACCTGATTGTGCTAAGAAGAAAAAAGAAAAAAGTACAAACTAAATCCACCTCCAAAGGGAAATGGGTGGCAAAAGACTCCTCTGCACAAGTCAGAGCCTTGTATTACTAAAATTAGTGTGACCTAAAGCAGACCAGAGTCTTGGTCCCTAAGAGAGCTCAGGATTTAGAGTGCCTGAGAGGCAAGCAGACCAAATCTGGAGATAGAATGGGGGTTAATGCTGTCAGCAGCAATTCTGAGGCCAGTACCCCCGTGGGCCCTTGCATCTGGCAGGGATTGCCCTCAGGAATCAGTGAAAGTCAATGCAAATCCAGACAGTTTCCTTGGCAACCAGAGTTAACCTGTGGGGTCTTTTAATGCTTTGGGACATTTTTGGGAGAGCTGAAATAAAGGCATGGTTAAGGCAGAGCTCCAGAGAGAAACTAACAAGGTGTTCCTAGTCAAAATAGTTTATAATAAAGAATCTCTCCTGTGCTGGCTTGTGTCTTGTCAGCATGACATGAGCTGGAATCATGTGGGAAGAGAGAACTTCAACTGAGAAAATATAACCACCAGATTGGCCTCAGGACAAGCATGGAATATATTTTCCTTATTAATGAATAATGCGGGAGGGCCCAGCCCATTGTAGGTGGTACCACCCCTGGACTGGTGGTCCTGATCACTAAAAGAATGCAGTCTGAGCAAGCCCTGAGGTGCAAGCCAGTAAGCAGCATTCCTCATGGCTTCAGCTTCAGTTCCTGCTTCCAGATTTTTGCCTTGAGTTCAGTTCCTGACTTTCTTCCATCATGTACTGTTATATAGAAGAGTAAGATGAAATAAACCCTTTCCTCCCCAAGTTGTTTTTGCTCATATATTTCATTGCAGTGAGAAACCCCGATTGAGACATCCTCCCTGAGTCATTCTTTCTCACGTTTTGTCCCGTCACTTTTACATTCTCTTCTTTGCATCTTTCCTTCACTTTTTCTAACTACTGAGTTCTAACATTAGAGGACTGTCTCTACACACTCAGCATGTTCTGTTGGGTTGAAGAAATTTTCTCTATCATCTATCTATCTATCTATCTATCTATCTATCTATCTATCTATCTATCCATCTCAATACTATAGCTCAGGGAAACCTGAAACTCCCTGTGTAGCCCAAGCTGAACTCAAGCGTATAGACTTATAGCAATGCTGACACGTCAGCTTCCCAAGTGCTGCGATTACAGATGTGCAACACTGCATCTTAAATTCTTTTTTCTTATCCTTTGAAAATGATACTGAACAATTAAGATGGAAAAGTTAGCAGATTACATTTATTTAGTGTAGGAGGTCCTTCTGTCTTTGTGTTGCTTTCATTGGTTAATGAATAAAGAAACTACCTTGGACTGATAGGGCAGAACTTATGTAGGCAGAAAAGACAGAACTGAATTCTGGGTAGAAGAAAGCAGAGTCAGAGAGATGCCATGGATCTGTCAGAGACAGATGCTGGAAACTCTACCCAGTAAGCCACTGCTACATGGTGATACACAGATTAATAGAAATGGGTTAAATTAAGATGTAAAAATTAGCCAATAAGAAACTAGAACTAATGGGCCAATCAGTGATTTAACTAATACAATTTCTGTGTGGCTGTTTCAGGGCTAAGATAGCCAGGCGTCCAGGACAAACAAGCAGGCCCTCTTCCTTGCTACATTTATTAGTAAAAAAGACTCCAAAACTCCATAGTTGACTCTTGTTGTGTTTCCCTAGGACACAATTTCCCAAACTAGGAACCTGATCCACACTTTGTTCTCTTTCTATACTGAATTTTCACTCAACAGAATTGCTGCTGAAGCTGAAATCCCAAAGGAGGTCAATGCCCTGCAGGACTTAACTTCTTGCATCATCTTCTATAGCCAAAAGAACTGGCATGAATCTAAGCCTGGTGGGCTAACCTGTGCCCTACTTTCCATTGGCTTACCAAGAAAGCTCTGAAGCTAGTGGAAAATGGGCATATCCAAGGCTTCTGTGTATCTCATAGTAGCTGTACAGGATGTAAAACAAATTTCTGAGTAGCAGACACTCTCAAGTCTAGTAACTAATCAATTGAGGACCTCCAGCTGTTAACTATGCTATGATGGGTTGTATGTAACTTAGTTCTCTTCAATGCAATTTTTTCTATAAAATGTGCCTTTGTAACAGTGTTTTCCCTCCTATTTTAAATAAAGGAGAAGAACTGGTTTATTTTTATCTAAAGAATAATGCCAGATCCCAAGTTTGGCCATTGATTAACTGGTGGTATTAGTATTTTATACCCTTTCTAACAATTAGCTTAGGGTATAAAATTTACTTGTGACCAACAGAATTGGAATAGAAGTAATAGATATATTTACTAGCCCTGAATTTCCACATGTGTATATGCCTCACTCTTCCTTCTCTTTTGAAGTGCTGACTACTGGGAAATCCAATTGAAAACTGTTTCTGTGATGGTAAAAACTTTATACCTGCTCCTTAGCTCTTGTTTGCACCATTTTATGAGAGAAACAGAAACTCATATCTAACACAAGATTTCAGGAAATATGTAAAGCTTCCTGGTTGTCTACTGCTACTTAAACATGAGCCAACAAAACCACTAATACATTTTAACTAAAGTCTTAGAAGTCTTTTTATTGCTAGCCTTATATGTAATTTTTAATATCCTCTTATTTCCCATCTTTTCATGTATTTATCATTAATGTTTTCTCTTATATACAATGGCTATCTGAGTTTCTGTTTAATTCATTTTGGCAGTCTTTGCCTTTTAACTATAATAGCTAGTCTGTTTACATTTAACTTATTTTGGCATAGATCTTATGTCAGCATACCATCTTATATCTACTTAATTCACTGTGTTCTTGATCCTAATGTTTATTATATTTCCAAGCCAATATTATTAATCTTCATGACTATCCTCTTGATATCCTAAGATGAAGAATTTGACTAATCTTAATAAGATGTTGTGTGATTATTTATTTCAGACATTTTGTTAAGCATTTCAAATTCATTAATTTCTGTAACTCACTTATCGATTAAATGAAATTAGTGCTGTTTCATTCATATTCACAGAAAAGCAAGGGTTCATTGGGTAAAAGGTTAGCTTCTCGAGGTCATCCTGATGAAACATAGTATAGCACAAAGTAGTTAATTAATGATTTTTCTTAATGAGAGAAGAATGATGCACATACAAGGGAACCTTCTACAGTCCTTACACAGATAACATTTCTATTCACCTATTTTCCTGGAGTTTGTATTCCGGTAGAGGACTAAAGGCTATTGATGCAATGGGTATACTAAGGAGTCCATTGAGGGAAGAAGAGCTTCTAAGGTCTTTCAATCCAATATGTAAACTGTGTTTAAGATAGTATCTCTGCTACCAGGGCTGATGTAATATTCAGACCTATTTTTGAGCTACTTGGTCCCTTTTTTACAGAACTATTCCTGTTCCCGTTATATCTTCCATATGTACTCCTCCTGTTACCTCTCTATGTCTCCTTGGAGACCCCCAGCAGACACTCTGATGGCACCTTTCTTTTATGACTCTGAAGAAACTCTGCAAGTGAGGTTAGGAGTAATCATTTCTCTTGTTCCTTCCAGGCTTGGCACTTGCTTCTTCATCTAGTTTATAACATACAAGTGTCAGCTTGCCTCCATTTCATGCAGTGAGTCAGACAAATGTATGAAGCATACGCATCATTTGATTTAGGATGGCAAGCTGATTCCATCCAGCCCACTGTACTTCTTGGAAAGGCACTGTTAAAATCATGGGGAAGATGTTGAAAGGGGCTGAATTCATTAAATTGGTGAAATCACAAAAAAAAGGATTAGTAACAGACAAAATGCTTTCAGAATATTACAAGAAGATCAAAACCAAAGGTTGGAAACAATGAGGAATTCAGTTGGAAAAAAAATAGAGAAACCTGAAGGAATATAGAGGATATGGGTAGGGGGCAGATGAGTGGACCATGTGAGTATTAGAAAATGTGAAAATTAAGAAATAGTAGTTATTAGACTCTAGAAATGAGAACAAATGGATTAAATTAAAGAATCTCCAGTCCTAGCTCTGTGTAGGTAAAAAGTCATTTAGGATCTATTGCCTTAGAGGAAGACAGAAGATCTCTGTAGAAAGTGTGAGGATTAAGTCTGTAAGTTTGTTGATACCTTGTAATAAATACCTGGACATCTGGTACTTAAAAATACCGCAGTAGATAAAGAACATTCTTGTCTATCAGCTTGTATGTAAGTCTGCCAGTCAGTTACCCGCTCATGAGTATCAAGTTTCCCAGTAGGGGTTTTATTGGCTCATCCTCAAGTAGCAACAAATAGTCAATAAGTTTTTCATATTTCCTGAAACGAAAACAAAGTGAAATAAGAAACTGTGATAAGAGGGAGGTGAGCTGATGGGATAGGTGATGGGATGGGGATTACACAGAGAGAGAAATCTTCTTTATTATTGCTTAGCAAAACCATGAGCCTATTATGAATACAAAACCACAGTAGTATATGACTGACAAGGAAGGGCCTATGAACCAGAGTGACTTCTTACAAGGTCAAAATAAACATGTGCAATCTCAATGACCTAAGAGACTACAGTGGGAGGATCCTGAGTTCAAGGTCTGCCCGGGATACACAATCAGACATTGTCTCAAAACAAAGAAAAAAAAACTCCTACACCCTGCAAAAGTCAAGATAATTCATAGGTCATCTTTAAATTTTACATAAAAAATAAGAAGTTAAAAAATACTCAATGTTTTAAATGAAAAAGAGTCTGATATGGCAAACTACTGTGAAATATGAGACTATCACAATAAACAAAGCCCACAATAGCTTCAAAAATTGAACATACCTTTTTTTCAAGACAGGGTTTTATGTTTCTCAGGCTGCCCTCAAACTTACTTTTTTCCACGAATGATCTCGACCTGCTGATCTCTTCCTCTTCTTCACAAACCCCGGCATTATAAGCTACCATACCTATCTAAAACGTTTTAAAAAGAAACTTTTTTTTACCTAGCTTCTCTGGGAATCTAAATAATAGCCTGGTTATCCTTTGTTTTACATCTAATATCAACTTATGAGTGAGTACATGCTGTGTTTGTTTTTCTGGGTCTGGGTTACCTCACTCAGGACGGTCTTTTCTAGTTCCATCTATTTGACTGCAAATTTCAAGATGTCATTTATTTTTACCATTGAGTAATACTCCATTATGTAAATGTACCACATTTTCTTTATCCATTCTTCAGTTGAGGGCTATTTAGGTTGTTTCCATGTTCTGGATATTACAAATAATGCTGCTGTAAACATAGTTAAGCAAATGTCTTTATGGTATGACTATGCATCCTTTGGGTATATGCCCAGGAGTGGTATTGCTGGGTCTTGAAGTAGATTGATTTCCAGTTGTCTAGGAAATCACCATACTGATTTCCAAAGTGGCTGTACAAGTTTGCACTTCCACAAGCAGTGGAGGAGTGTTCCCCTTATTCCACATCCTCTCCAGCATAAACAATCATCTTTTTTTTCTTCTTAGTCATTCTGACAGATATAAGATGATATCTCAGAGTCATTTTGATATGTATTCCCTTGATAGCTAAGGATGTTGAACAGCTCTTTAAGTGCCTTTTAGCATTTTTGCTGAAAATTCTCTGTTTAGATCTGTACCCCATTTTTAAATTGGATTATTTGGTATTTTGATATCTAATTTCTTTTTATCTTTTAAAAAAGACAACTATCTTTTTTTCATTTTACATACTAATCCCAAGTCCCATTCCTTCCCATACCCTCTACCTTCCACCCAACCCCATCACTTGTCCACTCCTCAGAGAGAATAAGGCATATTGCTACAAAGGACGACCAAGACCCTCCCCCACTATATCCAGGCTGAGCAAAGCATCCATTCAAAGAGAATGGTTTCCAAAGGGCCAGTACAAGCAGCAGGGACAAATCCTGGTACCACTGCCAGGGACCCCACACTCTGCCTTGGTGTAGGAGGTCCTTCTGTATTTGTGTTGATTTCATTGGTCAAATAAAGAAAACTGCCTTGGCCTCATTGGTAGGGTAAACTCATGTAGGCAGGGAAGACAGAACAGAATTCTGGGAGGAAGAAAGCAGAGTCAGAGAGAGCGCCACCATGAAGTAGCCAGGTCAGTCATGCTGAGTCTTTCCTGGTAAGCCATGACCTCCTTGTGACATACAGATTATTAGAAATGGGTTGAATCAAGATTGATACTTTAATCAAGATCAGCTTGTAGTCATGTTAGTTAGATTTTCTAGATATATAGAGATATATTTCAGTTAGATAGGCATTCTTCATGGAAATGTCTGCTGGATACTACAGGCCTGAAGGTAGAAGATGGATGCCCCAACAGTACATAAGAACTTTGGGTGATTGTCCAGGCAGCAGGATGTCTCTGTCATTTCTAGAGTTTTGGAAGTTGCTTACTTCTCATTCACTTAAGTAATATTATATCCTTCTGGAGTCTTTGATGGAGTTGAAGAATGGTTAGTTATAGTTACAGTTTTTCTTTGTTATCATAAAAGATAAAGTAGATCTAAATATTGTAACTGTAATTCTTGCTTGATAACTGTTTTGTTATATGTAATTTTACTATGTTAAAGTTGAAGCCTTCCTTTTTGTTTAAACAGAAAAAGGGGATATGGTGTAGGAGGGTCTTCTTTCTATATGTTGCTTTCATTGGTTGAATAAAGAAAACTACCTTGGCCTTTTGATAAGGCACCCCTTAGGTGGGTGGGAGTAGACAGAACAGAATTCTGAGAAGAAGGAAAGTGTGGCAGACACCAAGATTCTCCTTCCTGAGACAGACCCTGGTTAGACTCATGCCAGTAAGCCACAGTCAAGTGGCAATACACACTAATGGAATTGGGTTAATCAAGATGTGAGAGTTAGCCAATAAGAGACTAGAGCTAATGTCCAGGCAGTAATTTAATTAATGCAATTTCCATGTGGTTATTTCAGGGGCTAAGCTAGCTTGGCAGTGGGATGCAGCCTGCCGCACCTGATACAACTGTCAACCACATTCACAGAGTCTAACTTGGTCCTATGCTAGTTTTTCCCTGTCTGGCCAGAGTTGGTAAGCTCCCATTAGCTCAGATAAACATTTTCAGTGGGTGTCCCCATCATATTCTTGACCTCATTGTTCATATTCTCACTCCTCCCACTGTTCAACTGAACTTTGGGAGCTCAGTCCAGTGCTCCAATGCAGGTCACAGCTGCTGGATGAAGATTCTATGGCGATATTTAAGATATTCATCAGTCTAATTACAGAGTAAGGCCAGTTTAGGCACCCTTTAGACTATAGCTTAAGGTCTTAGCTGGGGTCATCCTTGTAGATTCCTGGGGATTTCTCTAGTGCCAGGTTTCCTGTTAGCCCTATAATGACTCCCTCAATCAAAATCTCTTTCCTTGCTCTTGGTCTCTTTGGTTTCCCCATCTTTACTAATTCATTCTCTCAAGTTCTCTTCCCCCTTCCTTTTTCTATCATCCTCCCATTCTATACTCCCTTCTCCCCCCACCTTATGCTCCCAATTTTCTCAGGAGATCTTGTCTATTTTCCTTTCCCAGGGGAATCTATATATGTTTCTCTTAGGGTTCACTTTGTTACTTAGCTTCTCTAGGGCCATGAACTATAGGTTCATTATCTTTTGCTCTACAGCTAGTATCTACTTATAATTGGGTATATCATGTTAATATTTCTGGGTCTGGGTTACCTCACCTAGGATGTTTTTTTCTAATTTCACCCATTTGCTTGCAAATTTCAAGATAACATTGTTTTTCACCACTGAGTAATACTCCATTGTGTAAATGTACCATATTTTCTTTATCCACATCCTCTCCAGCATAAGCTATCATTGGTGTTTTTTGTTTTTATTTTTTGTTGTTGTTTGTTTGTTTGTTTTGAGGCAGGGTTTCTCTGTACTTTTAAATCTGTTCTCGAACTAGCTCGTGTAGACCAAGCTGACCTCTGACTCAAAGAGATCTGTCTCCCTCTGTCTCCTGAGTACTGATATTAAAGGCATACACTTCTGAAATCTGGCTCATTAGTGTTTTTGATCTTAGCTGTTCTGACTGATGTAAGATGGTATCTCAGAGTTGTTTTGATTTGCATTTCCCTGATGGCTAAGAATGTTGAACATTTCCTTCCGTATCTTTCAGCCATTTGAGATTCTTCTATTGAAAATTCTTTGTTTAGAATTATACCTCGTTTCTTAATTGGATTATTTCAATTTTTGATGCCTAATTTCTTGAGGTTTTTTTTATATATTTTGGAGCTCAATCCTCTGTCCTCTGTGGGGTTGGTGAAGATCCATTCCCATTCAGTAGACTGCCTTCTTGTCATATTGACTGTGTACTTTGTTTTACAGAATCTTCTCAGTTTCAGGAGGTCCCATTTATTTATTGTTGCTCTCAGTGTATGTGCTACTGGGGTTATATTAGAAAGTAGTTTCCTGTGCCCAGCATTAAAGACTACTTCCCACTTTCTCTTCTATCAGGTTCAGTGTCGTCAAATTTATATTGAGGTCTTTAATCCATTTGGACTTGAGTTTTGTGCATAGGGATAGATATGGATCTATTTAGATTCTGGTGTGGAGAGTCCTTCTGTATAAGTGTTGTTTTTTTAATGGTTAATGAATAAAGAAGCTGGCCTGAGCCTATAGCAGGGCAGAACAGAGCTAGTCAGGGAAAACTAAACTGAATACTGTGAGAAAGAAGACAGAGTCAAGGGGATGCCATGGAGCTGCCAGAGGAGAAAGACACAAGCTGCTAGGCAAAACCTTGCTGATAGGCCACAAACCCCATGGTAAAATATAAAATAATAGAAATGGGTTAATTTAATATATATAAGAGCTTGCTAGAAATATGCTAGAGTCATTGGCCAATCACTGTTTTAAATAATATCATTTCTGTGTGATTATTTTAGTTCTGAGCTGCCAGGAGGTAAAGATAAACTAGCAGTGTCATAGAACAAATTGGCACACCAACATGGTCAACTGTATCCACATTAAACCTGTGAAAGCTTGGAAAGGAATTCTAGACACAAAAGAACAGAGTTGAGCACAGCTTAGTGCCATGGCTCCTTTAATAGAGATTTTCCTGATTCAGTGGTAGAAGACAACAACAAAAAGCATGTGCTTCTGAACTGGCAGCTTTCTGGGCCATGCTTCCAGCACAAACTGGCGCTTTCAGGAGATGTAATACTTGAAGTTGGTTTGTGGACAGTGTGCTGAAAGTTGCTTAGTGACAGTATGGGCCAACTGGTTACCAGCATGAGCATGGCTCCCACCTGTTAGTCTCAAAGGCACTGAACAGACCTCTGCCATGTTGGACTTGATGAAGCCAAAAGACAAGGCAGCCCTAGTTCTAGTAATATTGCTTATCATTTTAAGAAGTGTTTCTGGACAGAAAATGATTTCAAAGACACAATAAGAGAGATTTAGACATAAAAGACCTCTAAATAAGACACAGTGTGTTTTAAGAAAAAAATGTATGTAAGCTTGGGAGAGAGAAGAAGAATAATAAAGAGACAGTAAATGTAATAAAAAAAAGAGTACAATCATTCAAAGATTAAAGAAGAAAAGATAATAAAATAAATATTAAACTTATAGAAAAAGTAATAGAGTAAGAAAAATAAGCCACATAAAGATGGAATATACACTGAGAGTCTGGATATTACTGTGTTTTCTTTGAATATTTGACTGTGAAGGAACTAAGTAATCAACATATATACTTTAATGGTATCTTGTCTTCAAAATTTGGGTCTAAAGATATGTTGCTTTGGAAAAGAGGTTTGTTGTAAGGAGCTGATGGCTGCGTTCTGGCCATCCTGGCTCCCGCATGGCTAGCTTATGCCCTGAAATAATTACACACAAACTGTATTCTTTTAATCACTGCCTGGCCCATTAGTTTTAACCTCTTATTGGCTAGCTCTTACATATTGATCTAACCCATTTCTAATATTCTGTGTAGCACCATGAGCTGGCTTACCAGGAAAGATCTTAACCTGCATCTGTCTGAAGTGGGAGAATCATGGCAACTGCTTGGGACTTGGCTTCTTTCTTCCAGCATTCTGTTCTGTCTACTCCACCTATCTAAGCTGCTGTCCTATCAAAAGGGCCAAGGCAGTTTCTTTATTAACCAATAGACATATGACCCTCCTCCATAATTTCCCCTTTTTCTGTTTAAACAAAAAAGAAAGGCGTTCACTTTAACATAATAAAATTATATATAACAAAACAGTTATCAAGCAATAATTACAGTTATAATATTTATATCTACTTTATCTTTTATCATAACTAAGGAAAACTATAACTATCCATTCTTCAACTCCATCAAAAACTCAAGAAGGATATAATATTACCTAAGTAAACAAGAAGTCCAAACTCTAGAAATGACAGAGACATCTTACTGCCTGTACAGTCACCTAAAGTTCCTCTGTACCATTGGGGCATCCACATTTCAATGAGGCAGGAAATTTCAAAGACAGTTCAATCACTTTCTGCTTTGTCCTGCAGAATGTCTTGCAGACTCTTTCGTGAATCAGGAACCCCAAAAGACCATCTCACCTTTAGGCAAGTTTAGTAGTCCTCTTTCTACGGGTTCTTTGTGTCCAGTTTATGCATCAGTCCAGGCAAGAGCAGTTTCTTGCCCAAATAGCTATCAAGCTCCATAAGGATCCTCTTCGATGCCCATCTTCCTCTTGAAGTAGATTGGTGCTGCCAGGAGCAGATGTGTCTCATTGTCATGAAAAGCCCTAAGTTATTAAAACATTAAATGCCATATTCTGTAGTCTTTGAAAGATATGAAGAATGCCTATCTAACTGAAATATATCTCTATGTATCTAGAAAATCTAACTAACATGACTACAAGTTTTGCTATTATCGATGATTATACATTAGCAACCTATATTTCCTATTATACATTACATTTTAAATGAACTAAACAATCAAAATACCTTAATCAAGATCAGAAATACATATAACAAAATTGACCTTACAATCCATACCAATGCAAATTATTCATATCTATATCACAGGTTCTTTTTTTTTGTTTCCACAGAGGATGAGAACCTGTGGAATACTTCCAGACTAATGTATTTTGATGGACAAAGACCCCCCTGAAGGGTCACCATGAACACCCCCAAAAAGTACTTCACCCAACAAAAAGCAGGAAGCAATTTGGAAAGAACTGCACTGATACTCCCAAATAGTCTCTATAAACATTTGTTTACATTTAAAGGGGCATATGCTGTAGAGATTTTCATTGGTATGGATCTTGGTTTATTGATACAAATTTAATGTCAATTTTATTATACTGTATATATGTATTTCTGATCTTGATTATGGTATTGTGTTTGTCCAGCTCATTTAAAAATGTAATGTATAATTAAAAAATATAGGATAGTAGATAGTCATCTATAATAGTCAAGTTTGTAGTCATGTTACTTAGGTTTTCTAGATGTACAGAGATGTATTTCAGACAGTAAGTATTCTTCAAATCTTTCAAAGACCTTCAGAATATGGAATTTAAGATGTTTAAGAACTTAGGACTTTTCATGACAATGAGACACATCTGCTCCTGGCAGCACCAATTACTTCAAGAGGAAGATCGGCATTGAGAGACTCCTATAGAGTTTGCTAGCCATTTGGGCAAGAAACTGCTCTTGCCTGTACTGCTTGATGTTATGCGGTGTGAACTGTATTTGCAAGAGCACAGAGAAATGACTACTGAACTTGCCTAAAGAAGGTGAGACCATCCTTCAGGGTTCCTGCTTCATAAAAGAGTCTGGAAGACATTCTGCAGAGGTACAGGTGGGAGCCATGTTTATTTATCACAATTCTACGGTGTTTCGAGGTCCCTGCCACCACCAAGAAGCATGCTGTTGGCTATTTATAAACACCATTTAAGTGTTTGCTAGAGGGTCCTCTTAAAACAGCTGCAAGGTTTTTGCAGCTAAAGCTGAGTCAGGAAGCCTATCTTAAATGAGACACACTTGCCTCTAGCAAGCAGAGCACACCTGAGAAAATGCTACTACCAAGAAGCCATGCTTAACCGGGTTCTTTTGTTTCTAGAATTATTTCCCAAGTTCTCTCAGGTTTTATGTGGATGTAGTTGTCCATGTTGGTGTCCAGATTTCTGTCCTGCCTGGTTCCATAGCCATTTAGTCCCAAAGAAACACACAGAGGTCTACATTAATTATAAACTGGTTGGCCTATTCACTCAGGATTCTTATTAATGAATTCTTACATCTTAAATTAGCCCATTATTCTTGTCTGTGTTAGCCACGTGGCTTGGTACATTTTGTCTGTGAGGCATTCTCATCTTGCTTCCTCTGTGTCTGGGTGATGACTGGGGACTGCCCTTTTCTCTTTCCAGAATTCTCCTGTGCTCATTGGGTTACCTCTACTTCCTACCTGGCTACTCACCAATGAAAGTTTTATTAAAATAATACAAGTGACAGGATAAAATATCATTGACCCACAGCACTGGGTGAAGTGGGAAGGGGAGTAAAAGGGAGGGAATGGGAACATAAGGACTGGAACTGGCCATGTTGGGAGAGGGACATGGAGATGGGGAGCACCGAAAGAGATATCTTGATAGAGGGAGCCATTATGGGGTTAGGGAGAAACAAGGTGCTAGAGACATTCCTAGGATTTCATAGTATGACCCCAGCAAAGACTCCTAGAAATAGTGGAGAGGGTGCCTAACTGGCCTTTCCCTATAATCAGATTAGTGACTACCCTTTTGTTGTCATAAAACCTACATTCAGTAACTGATAGAAGCAGATGTACTGATCCACAGCTAAGCACTGGAATGAGCTCATGAAATTCACTTCAAGAGAGGGAGGAGGAATCATATGAGCAAGGGGTATCAAGATCATAATTGGGAAACCACAGAGAGCTGACTCTGGAATGACAGCTGGGAATCCTGCATGGGACGTGTGTGACAGTTATGTGCTTGATCTGTTGGGGGAGGGCCTGGGAGTGGGACCGAGCCTTAGCCCAGGGGCATAAACTGGCTTTTTGGAGCCCATTCTTTATGGGAGATACCTTGCTCAGCCTTGATACAGGGGAGAGGGGCTCGGTTCTACCTCAACTTGGTATAACGGACTTTGTTGAACCCCCAAGGGAGACCTTACCTCCTCTGAGGAGTGAATGGGGAATGGGATATAGGGAGGCAGGGGGACAATAAAGAGAGAGAAAGGGGAAACTGAGGCAAGTATGCAAAATTAAAAATGTTTAAATAAAAAGGAAACAATTTTGTTTTGGTCCCAGACCCTACCATCACTGATGAAAAATATAAACAGTGAAGTCAATATTCAAATAGATACTTATATTAAATGTGTAATTTGGTACACCAAAAATTTACCTAGAGAGACAGAAAGATCTGGAGAGGCAGAGAGAGTAAAAGAGAATATATATTTTTAGATAAATAAAATTCAGCTGTATTAATACAGTAGGTTGAATGGTGGTCTCTAAAAGGATGTGTCCATGTCTTCCCAAAGCTGCACATGAGATCTTGTTTAAAAAGGGGGCTCTAAAATTATAATCAAGTCAAAGATGTTAAGATGAAATTATCAACAGTTATCTGAGTGATCGAATGACAAGTAGCCCTAAAAAACACTGGGTGTATGAAAATAGAACCATGACACATCTATATTGGAAAGATCCAGACTAGAAAGTCAAAGAATTCACCAAAATCTGGAAAAAGCAAGGCAGGATCCTCTGGCATTGCACAAAAGGAAGCTCAGGCTTTCTACTTTTGACTACATAACTTCTGGCTTAAAAACCTAGGAGACAGTCAATGTTTTAATTCATGAGTTCATGGTGAGCCTGAACATAGGAGGTCACTTGACACTTTCAACACAGGAGGGTAGATCACTGAAGCATGAGCAGAGATGTCATCATCATCTTACTTAGAGTTATTTCATGGGGAACTCAGGATGAAGTTAAAAGCAGGGTGAGAAGCAAAGTAGTAAAGCAGGAGATGAAGAATGTCAAGAGAAACGTTTTCGTGAACTTGACCCCATCCAAGAAATGATGAAAAACATTAAAACATAGTAAGGATGGGTGATGTAATAAACTTTTATAAGGGAGAATAAGCATAAAACAAGAAAGAGAAAAAATGAAAAAGAAATGAAATATAGACATATACTGCCTGGCCATTCAACAAATATTCCTACTATCTTAACAATGTAATAGCTGTTTCTTTACTCGTCATTATTAGATTCGTGCTGTATGCAGTACAAGAAAATCCTAATTAGACTTTACAAATCACAAATCACAAACTTCAAGGGATTACGGTGGGCACACATAGTAACTGGGATAACAGAATGAGGGGAGGAAGGTGGAAAGAAATCACAGATATTATAACCTTATGGAAAAAAGAAAATCAAAAATAATTTGTTGTGAGTATAATTTGTAGTTAAAGGAAGGTGAGAATACAGGGCTTACAGTAGTGCACACCATAGCAGAATAACACTAGCAATGTAATTCTACCACAGAAAATACAAAGTATTGTATTATTAAACTCTTATCTGTCATGTTAGGGAAACAGTAGGTAATGCTTAAAGCTGGCTAACCAAGAAATAATCAGATAGACATGTTTAGCAATATAACCAATTCACCAATAATGGAAAAACTTGAAATACCAAGATAAGAAATGTAATTGCACTTACAGAGGATGGCAAGAGTAGCCTAAAGAACTATTTTTCATCTAAGTTCTTCAACAGTTTTTCATGTTCTTAATGATTTATAAAGTGATTCTGAGCTCATACTTAAGATGTAGAAAGTAGAGAAGAATGTGATTTCCATTTAGGAAATGCAAAATACTAGTTAATATGTCCCTTCACAACTTCCTATGAACCCACAAACAGCTGTAACAGATTTAAATTTAAAGAGATACTAGGTATATTCACGATGAGGTGAAATCTGAGCCCCTACTCAGTTGTGGTAGATGTTGGAAGTCAAATCAGCTATCAAGACATCAAGAAAGTCTAGCTGTTGGTCCAGAATTCACAGGAGAATTCAGATACTGCTTGCAGAGATGTCCCAAAGTACTCAGAGGAGATGCGAAATCACAACCAACGCAGAGTATGTCATCTCTTTGCTGCAAGCCTGAGGAAGGGTTGCGTGGGAAACATGAGGTTCACTTAGCTCCTTCACCCCTGTCAGCCTGTGAAATCAAACTGTTAAACCACTGGGGCAAAGTCACAAACCTTGACACCCTCAACACATAGATTAAATCCCAGTGATTCGTATTAATCTAAGCTGAGATCATTACATGCACTGAACAGGGGGAAAAAAACATAATGTCAGTAAGAATCCCCTGGGTCTGTGGCCCGGTGATCATGTCTGATGGCTTTGACTGACAAGGAGAAATGTGTAGACAGACCTTCGTCATGCTTCCACCATTTGAACTGGAAGTGACCATGATCATCCATGGTTGTGGTAAGACCCAGAGCATAGGAGAATATGTGCATGGAGACACCTCACAGTGTGGGGAGATCGAGTCCATTGTTCTTATGGCAGGGAGCATGGCCGCAGGAATAGTAGCTGAGAACTACATCCTGATCCATCCATAGGCTGAGAAAGACAATGGTGAGCAACACTGAGCCAGCTTGGGCTTTTGAAACCCAGTGACACATTTCCACCAACAAGGTCGCACCTCCTAATTCTTCTAATCCTAGCAAACAGTTCCAGTCCCTGGTGAAGGCATTCAACTAAATAAGCCTATAGGGTTTATTATTATTCAAATCATCACACCTTCATATGTATCCTTAAATTGATAAGAAAACTTTAAAAGATGATTTCATTTAATTGCATTTTGTTTGTTGCTATATTTATTTTGTAAAGAATTTATGCAGTATTATGTATGAACTAAGCCCATCACTAAATCCTACAATACAATTACTGTCCTTTAGAGTCAGGGGTACGGTTTAAATGTCTGTGTTAAGTCATCTTAAGGTAGTGTGAACATTAGATACCTAGTCACTTTTTTCAAAGGTCAAAGGAGTCCTTCAGTCTGAAGACTAGGAACCAGCTCTCTGTGTTGATGCAAGAAGGCTTATTTTAAAACACTATTTTTTTTCACCTTCTACCTGTCATGGTTTATATTATTGTCAACTTGACAGGATTTAGAGTTACCTTGAGTTGGAAACCAGCTTCCACAAGGATCCCATTTACCAGGCTAGGAGCATGGGGATTAGAAAAATAAGTAAAGAGAATGAAGAGGTGAGTGAAAATATCAAACAGAAACAATAGATAGTATTGGGAAGGAGATCCAGTGAATACTGAAATCACTGGCATTTAATTTCCATTTGCTTAAATACTCCGACCCCAAAAGGTAAGTGTAAGATAAAAATTGCATTAATATTATACAAGGAATGAACAGACCAGTTGAAGGATTATGGCTACATTCTTAGTTAAACATTCTGTTGCCAAAACAAGACAAGTAATGCTTACACCCTAGACCAAAACATTCTGTAAGCAAACTACTCCCTGGACAGAATCCATAGTTCTCTCCCTAGGGGAGTTGGAACCTAGTTGGATCTTTAGACTTTCGTTTGAGGTAAAAACAAATCTACTTCTTAATACCTAAAATGCCAGGTCTGGATATTAGCCATACCTGTTATTTGAACTGTTACCAAGAACCCTGAAGGAACAGAAGTAAATTCCAACTCTCTGACCTTTAGTCAAGGTTGAATGGACCCATTCCTGTGGGCCCTGTCGAGAACAAATCTCAGGGCAAGTCAATGAGAGACTTCCTAATTATATTAATTGAGATGAGAAACCCAAACTACTGTTAGGCAGCCACATTCCATGGGTTAGAGTCCCAGAATGCATTAAAGCAGCAAAGAAGCTAAATGTAGGTATTCATTATTCTGTGCTCCCTAATTTAAGACACAATGTCTTTCTGATGCTATGCCCTTCCTGTTGTGAAGAACATTATTCCCTCACTGTGGTGATATTTTGTTTGTGCTGTGGCAAATAAAGTTTGCCTGAAGATCAGAGTTTGGAGTGAGCTACTCCTTGCCCATAGAGGCCACAGGCAGTGATGACACACACCTTTAATCCCATCACTAGAGAGATAGAAGCAGATAGATCTCTGAGTTCAAGGCCACCCTGGGCTACAGGAGATTGAATCAATCTAAAAGAAAAGCAGAGCTCATACCTTCCATCTCAGCACTAGAGAGGTGGAGACAGGAGTGATATGGGCAGAGAGAGGAATATAAGGTAGGAGGAGACAGGAGCCCAGGGTATTTAGTCTGAGGATTCATATAACAGGATCTTACCTACTTTAGTCTGAGGATTTAGTAGAGATAAAAAGTCTCTTTAGTGTCCGGCTCCTTTATTTCTCTGATCTTTCAGCATTTACCCTGATATCTGACTCCAGCATTTCTGTTATTAAGACCAATTAGAATTCATGCTATACCTCAAACTGTGATTCAAAGCAAATTATCTCTTCTTTAAGTTGCTTTGGGTCAGGTATTTTGTCACAGCACTGGGGAAAGTAATTAATACAGCTCAAATCTCTATTTTGTGCTACTCCCCAGGAATCTTCAGTATAGATTAATAATTCAGATGAAGCCTTTTTCCAGTAGCTGTCCTATCTTTTCATACTGTTTTGGCATCTCAGATTTTATCTGATGCTAAACCCACAGTCTTCCTGTAATGAGACTGTCTAGAGTCTCTATGCCATTCCCTTTTGTGCTATGCCTAATTTTTACCTTGGCTTTGGCTCCCTTCTGGCCAAGAATGCTTAACCAAAGGAGCCTTCCTGAGAACAGAAATGTCGCCTATGTGGGCAGAAAGCAGCAGATTCACAAGGCACCAGGAAGGCATCAAAAATGTAAAAGGGCTCAAGATTTCTAATTAAAGAAGGGAGAAACTCACTTGATATCTCTGGGAAGACTGCTCTTTACTAAGGAGAAACAATGGAGCAATAGATCTTTGGGAGAAGTGGTGTGTGTGTGTGTGTGTGTGTGTGTGTGTGTGTGTGTGTGTGTCGGGGAAGGGGGAACTGGAGGGTGTGGAGAAAAAGGAGACTGTGGTCAAGATGTATTCTGTGGGAGAAGGAAAAAAAGGCAGGGGTGGGGGAGCTGCCCTTCAATTTCAATGCAGTTTTGCCTTCTCTAATTAATAATAGAAACTGAATGAAATCATATCGCAAAGGTGTGGCAAACAAGGACTAAGGAGTTTATGGAAGGATTTTTATTTTAAAAGTTCCCTATCATTTGAGCTATTAAAGTCTGACCAAGGAAACGATTAAGGTCATTAAGATTTGCACAGTGAAAATGTCAACCTCCATTTTTCTTATTGAAAATACAAATATATTCTTTTCATGTTTTTTTTTACATAGCTGCTGACATTGAAAATAATGATTGCACTCAACACGTATTTAAATTTTTGTCATTGAAATTTGGCTAACAAAGACTTGGAAATATTTAAAAGAATAAAACTGCAGGGAACAGAAGAAATGGTCTGTCAGTTATGTGGGCTTTCTAGTCCCTATGAGGCCAATTTGAAAATAATAGAGGAATAACAGAGAAAATAATAATAATGATGATAATGATAATAATGAAGTAACTATCATTTATAGGACTTTCCTAGACTGGCAACTCTACTAAGAATGTCTTCCTCCCTCATTTGAAAGTTCTTATTGAGCACTACCCCGTATGGGAGGCACTGAGACACATCAGAGGGAAAAAACTGATATTTTCTGACTTTGTGTGGAGTTTAGAGTTGGTTCAAAACCAAGATTGGGGAGGGGCTGTTATCTAGGAAGAAGAGATGAATATAATGTATCTTGCAATCATAAAAAATTTTCCAAGGTCATATACTTTATTAATAATGGAACAGAGGTTAGAAGTGAACCAGCCTGGTTTAATAACAAGTCTACAGAGTTATTTCATGTTTGGTTGATGGTTACCCACCCAGCTAGGTAGAGTAAGACTGCCTACTATACACAACACCCAATTCTATTCCAAGAATTCCTGTCTCAATCCCATTGTGTGAATCTAAAGCAGGATCCTCAAAACAAAAACCAATATCTACATGAAAAGGAAGATTATTTTCTGCTCACTTGCTTTCAAACCATTCTAGATTAATCCGTATGAGAAAACAGGGCACAAAGAATTTGAGAGTTGCTTTTATATTAACTCAAAGATCTCAGGAGCATGGAGGAGAACCCCACAAAGATCAGAGCAAAATCTTGACGAAGGAAATAAATGAAATGTGTGGAAACTGTCAATCATATTTCCTTTTGAACAGGTCTGTTATTAATTTGAACTAAAGTCACAGTAGGTAGAAATAGCATAGAAGAAAAAATCCTATTTATTCAGAATTGTCCAACAGCAAATTTTATAAACAGCTTCAGAGTGTAGCTGAATCATCTTCTCTTAAAATCCAGGGACATTTAGCTAAATTTGGGCTCTCTACCTCAAACTACCTGTGCTGTCCAACGGGATATAAAATGTTGTCCCTTATAAGATTTGTATAGATTTTTTCCAGGAGAGACATAAAAAGAGAAATGATTTCTCAATAGTTTGCCTAGCCCAAAGAAAGAATTTCCTCATGTCCTTCTTTTTCTAAAAACAATGGATATAATTATTTGATTTCTAATTTGATGGGTAAAACTTTACTAGAACTAGATAACACAAATAAGTTATTTCTAAGTTTTGAAGATTCCTGATTGAAGAACCACAATCACAATGCTCACCCTTCCATTGTTTTGCTGGGTAGTCATTATTACAAAACCCTCACTGATGCTTCAGGGCAGATGTACCCAACTCTCCCATGCGGTACTATTATGGTTGAGTTTTTATCAACTTCACACAAGCTGCAGTTTTGTGGAAAGAGGAACCTTAATTTTTAAAATGCCTTCATAAATTGGCCTGTAGACAAGTGAGTAGAACATTTTTTTTGGTTAATGATTGATGTGGGAGGGCCCACCACATTGGGGTAATGCTACTCATAGGCATGTTGTCCTGAATTGTAAAGAAAACAATCTGAGAAAGCCGTGAGAAACAAATCAGTAAACTGATCCTCTTTGGATTCTGTTCTAGCTCTTTCCTCCAAGTTTCTGCTTTGAGCTTCTGCAATGACTTCCCTCAGTGATAGAGTGTAGCCTGAGACTTGTAGGTAGGTAGATAGATAGATAGATAGATAGATAGATAGATAGATAGATAGATGATAGATAGATAGATAGATAGATAGATAGATAGATAGATAGATAGATAGATAGAAATAGATAAACTCTTTCCTCCCCAAGCTGTTCTTGATCACTGTCTCTATCAAATCAGTAGAAACCCTTAGACTGGTGCTAAGTTCTTGTGGGTTGGGACTAAGCAAAAAAAAAAAAAAAACCTGAAGGACCAAGTCCTAGGTAAATATAGATCCCTGTTCATGAAAGAAATGCCTACTTAGACTTTACTCTAGATAACTCACCAGGTAAAGTATGAAATGATAAATCAAGTTACTTCTAGATTAATGAACATGTGCCTTTGATGTGGACTCCCTCTGTATACTGTGAATACCACTGGGTAATAAAGAAGCTGTTTGGGGCCTGTGATAGGGTAGAGCTAGGCAGGGAAAACTAAACTGAATTCTGGGAGAAAGAAGGAGGAGTCAAGGAGAAACCATGTAGCACCGACAGAGAAAGACGCTGGAACTTTACCTGGTAAGCCACAGCCTCATGGTGATATACAGATTAATGGAGATGGGTTAATTTAAGATATGAGTTAGCCAGAAATATGCTTAATCTATTGGCCAAATAGTATTGCAAATAATATGGTTTCTGTGTGATTATTTTGGGGATGAGCAACTGGGAACAAACAAATGGCCTCTTACAACATGCCTTTTTCTAGAATTGTAGTACCAATAAAACCTAGCACTCCAGCACAGGTGATGAATGACCGGTGCTAGCTACAGTTATGTCTTATCATAAAATTAGAAGTAAAGTGAAGCTGGCCTCCCACTGCTAAGATAAAGTAGATAATTACTGAGAAAAATTGAAGATCTCTTCTAGTTCATTTCCATCTTCCTGTTTTAGCCTGAGGAGACAGACAGATCACAGAGGCACTCTGTGTAGTAGATTAAAGTCAGATCTGGGGAAAGATTCAGAATTCTTCCTCTCAGTTGTATAATCTTGAGCACATCCCTTGGCACTTCTGAAAGTAGGGCTTCCATCTGATATCCAGCTCATGAAGTTACTGTGATAGAAAAGTGAACATCTCAAAGTTGGTATAAAGTAATCACTGTTCTCTCTTCCTCTCGCCTCTCTGTCTGTCTATCTCTCTCTGTGTCTGTCTCTGGCTCTTTCTGGCTCTGACTCTAGACAGCAATGAAATATTGAGCATGAGCCAATCTCTCATCTGTTATTTGTTAAACGCAGTGAATTCAGGACTCAAAGACATTTGATATTTCTCCAATGTGATGTGACAGGAATCAACTTTGAGATTGGAGAGAGCTAAAATCTTTTGGGTTTGTTTTTTCACTCATTGTTTTAAGCCAAATTACATATTCTCTTGTTTCTTGCTTTTCTTCTCTAGAATATGCCTGTTATCATGACTTTTACTCTATTGATGTGTTAGGAACTTCAGTGAGAAACCATGGACATGACCTTCGAACAAGTAGACAGCAGTGACTTTTGTGTGTGTGTGAAAAAATACAGCATTGTTTTGGTAATAAATTATATGTCTGAGAACTATTTATGAAGTATAAACAGGTCTGAGCAGTAGGGGAATGCAGATAATGGTGATAACAAGTGATGAGGTAGGGATGTGGATGGGTAGGGCTCTGATAAGAGAACTCTGAGTCATTCAGAAACTGCCCTATGGTATGATGGTACCCATGCATTTGCCTATATGCAGAACATATCGTATGTACTGCTCAGATACAAAGCATCTGCTATACACCATGAACTCGGTTGAAAACATAGCAGTCTCAACTCGGTTTTCATCCTTAGAGCTGATAATCCCACTAACTAGGAAAATGGGCATGAGCATCAGGAAAGAAGAGTTAGACAGGGAGTATTATATAAGACTAGAAGACTTATGTGATTCTGGGCATGTTAGGCCAGTTGAGTGGACAGTTCTCTTGTCAAGTGGCCCTCCTGTGTGCCCCATCAAAGGCCATAGTCAATAAACCAGGTTTGGCAACATGGGATTGCCAATAATTGAATTCATACAGATTAAGTGTATTACCCTTTACTAATTATAAGACCTTATACAGAGCAGGCAGAGTTGGGATTTCTATATGTCCAAAACCAATCAATTCCCCTTACAATCAAATACCACTTGAACCAAATCTCACTTAAAACTTCCCAAGTCATTTGGGCTTTATAGCAATCCATACCCATCTTATTTTCTTCTTTCCTTCCCTTTTTTCTTTTTCTCCCTCATTGTCTTCCTCCCTCTCTTTTCCTTCTCTTCCTCCTTTTCATTCCCAGATGGCATTTATGCAGATCAATCAGGCCTCAAACTCAGCATCTTCCTACCTCAATCTCTCAAGTACTTGGATTACAGATGTACACAGACATTACTAGTATCTTCAACTTCTTATAAAAACAATAGTAACACTATAGCCCCAACCTGTGATGTCTCCTAATGTTACCTGCACCCTTAGGAGTTTTCTTTCTAAGTTCAGTCACGTCACATTAAGGGTCATAGATTCAATATATGACTGTGGGTTCAATAATAAGACTAATCGAGAGAGCATTACAAGGCAGTCTACAGTTAGAAACAACCCCCAGGTGAAAGTTTTCCATGTCTTCCTAATATTAGTTCATGCCATAACTTTGAAGTTTATAAATTAATTTTGGATATTAGAAGTGATATAAGTGTGGCAGAAGAGTATGTTCAGCAGTTGAGAACATTTGCTGCTCTACCAGAGGATCTTGAGTTCTGTTCCCATCACCCATGTCAGGCACCTATCACTTGAATCTCCAGCTCCTGGAGATCACAACACCACCCTCTAGCCTCTGTGGACACCTACACATATACCATATGCACACAGATGCACAGATATACACATAAAAAATTAAATAAACATTTCTTTAAATGTCAGAGTTTTGGGGCTAGGGAGATAAATCAGGAAAGTGTTTATCATATAAACTCAAGGGCCCAAATTGTATTCCCAGCACCAAGGATAAAGATAAAAGCAACTAGGCAGTGGCAGCACACACCTTTAATCCAAGAACTCTGGAGGCAGAGACAGGCAGATCTCTGTGAGTTGGAGGCCAGCCTACTCTAGAGAGCGAGTTCAATGATAGGCTCCAAAACCTACAGAAAAACCCTATCTCAGAAAAAAAGAGATAAAAGCATTCTTGTGCATGATTATAATTTCAGAGATGAGGAGGAATAAACAAGAGAATCTCTTGGTTTACTGACCAGTCACTGTAGCTTAATTGGTTACTCTAAATCCCATTAAGAGACCCTAGTTGAAAAACAGGTGGTAATGACTCCCACATACATGAAACACACAGACATCCACACATGAACATATTTTTATCTCCCAGATATGGTTTCAAATTTCTCTGGACTTGATAAAACTGCACTTTTCACACCTACAGTAACCTAAGTAAGTAGTCCTATTTCCACTGACCACATCACACTAGCCATGCTTTGCTTAGACTTTTATTGCATTATCCTAGTAATCTAACATCACCGCTTCTACCGTCAGTGTCTCCTACTATCCTGATTTATACAGACTTGGGATAGGTTGATAGTCTTCTGAAGCAGTATAATATTAATAGAAAGGATAAGATAGAAATATCAAAGAAAAGGGAAAAAACAGATTTGATGGTTTGTAAAAGTGGGGACAGAAATCAGATTACTTGCTTAATCTCCCTATTCTACACTTTATATGCTTTGGAAAGGGAGACAAAAGACACTGATCTGGCCATTAGGAAGAGCTTCTGTAGCTCTGATGGTGTTATCCCAAGGAACATATAAGTTTCCTGACTCATGTTTTGATACATGTCTGCTTGGCATCTATCAGACTTCCTCCTTTTCCAGGGTAGAATCTGACAGTTAAGCTAGCATGACACACTTGTCCTCCAGCCTAGGACTGATGAATGGAGCCTTTGATAGTGACATGTTCCTTGTAACACAGACCTCAGCAGGCATCTTACCTGCAGAGAATCACCAGCAGCCATGTTTTAACTGCATAAGCAGTTCAAATTTATTAAGAATTTGCAAAAAAAGCTATTCTGAAGCCCTTATCTAGTCCCTGCCTCTGTTCCTCTCTGTATCTCCATATATATACACACACACATACAGTCATGTATATGCATAATTTGCTTCTATATGCATTTTGATATGTCTTTTTTACAATATTAGTTTCTACTGCATTGGAAATTAAGAAGCTGAACATTGTTTTGCCTGAGAATATCCCAATTTTCCAAGTAAGTATTTAACAATGGTTAAGTTTCTGGAGATACTTTGGAGTCTTTTATCCTTCATGGTTTTCCTAACCATAGCACTGAATAATAGAAACTCTCAAGTTATAAGAAACATGAAAGAGACCACGTGTGTTCTTGTTGCTGCTCTGCTTAACATTTTGAAGTGAAATTTTTACTTTCATGAGTTCCTGTTATGTCCTACGAATATGTCAAGAGGTCAAAACACACCCCAGATATCCGAAAAGCATTCTCAGACCACCTTGTTGTTCATTGTCTTTGAATCCTCAGTTTCCAGGTGCTTCAACTTCTCACTCTAACTGACATTTCCCAATTGATAGGAAAAAGAAGCCGATGGAGCTAGTTTCATTCACATCATTATGATAAGAACATTGTGTTTTCAGAAACTGGCCTTCATTGACGCAAATTATTTTCTATTGGTGAGGATAGAGGTGATATATAGAAATGAACTAGAAGCAGAAAATAGTAGAACGAGGAAAGATATTGAAAACTGCCACCTAAACATGGACCCCCTGCCTCTATAATCAGGTCTCTGAAACTGTGGCCACTTTTCACGTATTTCCTCCCTCTCTCCAGATGTAGATCAAAAGCATCATCAAAATATATAAAATTGAACAATGTTTTCCCATTTGTGAAAATCAATAGCTTGCAAATAACTGTCTTTCATTGATGTGAAGGTGGAGTAATAGATTGCATAAGAGAATGGGAAACCAGATGGCTCGTCTCAAAGTACTGCTCTCATGAATAGCTCTACTCAGGTTCCCATTTGCATCCAGCATTCAGCCTAATATATGGTCTTAGAAGGAGACTTCTGGGGTCAATGATTGTCAGTTATGGTGACTGACCCCTGTGTCATGGATATATGTCTCCATCCTAAACACCACTCTGAAACTACACGCATGCACACACACACTAGATTTGAATGTTGCCCTGCCAGCACCAAACACCTGCAGCAGAAGTTTTCAAAGCCTGTCACCCTTACTCTGTGTGTTCCACCAAGCCATTTATCTGTTAGACATCTGTAAGTGTAAGTCCATAAAAATCCTCTAAAACACATAGAGTTTTAATAAGAGTTTTCCTGTCACAGCAGCCATTAAGGTAAAAGGACAACGATGGAAGAGAGACAAGACAGCTCATGCCAGGGGCAGCTCATACAAATACAGTGTGGCCATTGCTAGGGTTTAAGTGTGAACACTAGAAAATATACATTGGAAACCCAGCCTTCTCAATTAAATGTTAATAGTATTTGGGGGTCTATGGTCTCTGGGAGATAGGATTAAATAAAACCACACATGGTAACCGCATAATGGCACTGGGGGCTTTATATCCAGAGAGCAGAGTCATGCTGACTCTGTCTCATCCTGTAATACCCAGTGTCAATAATGAGACCCTTGTCCATTGTCCACATGCTAGTACCACGTTCTTGGACATGGACTTACCAGAACTGTGAGCCACATAAGCCTCTCTTCCTTGTAAAATTTCAGGTGTGTGGCAGTCAGTTATAGTGCCAGAAAATGGACTTTGGCATGCCAGTTTAAGGAAAAGGAATGTACGGCTGCCTTCTCCCCTTTTCCATAATATCTAAGCAGTAATCTTATATTCACACCACACCACCATCTAAGGGCGATTTAAATCATTGATAGAGACAGTGGGTTGGGGAAAAGTCCAAATTCTGATGTCTTGTCAAAGAGAAACTCTCTTAATGATCAATTTTCGTCTTCAAATAGATTGCTTTTTCGCTGAGCAGGAGTCTGTGCAGTAGCCCTCATTTCATGCCCTGTAGCCCCAGTGGAAGCTTGTCTTCCCTTGCCCATTACATTTCCCTGTATTAAGCTGACAATTTTCACAAGAGTACCTCCTGCCAATTGTTAATGAGAAATAGCCTTGACGTTTGCAGATTGAATTTTGTAAATTGGTTTTATTGAAATGGATCATGAAATACAAAAAGAAAAAAAAATTAAGAATGTCCTTAAAGGCTAGAAGCTAGCTCATCATCTTGCTTTGACTGGGCAACTGAGCTTTGGACCTGGACATGGAACACATGGCTTGTGGTTCCCTTCACCCATCAACCTCAACGACAATTCTGATGTTCATGCAGAGAGCTGAGTATTTTCCAGGTATTTTGGGAATTAATTACTTGTAGGACAGCCCGTAAATAAGGTGCAAAAGACATCACTACAGAGAAAGTTATTGTCATCACCCTTACAGAAGGACCCTGTTCTTTCAAAGAGGTGATTCCAATGAACTCCGTGTAAGGCTGAGCCTAACTCTTTTCAGCTTTCATTAGTCACCATTTCATGCTTATGAAAAAGTCAAGTTTATTTTTCTACTATTGCTTTTTTTTCCTTACAAAGAAAGGTCAAGTGTGGGGGAGTGAAATTTTACAAACAGAAATTTAAATTGTTCTAGCATATCTTATTTTGTAGCTGGTATCTCTTATTTTTCTTCAAAAAAGAAATGATTTACAGAACAATATTTAACACTCAACATCACATCCTTCTGATGTACTCTGACAGGAAAGCTTCTTCCTATCTAGATGCATACTCTGCTTTATCTTACCACCATTTTCTCAAGGTTCTGTTGCTGTGAAATGTATGAAACAAATTAGTGTGCCCTGAACAGCACTCAACGGGTACTTTAGCAGACTTAACTATACCATAATCACAACCCAACAGGGTAATAATTAATGTTTTTTTAATGACTAGGGAAACTGAGTCTCGGAGCGATCATATGGTTTGTACAGGGTCAGATAGATACTGAGTTGTCAGTCCAGGAGCTGGGAATCAGCAGGTACTCTGATACTAGTCCTGTAGTGTCTGTGAGGCTGTTGGAACTTCTGTCCTGTGCACTCCTGGAAGGAGCATGTTAAGATACAGCCTCAACCCTCTTGTTTAGCAACCTGTTGGTACTCTTTGGCTTAATCTTCCCTGAGATGCTGTTTAACGCTTTGGGATTTACCTTCGCACGCTGTCCCTCTGCATTCAGCCTTCGCAGCTCTCCTGTCCTTTATGCTCTATACTTACCACTATCCATTTAAAGCCTGTTTTAAAGTTTCTTCCCTTAATAATATCTCTCTAACCCATTCTTTCTCTCCCAGTATCCCCCATGCCCCTGGTCCCTCTTGTTAGTTTGTTTCCTCACTCCCTTTAAGCCAGTGGTTCTCAACCTATGGGTCATGACCCCTTTGGGGGATTGAATGATTCTTTCACAGGGGTTGCCTGAAGCCGTCAGAAAACACAGATATTTACATTACAATTCATAACAGTAGCAAAATTACAGTGATGAAGTAGCAATGAAAATAATGTCATGGTTGGGGGTCACCACAACATGAGGAACTATATTAAAGGGTCACCTGCTTTAAGCCCACCCCCACGTCTTGGCATTGAATATTTTGAAAAAAAACCTAAAAGATTTGATTTAAGATGTTCTTGCCGTAAAGAATGATATGTGCACTAAGTGGTGCGTGTGCTAAATAACCCAACTTGATAATTATACATGCATCAAAATGTCAAATTACACCCAAGAAACAAAACATAGCTGTAAGTCTTGTGTATTCATTAAAATGAATTAAATATGACTAAAAGAGTAGAAATTGAAGTTTTTGCTTACAGAACAGGCCTCTGATTTCTAAAGAACAGAGTAGATGCTGCCCTGACTTCCACCTGTTGGAAAGTAGCCACCATCTTTCTCATCCTTCTCCAGCCATTTAATTAGGAAGGCACCTATAAGAAATAAGGCTGACATAAATTCGATTTTCTACCTTCTCCTGAGGAAAAACCTTGACTAGACTACATTCATGAAAATATTGTATTATTTCAATAATAATGGAGAGAAAGAGGAGAGAGAAGTCCTGCTTCCAGGATTCTAGAAAGTCTGCCAGCATGGGGAATGGATAATTCTACTCTTTGAAGACACATGTGAAGTCGCACATATCCACAGATGCCCATAGGTGCTGCTTTCCTCCTGTTACCTATGAGGAATATATGTTGGTTTTTTTTCCCCACTAATGTAATGTAACTCTACATGACACTGGTGATTCCCGGCATGCCCACTTAGATAAGACCATGTCTCTGTTGGCCAATTGTTCACTAATGATTAGATAAGAAAAAAGAAAATGGAGAAATAGCTAGCTAACATTCCATATGTATAATGGCAAAGTTTCAAATGGCCTCCATCCTGCAGGGAGCAACACTTTGCCAAACTCAGTGAAGTATTAGCAATCCCATAATGAGGACCCCAGCTGTCAGTCACAGAAAATAGTAAAGACAGGAACAGAACATTTTCAGCAATTCAGTTAAATATTTCCAGAATGTGCTGGCCAAAGCCTGCTCAGCATCATTGCATCCTGCAAAGGGTCCTGTTTTCAAACCGTCCTCATTGCTAACGGCCTCCTGAATAGCATTCTTACTGATGTCCAGCATTGAATGCTGGTGGAGTGCTGTAGTCAACAGGTTAAATCCTGGAGTGAGGCACATGATGCTTTACCTGATATGTGAAAGGTAACATACTGGAACTCCCGTCCTGCAAGATGAGGGCAAATGTTGTGTCACTTGGGTTCAAGGACAGGTATGTAAGGGGATGACAATATCTTCCTCTGAAATGACAGCTTTCATATCTTAGTGTGGGGATGTTCTCAAAGTCACAATCCTCAAGATACCTGGAAAATATTCATCCCTTTACATACAGATCAAAGTGGTTAGTGAGCAAGAGGAGTGAAAAGAACCATAAGCCATGTGTGTTAAGTCCAGACCCAAAGTTCAATTTCCCAGTCAAAGCAAGATACTGAGTTGGCTTCTAGCCTTTAGGGAAATCATATTTTCCCCTCCATATTTCTTGATATCATTTCTTACTTCCAATAAAACCAATTCAAAAATTAAATAATCCAAAATAAATTCAGCAACTTTTAGGGTGGTAAAGCAAGTTATGTTACTGTTAGTAATGAGGAAATATGGATGCTTAAGTTTATTTCTTTATTTTCCACAATCAAATACAACGTTACACCAATGCGGTTAAGTACATACATACATATGCATATTATATATACATGTATTATGTGCATATGTATATGTGATGTTAATTGATCATATCATCTGATCACTTTCTCTTTTTTGTATTTTATTTCCCTAATGGATAAAAACATTGACTTTTTATTATTTTTTTTGGTTGTTGTACTTCTTTTGGAAACTTTCTTTTTTTAAAGTTCAAAACAAGGAAAACTTTATAAACATGTATAGTCTAGGGATTTATAAAGAACTAGGAAAACTAAAGAAAAAACAGCAAAATGATTACCTTAGTTTCTACAGAGGAGCATGTATGGGGCTCTTGGGCAAGTTGATAGATAAGTAATGTTCCCACATGCTCGTTTACAATTTGTTATCGTGTGCATCTAAATTTTGTAATTTTCTGTATGGATGTTATATGTTACATTGATCCTCCCCCAGGGTCCCCATGCTAGGGTGCTCAATCATGCTACACGGACATGTGCTCAACTATGTTCATAGCAGCTTTATTTGCCATAGCTTGAACCTGGAAACAACCTAAATGCCCCTCAACCGAGGAATGGATAAGGAAAATGTACATTTGCACAATGGAGTACTACACACCAGAAAAAAAATAATGACATCTTGAATTTTGCAGAAAAATCGATGGAGCTAGAAAACATTATTTTGAGTGAGGCAAACCAGACACAAAAAGACAGTTATCACAGGTACTCACTCATAGGTGGTTTTTAAACATAAAGCAAAGAAAAACCGGCCCACAAATCACAATCCCAGAGAACTTAGACAACAATGAGGACACCATGAGAGACTTACGTAGATCTACATGGGAAGTAGAAAAAAACAAGATCTCCTGGGAAATTGGAAAATTTTGTTTAGTTTATTTGCCTATTTAGTGACTGAATGATTTCTTCTTATTATCTTCAACTTTAAAATTCTTTGCATATTCTATAAATTAATCCCTTGTCCAGTGATAGCCATCAAGTTTTCCCACATTCTCCAGCGTATATGCATTGCATGAAACTATGTACTTCGACATGATGTGACAAGCATGTGGCATCTTAATATTTTGATATTACACTATATGATCTCTGTTGTCCCCTGGCTCGGTCCCTTTCCTCTTCCCAATTAGTCGCCTTCTATTTCCATGTCTTTTAAAAAATCTTAGTTATGACTATGAAAGAAAATGTGATATTTGTCTTTCCAAGTGGCAAATTTAATTAAACATGATGGTCTCTGGTAGCCTCGATCGACCTGAAAGTGGCATTACTTTATTCTCGATGCCTCAGTAATACTCCACACTGTATACATTTTCTTTATCCATTAACCCTTTGGCAGTTAACTGGACTGAGTCTGACTTAGCTATCATAAACAGTGTTTCGGTAACGATGGCCGCACAGATGGCTGTATACAAGAGTGGCATGTTTAAACCATACAGTAGCTAGGTTTTGAGGTGTTGTGTGGTTATTCGTACAGATCCCATACGGAGTGAAGTAAGCTTACAACCTTAACAACAGTGTAAAGAAAGTGTTGCTTTCACCCCACATCCCTGCCAGCAGTTGCTATTTGTTTTCTTGATGCCAGCCATTCTAACAATCTCAATGTGGCTTGAGCAGATACTATGTGTTGTCACAATTGCAGTGTGTTCATATGTGCGATTGTCCTGTTTGGTCAGGAAAACGTTTCCTTGTAGATCTCCACCACCTCTGTCTCTTTTAATCCCACTCTCCCACGAAGATTGCTGAGCCTTGGGGGCAGAGGGGTGTATTATAGGCCATTTAGGTTGAACACACAGTCTCTTATCTTCTCCATGCTGAACAGCTACAGGTCTCTGTAAAAACTGCCATCTACTACAAAACTAAGCTTTTCTGATGATGGTGGAGAAATATGCTAATCTATGGGTATAACAGTAAGTCATTAAGAGTCATTTAGCAGAGTCATAGCAGTTGGTTCACCCATTGTGCCTATGCCTTCCCTAGTGATACTTTCTTGGATAGGTAATATTGACAGATAGGGATTTCATTTTGTGAAGTGGGATATGAATCCAATCACAAAGTGATTGGTCACCCCCACAGTGTTCCTGCCACTGTTACACTGGTGAACATGTCTGTAAGGTCAGGCATTCTTATTGTAGCTTACAGAGTTTACTGCTAGATAAGATTGGTGGTTACTTTTATCTTCTGGTAGTATACCTAACAACTTTTAAGCACTATAAAATCTTGCAGTAGAAATGACACTTTCACGTTGGTCCCAGATTTCTCCAAGTTTCGTGACTCAAGTAAGCGGTATCTTCAGCAATAGGGCCTTACCTTCAAGTCCTGGCAGGTAACCAAAAACAACATCAATAGTTTGTAATGTTTAGTTGTCTTTGAAAACCCACTGGACAACATCTCAAGCACAGTTAACCCATTCATGGTACTAGAGTTTTATCTGTTAGCATGGGGTGCCTAGTCTAGTTAGAGTCTTATCCCAGCTACAGGTTAGCTCTGTCTAAACTCTTTGTCTGTGTCTAGGTGCATATGTTAGGGAGATTCTACAGTGGTAGATTTCTGTGTGACTTTCTCAGAAGGTCGTTAGTGTTCTTATCTCTGTCCACAGTTCTCTTACCTGCCCTCCTGTCCCCCACTCTATTTAACACTTCCCATCCTATTACTTCCCTTTCCTTTCTCTGTCACTGCTGTGTGTCTCCTATACTTTGTGAAATGCCCCCCTCCCACATGGCCATTTACTAGTTTCCTAACCTCTGTCAATAGTTCAGATAAAATATACATACCCAAAGATTCTAATCGAAGACCCATATAGAAGATATAACCAATATAACCTGCTTTTTGTTTCTCTTGCTGTTCATGGCTCATTCGCTCCTCTCAGTATGATTGTTTCCAGCTCCATCCATTTACAAATTTTATTTTCCTTAAAAGCTGAGTAATATTGTGTTTTATAAAAATATAACATAATATACCACATTTTTGTTACCCATTCATGAGCTGATAAATATCTAGGCTGCTTCTATTAACTGACGATTGTGAACACAGCAGCAATGAACATGGATGGGCAATTATCTTTGTCATAGTATGTAAAGTCCTTTGGGTAAATGCCCAAAGTACTATATCTGGAATTTGTGGTGGACTATTTTTGGCATTTTGAGTTCATAGTGACTGCAGCACTTTGCCCTCCCACCAGTCATGAAAGAGTATTACTCATTCCACATATCCAATCCAGCATAGTCACCGTTGTTTCCCAACTGTGCCATTTTGGTTGGGGTGAAGATGAAATACTAAACTAGATCTTTGTTGTTGTTCTTTGACATATTTATTTATTTTATGCATAAGAGTATTCTGTATGTATATCTGTGTACCACATGCATGCCTGGTATCTGTGCCGTTTGAAGGGGTGTACCAAATCCCCCGGAACTGAAGCTATGGCTGGATATAAGACAACATGTGGGTGCTGGGAACTGAAACTAGGTCTTCTGTAAGGGTTTTAATCTCCATTACTGGATGTCTAAAGTTGTTGGACATTTTCTTACATGTTTTTCAGCCATTTGAGTGCCATCTTTTAAGAATTCTCTAATTAGTTCCATGACCAGTTTTTAAAATTTATCAATTCTTCCTGTTACCAGAGTCCTATTAAGAGAGCTTCTGTCTTTGCTTATATGTTAAAGTGTTTCATTACATTTTCCTCTGATGACTTCAAAGTTTCAAATGTTATATAAAAGTATTTGGTCCATTTTGAATTGAATTTTTTACTGGCAGAAAAGGGAGTGAGAGAGATCTACTTTGAATCTTCTATATATGAATATCCAATTTCTCCATCACCAATTGTTGAGGAAGCTTTCTATTCTCAAAAAATAAATTTGGCTATTTTTCCCCCAATACAGATTTGTGCCTTCATAACCTAATTGCCTGACACTAAACTCTCTCTTAAATATTCCACCTCTTCCCATCATAACCACACTGGAGACCAAAGTTCTAGCACACAATCCCTTGAGAGAACCACTCATACAATATACAAACTCTAATAGTCATTTCACTTGTAATTGCATTTTGTGGTTTACTTGATGTTGGGAAGGTTACTCAACCTAATTTTACCTAAATACTGGCAATTATTTGCACTTAGCCATTATCCTCATTCTAAGTAGGAAACAACTTGAAACATGAACTAGCTGACCTGTGATGAGTGTCTAACAAATGTTAACTGTCAAAAATATCTTTTGGTAGCCATGTTTGTGAACAGGTTGTACTTAAATATTAGGAATATATGTATCTACACATTTATAACAACACACACACACACATATATATATATATATATGTAAACAATTAATAAAAAAGGGGTCATTAATTTGAAAGAGCAAGAGGTACATAGGTCAATTTTGGGGAAGGAGGAAAAGATATACTTATATTAAAATCTCAAAATATAAAATAATACATTTTAAAACAACTTTTGAAAAATGTGTTTTGAAAAGCAGTGTAATCTTATTTCTATAGCAGGAAAAACATTTATCCTTCCTAGTTCATATTTGTAAGTAGTGATTTGTTTTCTAGCCATTCCCTTGAGTTCTCTGAGCTCTAATGAATCTGAGAGGCATATGAGAAACATACACAAATAGTTTTACTTGCATGACTGATACATGATTTCCATAGTATGAGAACCTTCCTATTTAATGCCAAGAAATTCTGAGTCGCTGTTATTGAAGCTGAAAGTATAGAAACCTACTCTGTCACAGTCAGTTTCAATGAAAACTACAATTTATGATAAGTCCCATAAAACCTGCTTAATTCAACATTTATGAGAGACGTTGAAGATAAATGAAAGGTATAGAAATAGAAACCCATCTAATCAGTCATTTTGTCAAGAATAAAGGACAAGAATGATAGGAATTCAGGCAGACTATATGTGCATATAAATAATCTACTAGAAGTAAATGATTAAATTTTTTTATAAATGTAACCAAGATAGTCTTAGGTCTATAATATAAAACTCAATTCATGAGTACTTTTCGTGGAAATCAAGATGTACTTTTTAACCAAGGCACAGTTTAGCAAAGCCAAGGTTAAAGTTTAGGGAAGTAGGATCCATACCCACATGCATTTCTCACAACAAGAGTAAAAACTATCAAGAAAGCTGACTGCACAAGACTCTTGTAAATTGCCTCCTTTTCCTTTAATTAGCATGATGAGTTGCTACATTTACTTAAGCCCCCAGAGGATGTTATATAGTTGTGCCTTGTTAAAGTGAGCTAATACTGAAGTTTAAAAACTGTCTTTGCAAAGAAGTAATTCTGAAGAGGAAGCAGACAAGCCATAGGCACAACCTTTTGGGATGTCCAAGTTTTAACTCCATAGATGGACTAGGTGCAGAAATGATTTAAAGCACATCAGAGGATGGTATAGATCCTAGAAAAAAAAACTTATAACACTTAATAGAAGGGCCACATGCATCTGTAGAATTTTGTGTCCTTGAAGAACTTAGAACTAACCCTTATTATATAGAGAGAAATGGTTTTGTATATGTTCTTCCCTTAAATAAAATAAGAGATAGTGGTGTCTGTCCACTTGATCATGTTTCTTTCATGGAAAGGGGATTGGCCATTTCAGATGTAGATTAATTCCCCTGATACACTAAAAACCATTGCTTCCATATATAAATACTGTAGTGAGGAGGTGAGCTGTATTCCTGCCATCCAGCTCCCGGGGGCCTGGCTAGCTTATAGTGATGGGACAAGCAGGCCTGCTTTTCGCCCTGCCTGGCTCCCGCATGGCTAGCTTTATACCCAAAATAACAACACACAAATTGTATTCATTTAAACACTGCCTGGCCCATCAGTTTCAGCCTCTTACTGGCTAACTCTCACATCTTGACTAACCCATTTCTAATAATCTGTGTACCACCATGAAGTGGTGGCTTACCGGGAAAGATTTAGCATGTCTGACCTGGTGGCTGGCTCCATGGCGTCTGTATGAGGCATCTGCCTCATTGCCTTCTACCCAGCATCATGTTCTGTTTACTCCACCTAACCTAATTTTCTGTTCTATCAAAGGGCCAAGGCAGTGTCTTTATTAACCAATGAAAGTAACATAGACAGAAGGCCCACCTACATCAAAATACTCCTAAAGTTAAGATGCATGCCACCTAAAATGCTAGATATCATTCTGTGATGTCAGTAGATGAATAAAGGAAGCCAGACAATACCTGTGCGAAGCCTCTGAGTGATGAACATCTAAAGATGTTTCCACTTACTGTGCTGTCTGGAAATTAATAATATATTAATTAACAAATAAAATAATAAAAATGAGTTTTACAGTATATCAAACATGTCAACCCCCAAAGAGATGATAATTATTCCCAAAGAGGCTTGGTATTTTGAAATGCTTTAAACAATAACCACTACTGGGCTAGTTGCCCTGATAGAAATAAACGCTGTAGTATGCACTGAGTATCCTCTAACTGTATGTGTCAGAAGCAGCTTATGCAGAGATATTACTAGGATTATTCACAATATTCTCATGCATTATGAGAATTCATGGTATTGCTAATGTTACTGCTATTTTAAATGTATAATTGCATGGTGATTTCTTTTTCTTTTTACTATAGTCACAGAATTGTGTAGCAATTATCATTTCAGAACATTTCCACCATTCCAGGAAGAAGCATCTTGCTTATTAGCAGTCACTGCTCATCATTCCCACCTCAACCCCATAGCCCTCAGCAAACATTAATCTATTTTCTGTCTCTGTTCATTGGCCTATTCAGGAAATTTAATATAAATGGAATTATTCAATATGAGGACTAGCTTCTTACATTTGCAGTGTTTTTAGTATCATTTGTGTTCTACATTATTCTGTTTCATTATGGGAGAATATTCTGTTGTGGAGGAGCGCCTACTGAGAGTGTTCATGAATCCCCTGCTTCATGGAAATCTGAGTTCTGTCCACATTTAACTTATTGTAAACAATGCTGCTGGGGAAATGTGTAAGCCTGTGTGATATGTGTTCTCTCTTGTCTGGCATATAAATCAGTAAGTGGAATTGTCAGGCCAAGGGTAAATAATGTTGTGCTAAACTTTTGCAGTACTGAGAACTATTTTCTTAAATGGTTACACCGTTTCCATTCCCACAAAGTATGTGTAGGTTACTCTAATTTCTCTGCACCACTTGACTTTTTGATTTACGATATCTTAGGATCACTATATGGAGTAGTATCTCACGGTTTTGATTGTCACTTTCCTAATAGTTGGTATAAGCTTACCCCCATCAAATTAAAATACATGTGAAGGAGTTATTGTAAGCCAAAAACTAGAAATTATAGAGTCCAAAAAGTTGGTTTTTATATAAGCAACACTTTATTACTTTGCTAGAATAGAGAGAAGCTATTCGGTTTAGTGGAGTTTCTGATGATTTTTGTGCACTAACTGCGTACCTCAGAAAGTGCTTGTTGTCTTCTACATATGGTTGTAATTATCTCCAACAATAATTCCATTTTTGAAAAGTGGAATTACCCTAAATAGATTTGAAATTTGAGTTGTACAGAGTTTATGAGCTTGCTCTAGATTGCACAGATAAATGTGAATATTATATGAACAAAAAATCAAATCGGACCTATTCCTAATTTCAAGTGACAATTACAGGTAGAAAAAAAGCAAATTTTCTGCTTAGTATTGCACTTGGTTACTCACTTCATGAAAACTAAAGGCCTAAAACTGTGAGTCTGTTGACTTGGGAATGACCATGTTCCCAGACTGAAATCTGGAATATACAAAAATGAGTATCTTCATCCACTCATTCTCCAGCCTACACAGAGGGATATGATTAAACCCAAATCTCCAAATATAAAATATTTTTGTACTGCTCAGTACTTATGCTCACTTTTTGAATTAAAAACCTATATTTGGAGGTTTGCTTGCTGTAATTGAAATTGAAATTGTTTCTGGGAAGTAACCAATGAACTATGAAATTTCATTTCATATCAGTCTTCTCATTACACTAACAATGTTCCACATGCACTTATGGCTCATCTTCCTACATGTCTGGGTACCTGTTCCCTATTTCCAGCTACCTTACTAACCCAGAATTGTTGATGGTTTAATTCCAAGTGCAATGGGAATCCTCATTTTGAAGTTTTTGGCTTGTTTTTTTTTTTCTCTATCAAAGTGTAAATACCAATGATGCTTTTGGTACTTCAAAAAAAAAAAAAAAAAACCTAAGTGCACAAAAGACAAACTCCCTGAGCACACTCGATGTTCTTCACTAACCAGTATGACAAGATTACGATGCCAACATTGCTTGGCTATGAAGGCTAAGGGAGATGAGTTCATTTCTTCTCTTTTGTATGTTGACTGGTTTAAGCTCTTAAATAGTTTTGTTCTGGTACTTATTACATTGGTAATCTCTATGTCTAGCAAGGAAGGGACTTTTGTTTGTTATATTTTTCTAGCAAGTTTCATTGTATACATGATTTAAATTCCTAGATTCTTTCATCTAATTTCTTCATGAATGCCAATCAATACCTCTGCTTAGTCAGTGGATACTTATTTTTGTCATGTTTAATTAAGTATTTTAGTTACTGAAAATAACATATGATATACTTTAAAGACTATTAAAAGTTTACATACAAAAATTACCTGAATAGACCCTTTTAACAAACCAAGTATATTTTGTAATTAAAAATTTCTAGAGGTCAAATAGATGCAGATGACTTAGAAGAAAAAAGAAAACTTTGCTGCCCAATGATACAGACACGATGACCTGAGTTGAATCCTTGTAACCCACACATAAAGGTAGAAGAGAGACTTCACTCTTTAGTTGTTCTATGGACAGCTCCAGTATTGTACCAAGGCATGTGTGCTTGCCCCCCACATCACACGGGCACAAACACACACACGCACATACACACAAACACACACAAGGGCACAAACACATACATATACATACACAAACACACACATGCACTAACACACACAATACACACAAAATTATAATAAATAAAATAAAACATTCCAATAAAAACAGCTTTATTTAATAATAAATAAAATAAAAATATAGCCTTTTTTTTGGACAGTTCACTCTATAAAAGTATAGTCACTGCAGAATTATCAGAAAGATGTTAATAAAATAAATTATAATTTTAAAAACATCTTCATTTTTTAACTAGAGTTGAACTTGAAGTTGCTATTTGTAAATAATGCTTATGTATTCTTTCTGTATTATTATTTTATTAACTATTGGTTAGAATATGCCCTGTCCCTTGTGTTTGATTCATTTCTTATGTTCCTATTGGTTTTAAGACAATTGTAAATTGAATGAATAGAAATGCTGGTCTTATAAGAAGTTCCTTAATAATTTACTGCCTTCAGTGTCATATAATATTCTCACTAGTAAGCATAAGCGCTGTCCAGTGTAAGGAAATGGCATGCTTCCATGTCCTCTTCCTCAGCCATCAGACACTACTAATCAATCAATGTATTCTTTTCTAAACATTACCCCCAATTTTTCTCAGTGCTTACATATGAGGTAGGCGCAGCCAAAGACTGGATGATCTTGATTAAATTCTAGCCCAACTAGACAAGCTTTTATAAATTTGGGGATAATATCTATAGTTAAAATAAATATTGTACATTTAAATGAGCTTAGATAATTAAAGAGATTTAGGAATTCTGTTTGAAACCCTGTAGAACATATTTCTGACCATTTAATTCATTGGTTTAGAATTGATGACAATGACGAAAATAGCTGGAACATGAATGAATAAGATAAATAAATCATATTGATTTTGAAGCTAAGATCCAGACCAGTGGATACTAACCCTAGGACTTAATAAGTAGACACCACGTAGACTTTCATAGCCTCTCTCTTAATCCCAACATTCTTCCAACAATCTATATTAGCATTTGACTTAATAAATACCATCAAACCTAACCTGACAAGGAGTGTTTCATATTTTCTTTCCTTATCTATGAGAGAATCATGGGCTACTAGTTGGGGCTACACGGAATCTGAGCGAGCTCCAGGGAGAGAAGAAAGGCACTCATTGGCCTCACTGTACTTCTTAAAGAACTGTCTGATCAGCGCAGGCCATAACTAGACAGGATGGAAAAGGCTCCAAGAGGAATGACAACATCTATAGGCATGGTTTCAGTTTACAAGGTCAGTTGCTGGACAGAAAAAGTAGAGGTGTTGAAAGAGTTCTTCCACTATTGTGCATATGACCAAGCTCTGTAGGAATTCAGAGAAACTCATGAGTATTCCGGGAAATGTCAGGGGAACATCAGCATGAAGGCAAGCATGACTGCACAGTGGATCCTTAAACAAGAAATCGGACTTGACTAGAAACAGTGGAATATAAGCTGCATAGGCCAGACTCGATAGCTAATTAATGTAATGATTGTGAAGAGAGAAGAGTAACTGGCTGCTCAAAGCCACCCTGGTATTGCCGGCTTGGTTTGGAATTGCTATGAGCTGGGCTGTTTCTCATAGGTAGGACATGGTGTTCTCCCATGACACATTATTTCATGGTATATCAGCATTGGATAGGGCTGTCCCACTATTATGGTAAAGTTAAGACAAGCAAGCCTCCTTTATTTGTCTAAGCACAGACTAAAAACAAAGTCACCATGCAAACTACTAAGTCTCTGATATCCTGTCACATGGCTGATGTGAGTCATTGCTGCTTCTTACCAGTGCCAGCTTTATCCTTGTCCAGGCCAGCACAAAGAGTTGATTTTACCACTACAGGTGACGACTGGAAACTGAAGGCAGCAGTGCAGGTGGGCCCTCATAGGAGGTCTTCAGAACCCAGGGTCCCCATTCTCGTGAGTAGGTAAAAGCTGAATATAAAATGGGTTACATCAGCCAGTCTGAATTTGACTCATGCTCTTTCTCTCATGGCTTTCTACCATGACTGATGCAAGAAGAGAGATGACCCCTCAGTCTCTTCAGAATCATGTGCCACACAGGGTCTGTTCATCATAAAGTGCATGGTCCATGGTACGACCACAACACAGACTAGGACAGCATCCACTCCTTTAATAATCTTCATCTTCTGATGGTGTCCAAAGCAGAGAAAAGCTTCACTTTCTTAAACCACCTCTAAAATCATGAACTCTTTCAAAAACCATCTGACATAACCCAGACCCTGTAGCAAGTTCACTCGGATACTATAATTCTGTCTGAGACATTGCCAAGTTCCCATGTTGAATATTTATTCTCCCTCACGCAGTACCAAGTAGTAATTAAAGTTTTTCGATTGCCAGTGTGTCTGAGGTGTTCTTTGATCATTGATGAGGGAAAGCTATGGGTTCAGTCTAAGAGTCTTTTAAGGGACAGGAGATACCAGACAGCACAGAGTTAAAGGCAGCTGTCAGCACAGCACTTTTATTACTGGCACTGAGGATGTCAGAGCAAACCCCAGTCCAGCTACTAGCTATAAATTTCTATTTGATCATGGCCAAGTTAATTAGATGTGGTTAACTGGTACTCATTAATGTACTTGAACTGTTCTACATTATTTGCTTCAAATAAATTTAGCCTTTGAACCATTTGAATGCATGAACAGGAAGGATGAAGTGGTACACACATGTAATATCAGCACTTGGGAGAATCAAGCGTTCAAGGTCACTTTTGGCTATCTACTAACTTCAAGGCTAGCCTGAGCTATATAACACTCTGTCTCAAAAGTAAGATAAATGGATAAAATAAAATATTAAAATCTTCTTAAATTGTAGGGCCCTCATAGGTGTGTGTGGTGGTGTAGGATAGACTATTCCTGCTGTTTTAATGTGCCTTGATTCCTATGTCCACAATGTATGTGTAATAAATATGATTTGGTTTGCTTTGGCATTGGAGAGTATGCAAAACATGCTACAGGGGCTGGAGAGATGGCCCAGTGGTTAAGAGCACTGGCTGTTTTCCAGATGTCGTGAGTTTAATTCTCAGCAACTACAATGTGGCTCACAACCATCTGTAATAAGATCTGGAGCTCTCTTCTGGCCTACAGGCATACATGCAGGCAGAATACTATCTATATACATAATAAATAATAAATAAATGAAACATACTACAAAGTAAGGTTGTAATGGCAATTAAAAAAACAAAGTAAGGTTGTAATGGCAATTACAAGGAGGAAATTGAAATGCCTGGGCTATCTAGAAACTGTGTTGGGTTTTATCTAGTTGAACCTTTATTTTTCTGCAAATTCTCACGTTCAAAATCCCAATGTCCCATTATCTCATTTTACATTTCTCTATTAAGGAACTGGATAAACGAAACAAATCTACAGTTATCTCAACCATTTCCCTATGTTCACTTGTCTCGCTGGAGGCATCAGCACATGCCCATCTGAAATTTTACGAAGAGAGCAACCTGAAATCTTCATGACATCCCATGGGCTAAGCCATTCCTCCCCACTGCCCCTTCATTGACACTGTGTTGTGCTGTACTTGAAAGGTTGCATCATAATCCTGGTTCTTGCACTGCATGATTCAAATTGTTCACTGAAGTATTTTTCTCCTAAGATTCTTTTTCACAGTTGAGCTAGTGAGGCCTTCCAAATTTTAACTTGGCATTTTCCATATTCCTTTCAGTGAAACAGAAAATATTTGAAGAAAATATGGATTCATGACAACCACAGATTTTTTTACTCAACAAATAAATTGCCAGTATGACTTTCTTCATAAAGACATTAAGGCCATTTAAACTCAACCACAAATACTTTTTTAAAATTTACATTATGAACTAAGTGACAAACAAATGAATAGAACAAGCTGGTGTTCAAGAAGCAACTTTTTTGAACTAAGAGTTCATAAATTCTTTTATTTTTTATTCCATCGTTAATTATGTTGCTTTCCTTTTGAGGGGGCAAACTTGTAGCTCTGGAAAGTAAGTGTGCACTTAGCAAGGCAATTTTTATCACCCTCCTGATTTTCAGACTTTCTAAAATCATCAAAGTAGAAAATAAAATGCTGCCTTTGGAGTTTTCATATGCAATAATTTCAATAGGATTTCGTATCATACAGGTATCATGACCTACCTATGGTATAAAGTATAGGTCAGATTTCTCTCCACTGAACCCAGTGTTTAGATAACCATGACCTGATGCAGATGTGGACAGGCTGTCAGAACAGAACTCATTTTCTGTTTGAGCTTTAAATTTTAGTCTGAAAACACCATAAACCACCAGAGCAAGACAAGGTAGCAGTTTGTGTAACTACATTTGCTGTCCCATGCGTCCTAATGTGAGTGCACAAAAGGCAGCTGCTTCAGTCACATAAAGGAAAGCACACACAGTGTGATTCCATTTCTATGAGACCCCGGGAATAGGTACATAATTGCTGATAAGGAGCTATTATCTTTAAAAGGCAGACTTTCTATTTTATGTGATGAGCACTTTTTATCTTAGTTAGGGTTTCTATTGCTGTAAAGAGACACCATGACCACAACTTTTAATAAGAAAAATATTTGGTTGAGGCTGACTGACAGTTTCAGGAGATTAGTTGGTTGTCATCATGGTATAAAAGAAGCATTACAGTGAATAGGCAGATGGGGTACTGGACAAAGATCCCAGAGTTCTTTATCTGGATCAGTAGGCAGCAGGAAGAAAGAATGACACTGGGCCTGGCTTGAGTTTTTAAAACCTCAAAGCCCATCCCCAGTAACACACTTTCTCCAACAAGTCCACATCTCCTAATAGTGTCTGTCCCTTTGAGCTTGTGGGGGGCATGTTTTATTCAAACCACCACAAACATCCTAGAAAAATGGCTTTTCTAACTTCGTATCCATGTCAGGCTTATGTACAATGTGGATCTGAGCGAAGGAAAGCAGAAAAATAGAGCTAGGTAAGAATCTGGGCTTCAAATATGAGATGAGTGGAAACAGTCTGTGAGATGACATAGACATGTCACCTACTGGGTAAGAAGGCACAAGAACACAAGAGTGAGCTTGTAGAAGCATGGTGGGATGTGGTTCCTGTTCTGTTTGTCTTCTGTGGGTTGTGGTCACTCAACAAACTCATCACACATTTTCTCTATTTCAATATAAAAATACCAAAAATGCATTTACTAAGAAAAATGTTTAACTGAAATATTTTAAAAGGTTGCCAAAGTTGACTATGTCCCATACAAAAATAAAAAACATGAGGCTCCCAAGCCTCACATTATAGACAGTTGGAAACAAGGCCATAGCACCACAGATGCATCTAACTTTAGGTGTGAAATTGGGAGAGGGGGCATGAAAAACCTACTGAGTATGTGCTAAACATGTTGAGCCACTTTTTAGCATTCCAGATAATGCAATATAGAAAGTGACTCACAAAGTATTTGCATCATAATAGGTATGATGAGTAATCTAGAGGTGATTCAACACATGCAGGAAGATAGGTAGATGCAAGGTGCAAATACTTTATCTAGGAACTTCAACAATCATAGATGGTCCTGGAGCCTATCTTTCTGTACATACTCAGTGTCCTCTAGCTGTGTTAACACTGTGTGTTCTGCCATCCAGGTATGATTAAGAAAATGAGGTTATTTCTTTTGTCATTTTAAACATGCAATCTGCCTTCTGTAGCCCATTTGATGTTCATGTTCATAATTAGAGAACATTAGGGCAATCTAAAGTCAAAGAATATTTCTTTGTAGCAAAGAAGATTCAAGGAGAAAAGTTGAATTACCTGGGACAAACTGATGTCCATCATATTTAAACAAAACAATGACCAACAGATTCTGCTACCTCATTGGGAAAAACAGTACATGTATATAATGAAAACCCTCAACCTACTGGAAGACCTTAAACTAGGCTCATAACACTGAATGCAAATCAATTCATGAACCTAATTCTTAAAGAAATAATCTGTATCTATCCAGGATGAAAACAGGTCTTGCTGATTTACCAAAAGACCCCATAGCCTACCACGATAAGTCAAGGAAGTTAGCATGATTTCTTTGTGGATTCAACAAGAGCAGTAAACATTCATCTAGAGTGTTCAGTAGCCTCTATTCTCAGAAATTCCATCCATCGTATTTCGGCTTCATGGGATTCCTTATTTGAATGATATTTAGTACAAAGATAGTCTTAAATGTCCAGCTGAGAATGTCTACTAATTAATTTTTTTTCTTTTACAATAATTAAAGACCTTTAGAAGTCATGATTTCTTCTTTTTAATTAGATGCAATGATTGGGAGGTATTTTACAATGCATAGCACTTTGCTCTAATTGCTTCCATTCCTCACTTCCTTTAATTAATTTCTGTGAAATGATAAAACAGTATTTGCCTTTGGGCCTTTGCAAAAGTGTATGAAAGAGTTTCTCCTCTTGTAAAAGACATATCAGCATCTGGAACTGCTGCTACCCAACAGGCTTTGACCAAGAACAGTCTTGAGACAAAAACCAAGAAAAAAACTGTACATGGTAGAAATATTTTCATCATATCTTTTCCTTGTTATCTTTAGTGCCCTCTTCATTGTGACATTACTTGGTGACCTGAGCATTTAACAAATAAAGATTTATAGAGTGTTTTAATGGCTTCTATAACTTTGTATAATATTTAATATCTTGTAGCACTTCACAGTGTTTTGAGACCAACTTACCAACTTGTAGGCTTTTGACTCAGTAATTTAAAATGCCATAGAATTCAGCTCATGCTTTGACCATCACTATCAATCCTTTCCCAGTAGACAGATGATAATTTTGGTGCCTAAGCTGCCTCAGAGCAGTGACTCCTATTTACTGATTCTTTTTCAATTTCGGCAGAAATCTCTGGCAAATTTTCCCATAGAATTTCAAATTTACACATCTAGCACACCTATATTCTACCACTGTTGAAGAGGAATTATGTATTTGAGCTGTTTGGTAAGATTATTGTTTTTAGAATAACATGCTAAGAGAAAGAGCAACAACAGAAAAAACCCTATGAACGATTACATGGACAACTAACTCAACAATATCAGTTTCTATTTTGATACCACAAAAGCACCATTTTTTATTTTTCTTATCTCTATTCTTATTTATCCTTGTATTGCAACATGCATGCCTTATTCATGCATACCTTGTCATTTAAAGTAAATCAAATATTTCTCAAATAAAGAGATATCTGTGTCTCTGTCCACCACTGGGGTGGTCATGGAATGTTGGATCAAAGACAAACAGATAAATTATATAGTTCATGGATAAAGTACAACATTACAAAGTAAAAATCCCTTTCAAAATATATGAATACTATAAAATCTCAGTAATTTGTTTATTACATTTGAGAGACCTTCTGAGTGGCATGTAAAATTATTTTTCCATACTTGGATTCTTGCTGATTCAAGTGCATTCTTCAAACCAGTAGCATCCAGATTCCCTAGGATCTGTTACCAGAAACAAAGCTTTCACTGCTGTTAAGCTGGCTGAATTGTACAGTGTATTTTAGTAAAATGTTTAGAAGATTAATAAACACATTAAAATTTTAACCCCAGGGTCTTCTACCAACACTATCAATACCACACCAATGTCTCAACCAGTACCATGACCATTACAATTGCATTTCTGTTACCACCAACATCATCATAATCACCACCACTAACAACACCTCCTTTATTTATTAAGTGTGAACATATGCTACAAATCCATACATATTATGAATTCCTATGAGGAAAATATTACTTTATTAACAACTTATCTGATATAATATAGTAGTTAATATATGGGTAATTGAGTCTCCCATACAATTTAACTTGGGCTTGAAAAATGTCTTCCCATCTGTATTCCAATGACTTTCACTTGAAGTTGAGTATCAAGTCAATAACAAAAATGATCACTTTGAGAGAAGAATCCAGCCAAATAATAGAAGTTGACTTTGTAACGTTATCCTTTGAAATATAACTTAATTTTTTGTTATTTTTATTAAATTTATTATATTTATTTATTTGTTTACTTGCTTGTTTGTTTATTTATTTTACAGACTATCTGCAATTTCCTCTCCCTCTCCTCCTCCCAATCCCTTCTCTTCAACCACCCTCTGTTCCTAGTCCCCAATCCACTCCTCAGTTTTTATTTAGGAAAGGGCAGATCCCCCATGAGCATCAGCAAAACATGACATATAAAGTCTAAGCACCTTCATGTATTAAAGCTGGGCAAGATGGCCCAGTATGAGGAGTAGGGTCCCAAAAGTCTGTCAAAGAGTCAGGAACAGTCTCTGCTCCCACTATTAGGAGTCCCACAAGAGGAACAAGTTATACAACTGTAACATGTATGCAGAGTGCTTAGGTCAGTCCCATGCAAGCTCTCTTCTTCACTTCAGTCTCTGCTAACCCTTGTAATCCCACATTTGTTGATTCTATGAGGTGCTTTTTTTCTTTCTTGGTTTTGTTTTGCTTTGCTTTGTCTTCATGTGCTGTCCTTGACCCCTCTTACTCCCACAATCCTTTCTCTTTCTATTCTGCAGGATTCGCGAACTCTACCTAATGTGTGGCTGTGGATTTGCACCTATTTCATCAGTTGCTGGATGACACCTCCCAAATGACAGTTGAGCTAGGCACCAATCTGTTCATAGGAGGCAGCCAGTTCAGGCTACATAACTGCTATTGCTAGGAGTCAAAGTTGGTATCTTCCTTGTAGATTTCTGGGAGATTCCCTTGTACCAGGTTTTTATTTGACCCAGAAATGCCCCCCTTTCCATTAGTCTCTTTCAATACTCTCCACTTCCATCCCCCGCAACCTGATTGCTCACGTTCCCACCCTCAGTTCACTCAAATATCTCTTCTATTTCCCATTCCCAGGGATATTTGGGGATCTTGAGAATTGATTTTATGTATGTGGAAGTCAGGGATCAACTTTTAGGAGTGGGTCTCCTCTTTCTACCGTTCAGGTTGTAGGGCTGAGCTTAGGCTTTCAGGTTTAGCAGCTGACCACTTTACCTGCTGGTTCATCTGGACAGCCATGTTTTTAAGTTTTTAATAAATTCACAGCTGTATGGGTCAAAATCTTCAAAATAAAAATACGTGAGGGTTTTGTATGGAGCAGACACATAGGCCAGTGTTTGCACATGCGTATGAACATGAGCTTCTGGTATAGCTCCCCATCACTGGATCCTATGACTCAGAATTTTGGGCTAAGATTGCTTACCACTGAACCACAGAGACCCTCCTATCTCCTCTCCACAGGAATGGATTGCAGACACACATTGCAGACCACACATAGATTTTTTTTAGGCACGTTTAGGGATTTGAACTTAGGCCCTCATGTGTTTGCATCAAGACATCAAGCACTTTATTGCCTGAACCATCTCCATACACCCTAAATACTTGTTTTTAGTAATCTAAGGGCCAACTTCATTTTTGAAAGTTAAATAGATTCTGCAGAACTATTTGAAGGTGAAATCTAAAACAGTTGAGAAACACTGGACTTAGAAATCCGTTGGTATGCTGGCTAGTTTTCTGTCAACTTGATACAAGCTACAGTCATCTGAAACAAGAGAACTTCATTTGAGAAAATGCTTCCATAAGACTGGGTTATTGGCAGGGTTGTAGGGCATTTTCTTAATTAGCGGTAAATGCAGGAGGGTCCAGCCCATTTTTGATAGTGTGACTGGTGGACTGGTGATTCTGAGTGCTGTGAGAAACCAGGTTGAGCAACCCATGCGGAGCAAGCCAGAAAGCAGCACCCCTCCATGGCCTTTGCACCCGCGCCTGCCTCCAAGTTTCTGCCCTGTTTGAGTTCCTTCCCTGACTTCCTTCAATGATGGACTATGATATGGAAGTGTAAGCCAAGTCAACCCTTTCCTCCCCAGGTTGCTTCGGTCATGGTATTTATCACAATAATATCCCAACTAAGACAGCTGGTTTAGTTTTTGTATACATACTCATTTGTGTGAACTTGGCCATGTTACTTCCTCTTACCACTGATATCCATCTCTACAACCTAAGAATAATAATTCTCACTTGTGTAACACTGTGAATGATAACTTAGAGAGTGTGCATAAGAAGAATTCTTTGAAAATTTATAAGACGGTTTGAGTGGGAAAGATCTCCATGGGATCATATGTTTAAATACTCAGTCCCCATTAGTAGAACTGCTTGGGAAGGATTTGGATGTGTGGCCTTGTGAGAGAAGATATGCCAATAAAGGTGGGCTTGGAGGTTTCCAAAGCCTCTTGTGATTCTCCATATGCACTCTCTACTTGTGAGTCAAGCATATACCATACTTTGACCACTTGTACCCCTATTTCCTCCCATCTCCTTGACCTCTTTCTTTTTCCCTAAGAGTTCTGTTTCTATTTTAATGTCCCTTTTCTCTGAGATTACACATAGGAGTGAAAGCATGTAGCACTTGTCTTTCTCAGCTGGTATTGTTTCATTTAGCCTGATCACTTATTCAATCCATTTCTTTCAAATGATAGGGTTTAATTTTCCTTTGTAGCTGAATAGAACTTCACTGTGTATACATACCACATTATATTCATTCATATATCTTCTGAGAGCCCCCTCTATTTATTATGTAACTTAGCTATCAACGATAGTGCTGCTCTTACTATGGGCATACAGCTTTGATTCTGGAGGTAGGTGGCCATTTGAACCATGTGGGAGAAGTATCTGTTCACTTCACACATCATCTATTTGGTGATTTGATCACTTAGTATTTGTGTGTCTTATATTTTCAGTTCTTTATATATTCTAGCTATTAATCCTCTACCAGAAATCATTGATTCCTCCCAGGCTGTCTCTGTACAATGTTGGTTTCTATGCTATGCAGAAGCTTTTTAACTTAGTTGAATCCTTTGGGCTAGGTCTTACTATGATTTCTGAAATACTACAGTTGTGTCCATTGCTGATGCCCAGATCGATAAGTGCTCCCTCATCGTTTTCTTGTAGTATTTTCAAATCTTAATTTTCAATTCTTTATCTACCTTGAGTTGAATTTCTGTCAGGGTAAGAGTGATTGATTTTCTACTCTTGCAAGGGGATAGTTTTCCCTACATTTTTGTATTAAATTAATTCTGTCAATTAATAAACATAGAATGTCTTCCACTTCCTAGTGTCATCTTTATTTCTTTCTTCACTATTTTATACACATCATTTATCCTCCAGGTAAGTTTATCCTTGTATAATTTTTGAGATTATTTTGGATGGAGTTATTTTTGGTTATTTCTTCTCCATTGTTTGGCATTAGTTATATAGAAAAGCTACTGGATTTGGCATGTTGTTTATCCTGCTACTGTGCTGAAAGTGTTTACAGATCTAGGTATTCTGGAAAACGCTTTAGGATTCTTAAAATATAAAATGATACCATATGTAAATGGTGACAATTTGGCTTCTTCCTTTCCTATTTGTGACCCTTTATTTATTCCTTATTGCTCTGTATATGACAATTAATGTATTTATGCAAATGTTTATGTGGATACATTTGTCTCACTCCTGATTTAAGAGGAAATGCCTTCAGTTTTTTTTCTACTCAAAACATTGGCTATTGGCCTGTCATATATAGTTTTTATAATATTACAGTATGATAAAAAAAATAAATTAAATTAAATTAAATTAAAAAAATACAGTATGATCCTTTAGTTACTAGCTCTTGGAGTCTCCTTTTATGAATTTATGTTGCATTTTGGTGATCCATTGAGATAATCATGTGCATTTTTTTTTGGTCATAGACTTTCCCAGGCCACTGGCTTTAAAAATTTACCTTAAGATAAGGACATTGGTCAGTAATGAGGTGATCTCAAAGTACCACCTTATCAATTTTATAAAATGAAGAGTCATATGGATTACTGAGCTAAAGATTCCTGTTACCTTCATCTTGATTATACATTTAGTTTAGTGTCCCCTTGTGATAAAACTTAGAAAATGAAGAAATGTGGGTATGTCCACTGAAACCTTGCGAGTCTTACATTGAGCAGAGAAACTGTTCCTTCTAGTATAACTCCCTTGGTCCTGTGCTGCTATAACAGCACGTCAGATCGTGGTCATTTACAAACAACATAAACTGAGTTTCTACATTTATAGAGACATTCATAGATTTGCTGTCTGGTAACTGAAGTTCTGTATTTATAAGATGGCTCTTTTTTTACTGTGTCCTCAAAAGGAACACTGGGTCCTCACACACCAGAGAAAGCAAACGGCTAAGGGCTAAACTAGCTCCTGCCGTCGTTTTTATAAGACAGTAACACTGTGAATGAGGTGGAGCCCTTTAGCCTAACAAGCTCCTCAGTGTCCCACCTCTTTTTTAAATTTAAATTGCTGTTTTATGTGTATTAATGTTTGTATGTACACACATATGTGCAGTGCCATGAATAGAGACCAGAAGAGAAGTGTCGGATCACCTGGAATTGAAGTTATAGATGGTAGTGAGACACTATATAGGTGCTTGGAATTGAACACACACCCTCTGTAAGAGCAACCAGTGCTTTTAGCCACTAACCATTACTCCAGCCTATGTCCTACCTCTGAATACTTGTATACTGGGAGACATCTAAACATGAGTTTTAAAGAGAATTCCAGCCATAGCAGTATTTATACTCTATTTTAATGGCATTTACTATATGATGACTGGTTTTTTTCTCCTTTAGAATAGTGTCAGTCTCAATCTTATTTGTTGTTTTTTTAAAAAGACACATATTATTTGGGTCATTGCCCACAGTTTTGCGTATTCACTTGATGTGTTTTTGCATGTCCTAGCTGTAAAGAGCTGAGAGCTTCCAAGTGCCTCGGAGGCCTCGTCAAATCATAATCCTCCCAGACATTGTCTCCATTAACTAATGGCCTCCCCATTGATCTGAGCTTTCACAGTCTCCTGCAATTGTCTATAAAATGATCTTCCTGTCCTTAATGTTAACACTCACTAAATCCACACTCCACACTACCTTCAACTCCCCTCTTCCCCAAGACATGCATCAGTGGATTCTGCTTTCAAAAACGTTATTGCTTCTTTATCATCTGTAGTAGTGGTGGTAGCTAACATTTTCCTACACAGATTCAGGGCTGTGCAATTGCAAACTTTGTACATATGAAGTAATTTATTCCTTTAAGGTTCAAATGTGATAAAAATTAACCTCACACTTACCTTGTCAATTAGTTTCAGAGAGACCTCACAAATGGCTAAGAGTCACAAGGTCTAGAATTCAATTTTGCCTCATTTCAGACTCATCTACCCACCTCTCTTTGGCCATTGTCTACAGGAAAACTAGTAAGGCTTTTACTCTATAATCTAATACTCTCCCTACAATAATTTGCTATTATCTCAGCTGGGTCTCTATAAGATGACTGCAATTTAGAGATGTATATTCCATTAACCATGAACGTGTCTTGTGTTTTATTATTAATATGCTAATATGTTTTGAAATGGTACTGCTATCTTCTTGCCCTTAATGTTATTTCTCCCACTATGAATGTTCAAATGGCCTATAATGCTTGGATGCCAAGACCTGTGTAGTAGCATTTTATTTGTATTTTAATAAATATAGCTTGCCTGAGGATAAGAAGAGTAAAATAGCCACATTGGCCAACCTTACATACCTGGCAACAGTGACACACACCTTTAAGCCCAGTAGCCACACTAGTTTGCCATAGAAACCGGGTGGTGCATGCCTTTAATCCCAGTAGTGCATGCCTTTGATCCCAGGCCTAGAGAGGAATATAAAATGGGAGGAGACAGCTCATAGACACAGCCTCATTCTGAGATTCCTGGAGGCAGGATAGCCATTTCAGATTGAGATAGAGGTAAGAGCCAGTGGCTGACCGTTTGCTTTTCTGACCTTCAGGTTGAACCCCAATTTCTGTCTCTGAGTTTTATTAATTGTGCTTCAGATCTCTGTGAAATTTTCTGAGAGTTTCGATCAAAATTAAGCTCCGTTTATTCCACATTCTAGGATTTCTTAACACTGAAGGTTGGTGTTGTAAGTTTCCTGAAAGCACCATGTCCCATAGCAGCTCTTTCTGATACGCACATGTAGCTCTGTATTCTCACATCTTTATTTTCTACCCTTAGAGTGGATAAACAGAGTTTAGCAGTTAGAATGTAACCTTTATGTGATTGTATAAATCAGAAAAGGAAAATAAAACCATAGTATTTTTTATCTCCTTCCTAACATTAAAATACAGCAAAAATCGACATTTGGTTGAGCGTCTATTGACACTTTATAGATTTATTTTCAAGGCCATGAAATTTTACTGGGAGATTTTTTTCCCTCAAAATGGAGAAATTTGTTTTGTTTGTTTCTTTTCCTTAACTAGAAGGCTGAAGAACAAACTGGTTCACAGAAAGAGAAGACTATTCCCAAAACACCTTTCCAGATGAACTACTTGATAGTGAACCAGTATATGTTCAGGACCTTTGTAACTTTATAAAAGCCACAAGGACCCAGTTGCTTTTGATTTATAATAGAAACAAGGTCATCCTCGTAATAAAAAATAAGGAAAACAAGGTCTACGTTTTCAGACCCTGAGATGCAATTTGTCATGAAGATCAATGACAGATTTCCTCTCTAGAGAGATTAACTGCCCCTTTCTTCTGTAAAATTATTTTCTTAGGCTTTGTGTTGATGCTTAAAAATATTCTAGAGCTGTAAGAAATAGAATGTTTCAATAGGAGAAAAACAGCTCATTTGAATCTTCATTTATATAACTGTCATCTTCCAAGCAAAATATACTCTATAAGTCTAGTTCTCAAACAACGGGGACTATGTGAGAAAGCAAGCTGCTGGGACTAGAAAATTGGAGGTGTACTGAAGGTCATCAAAGACATCACAAGGCAAGGGATAAAACCAGAACTATTTGGGAAGTCACTTTATGGAGTATAAAGAAGATGAAACATGGAACAGAAATCCCTGCTGACCTCAAAACATTATAGAGTAAAAAGGAGACAAGGAAAAAATGAATATAAGGCCCAGCAAGAAAGATGTCCTCAGCATCTCACATTGGTACAGTGTTTCAGACTTCTTCTTTTAGGAACCAGGAAAACAACTATTCTGTCACTTATCGTTGAGAAATGAAAATGTTTTAGCTCCCCCAAGTCATTTGGTCATCACCCCACATGGAAAAGTTTCCCTGCTACTCTCTAACTTTGTATGATTACCACACAAAACTACAAACATATGCATTTTAGATTTCTTTTAGGTCTATGAGCTATGATGTCAGAATTTTGATAGCCTTAATTTTGGTAGCATAGCATTTTCACAAGACTAATTCTGCTGACCTGTGAGTATAAAAGTTCTTTCCCTCATCTAGTATCTTCTTTGATTTCCTTTTCCAATATCTTGAAGTTCTCATTGTAGAAGTTTTCATTAGTAATTTTGCTCTAAAGCTTGAAGTTCTCTTTAATAAACCAGTTATTTCTCAACTTTGTTTGAACTTTAATCACTTATAAAAACAACTTTAATAACTTGACAGTTAAGAAGCAGGGAGAAATGTCATACATCTGTAATTTCAGCCTTTGGAAAGCAGATACAGAAGAATTGCTACAGCTTGGGACTGCCATAAAAACAGGAAGACAGACTGATGGAACAAAACAGAGGAACTAGAAATAAACTGAAAAAGTAATGGCTATTTTTTTTTTTTTACAAAAGAGGCAAAGTACACTATGGCATAAAGATAGCCTACTCAACAAATACTGATGGAAACTGTGGAAATACATCTGCAGATGAATAAGACTAGATTCCTGTCTTTCACTTTGTGCAAAACTAGGTTGAAAATGGATCAGGGACTTCTATCTAAAACTAGAAATGCTTAAGCAACTAAACAAAAAATGGTAACTATTCTTTGGGACTTTAGCATAGGTAGAAATCTAACACAACTTCAGTAGCACAGAACCTAGCCCAAGTATATAGATGGAACCATATGAAAGGAAAATTTTCTGCACAGCAAAGAAAACTGTCAGCAGAATGCAAAGACACCAGCAGAAATGGTAGAGAGCTTTTACTGCTACACCTCAGGCGAGGGACTAATACCTAGAATTTACAAAGAACTCCAGAACTTAAATACTGAAGAACTATAATGGCCATTCAACAATAATAAACAACTTTAATAACTTGACAACAGCCAATAAATTGAACAGACAGCTTTGAAAACAAGAAATACAAGTGGTTAATGACTAAACCCTACAAAGAAGTGAACCTATGAAATCTGAACAGTATGATCCTAGACAAGACCTGCGTAATCACCAATCGGCATGCCAATATGGACAGGAGAAATTCCACAAAAACCCACCCTTTGAGAACGAGCTGTGGGAAACCAATGGCTGCTTAGACAGGGAGAATCAGATTTTTCCACAACAAGCACCCTCTGATAGGTTACTGTCTTAGGGATTTTATTGCTGTGAAGAGACACCATGACTACAGTAGCTTTATAAAGGAAAAACATCTAACTGAAGTTACAGTTATAAAGGAAAACCATCTAACTGAGGTTACAGTTATAAAGGAAAAACATCTAACTGAGGCTTACAGTTTCCGAGGTTTAGTCCATTATCATCAGGGAAGGACATGTTGGCCTGTAGGCAGAAATGGTACTGCTCTATCTTGATAAGAAGGCAACAGGAAATGGTCTGTGATGCTGAGAGTGGACTGAGCATTGGAGAACTCAAAGCCTGCACCCATAGTGACACACTTTCTCAAAAAGATCACTCCTACTCCAACAGGGCCACACTTCCTAAGAATGCCTCTTCCTTTAGGGGCCATTTTCTTTCAAACCACCACAGTTTCCTAATCTCAAGAGGATAGTCCTAAACACACACACACACACACACACACACACACACACACACACACACACACACACAAAACAGTTAGAAGAAAAGCTTTTGAATTTTAAAATAAATGGAGTAGTGAGAAGGGAAATACAGGTGGAAATTATGTAAATGTAGTACTCATGTATGAACTTCTCAAACAATAAAAAGTGTTCAATGTCTCTAATTATTAGTGAAATGCAAATTAAAACTACTTTGAGATCCCACTTCACTCCAATCAGAATGGTTGCCATCAAGAAATCTGACAACAAATGTTACAGAGGATGAAGAGAAAGAAGCACCCTTTATTTAAAAATTTATATAGTCATTATAGAAATCAATATGGAGGTTAAAATTAAAGCTAAAACGTAAAATAGAATGGCCATACATTCCAGTTCTTTTACCCAGAGAAGTCACTATTCAACCATTAAGAAAACAAATATTAATCGAGATCACCCAATCTCGGAAATAAAGAGCCTGCATGTTCTCCCTCCTATGGAGACTCTAGAACATAGAGTATACATTTATATATGTAAACACCTGAGTATAACATTTAGAAAGGAGACCAAAAAGAAACAATATTCTGTGATGAGGAAGACCAGAATATGGGCAAAAGAGTTCATGAACTCTGAAAAAAAATGTAGATCTAATAGTTTTTTTTCTAATTTCAACACTATTGTGCTTTTTTTGTCCCTTTTTGTGAAGGATAAATGAATAAAAGTGTGATGGTAGTGAAAGTGTAACACGCTGAGCACAGCTTTGTGGCTGCCAAATGGACTTCTTAAAAGTATAGAAGGTCACAGAGATGTCTAGAGTTTGTTTGAGTAGTTACCTTAATATACCTATTTGAGGTTTCTCATTGTGAGTTAATTACAATAAAGGGATTTTCTAAAACTCCAGCAACAATATCCAAAGCCCCTGTGAATCATGAGGTCACATATCTATTTTCATATTAGGTTTGCATCCTGATGTTGATTGACTTAAAATGTCCTGCCATAAGGTGACTAAGATCAGGATCTTGCTACAGTTAGGTGTAATTTGTCCCTGAAATCATATGTAGAATCTCCAGAGTCATAGGTTAATGATACCGGGATGGTGAAACTTAATCTGGTAGTGCTGTGTCAGATGGAGCCTCTGGGAAATCACTGAGCTTACATAACATCATCACAATGGAGTCTCCATTATTGTATCTTGGTAGCTTTAGAAACAAAAAAGAAGACAGACATGTTCACAAATAGAAATTTCTGTTCTTCATTTTCTGTACTGAATCGGGACTGCAAAACAGATGTGACTGCTAACCTTACTTTCAGAACTATGTAGCAAACAAATCTCTTTCCTTTATGAAGTTAGCCCTCATCTGATATTTTGTTATAGTTGTGAAAAATATACACTAATGTGGGTCCTAGAGAAATGGCTCAGTGGTTAAAAGTGTAGAAAGTCCTTGAAGAGACCTAGAATTTAGTTCCCATTAACTAATTTGAGGGATCATAGCTGCCTGTGATTCTACCTCTCCAAGGGATCCAATCCCCTATCTGGCCTTCATGACTGTGTGAATACACACACACACACACACACACACACACACACACACACACTTGAAAATAAAATAAAACTTAAAAAATAATAATGTAGCTATATCACATTGTCTTTCTGCTATAAAAAATATGGATGATTGAATAGGATCCACTAAAAGATGTGAAGGGTAGACTGTACATTTCTTTGGATTCTTCTTTTCCTTCACTAAAGGGAGTTCTACTTTTCTGTCTCCATTGTTCTCCTTCAAGTAAAATATTATTTAAAAACTTATTTAAAGAATAGAAAATCTAAATATGAAAATTAGAGGAAGAGAGATGTGGGCTACTATTTATGTAGTACTTCTCCATGGATCTTTCTGTAACTAATTCTAAGATTTTATATGAAACTTCATCCCTACAAACAAATAATGAGCCTATAATAAATTTTTTTATTGAACTTATGGGGATATCAACCAAAACATCACTATATAGACTCACAATAGAGTTGTACAATGTCATTTAACTTTATAAACTTAAATGTTTTCCATATTCCTATTGGATAAAGGTAAACCCAAATAGAAAAAAAGAAACATGATTTAGAGAATTCAGAAAATCTCAGCCAACAAAGACATTCCCTAGTGTGTGAAAGCGTAAGGGAAGACATTCTGTCCCCAGAATGTTGATAAATAATGATGTTAGTATGGGGCATTGCTAACAGGGCATGACTCTCCGGCAGGCATCAGTGCCATGATCTTCAATCAGTGTTCAACTAATGCAATCAAGCTCTATCAGCATTTGGGAGAAAGTGCTTGGGTTGATCTAGACAACTTCAGCATCAGATGCTAATGTGGCCATAATAACTGCCATAGATGTGTTTGCATCTGAGTTACCAGGAGCATGTACACACACTGCTCATGGAGCCATGGTACCGCATACTCTAATGACCACAATACTCAGAAATCAATGACAAACAATGCTAACTCAACCACGTGTAGTTTTCCAATTTATCAATTTTTTTCTTCAAATACAGAACCTTAGCAGGATCCAACTCCATCATATTATGATAAGATTCTCAATGCAAACTTTAGAGATTTGTATGTATTACTATATGACTTCTGATTTCAATCATAATTTAATTTGAAATACTCGATGGCATAGCTTTGCAACCCTGAATTAATGACATTGATCACGAGTGTCTCTTCCAGTGGTGTCATTGTCACTCTGAGTAATTAAATCACATTCCACATGTAGAGTAATGTAACGGAAAGAGGATCATTTGAAATTTTCATTATGAAAATCAGAGCTGGGATGCCACTGTGTAACATGGAAAATAGCCACACAGACTTAAGCCTATGAGATGACTGAGAGAATTATTAAGATTAATACCAATGAGATTTATTTTATGAATTGTCCCTTGACAGTTGTTCTTAAATAAAAAGATAGGGCTAACACTCTAGGCCCAATTCAAGGCATAGTCAGCAAATAAAGAAATTAACTATCAAGCAAGAGACTATTGTCTGGTGACATTAACTCTTCTAATCACTTTTTATTAAAAAGAAAAAACTATCTGCCATTTATAGCAAAGAACATAAATTAAAGACATACTTTAAAAGTAACTATTTAAAACAGTATTATATATGAAAACACTTTGTTGTCCATATTTACTATTCCATTTCTAGTAAATTCATAAGGGAAATAAAAATTCTGATCATTCTCCAGAAGCAATGGGAACTTAACCCTCCCAAGCCCCTCGTAAAATATGAATAGGATTTTTTTTTCTTTTTTGAGTTAGGATCTCCCGCTATCGCCCAGGCTGTCCTCTGTCTCACAGTAGCTGTCCTGCCTCACTAGGCCAAGTGCTGAAATTGGAAATGTGAGCCACCATGACCATGTTTGGATACTTTGTTTTTTTAGGTTTATGTACTCTGCTAAACAAAAGTCAGGTTTCTCCCCCCAATTTTTCCTCTCCTGGGATCAATAGCATATAAAATAAATATTTCTAATCATGTTTAAAAGTGTACATTTTATTAATTATGTGTCACCTATCCTATGCCAGGAAGATTGTCAGTCATAAAATGAAAATAGCATTGCCTGTTAAATTCCTTGAAAAGGATTTCTCTTTCGGTGGCTTCCAGGTGTCCCTCATTTATAAGGCTTAGTACTGTATGAGATAAATGTTGAATGTTTATGGAAAAACTATTGAAACTCAAACATTTATCAAAGGTAATCAAGAGCAACAGGACTATAATTTATAACTTATCATATTAAGAATTAACATTTATATCAGTCATACAAATCAGGCAATATTTGATGTCTTTTGACCAATAGTTTTTCATTCCCTACTGTACGTTTTTTTCATGACCTATTGTAAGCCTTCCATACAAATAACCTCAAGAAGAACAACAGGTCACTGAGGACACAAAACAATCAGGTTTAACTTGTGACTTCCAGGTAAGCTTGTTTGTTGTTATGTTAAAAGAGAAGATTTCGTGAGAGGGACTTCCTCATTACACCATGATACTGAAAGACAAGGAGTTGAGGCCATGGAAGAATATTGATATGAGTGGGCCTCCAAGCAACTCTGAATTCTTCAATGAACTCTTCCTATTATCTTCTGAGGAGAGAAGCAAAAGGAAACAGTTAAGACTTGCAAGGCCCCTGTTTCTACTGTAACAGATTCTTCTACTAACTTAGAAATGTGTATACTTTCTCTTTCATGAACAGAACTTGGGATGGGGGTAAGGGGAGATGTGGAGAGAGAAGTGAGAAGGGGAGCAAAGGAGAGCTTGGGGGAACGGGACGGTTGGGATGGAGAAAGAGTGGATAGGGGAGCAGAGAAGTATATATCTTAATTAAGGGAGCCAGTTTAGGGTTGGCAAGAGACTGCACTCTAGATGGGTTCCCAGGTGTCCAAGGAGATGTCCCCAGCTTGTTCCTTGAGCAGCTGAGGAGAGGGCGCCTGAACTGGCTCTATCGTATAGCCACACTGATGAATATTTTGCTTATCACCATAGAACCTTCACCTGGCGATGGATGGAGATAGAGACAGAGACCCACACTGGAGCACTGGACTGAGCTCCCAAGGTCCAAATGAGAAGCAGAAGGAGAGAGAACATGAGCAAGGAAGTCAGGACCGCGAGGGGTGCACCCACCCACTGTAATGGTGGGGCTGATCTACTGGGAACTCACCAAGGCCAGCTGGACTGGGACTGATGGAGCATGTGATCAAACCGGACTCTCTGAACGTGGCTGACAAGGAGGACTGACTGAGAAGCCAAGGACAATGGCACTGAGTTTTGATTCTACTGCATGTACTGGCTTTGTGAGAGCCTAGTCTGTTTGGATGCTCACCTTCCTAGACCTGGATGGAGAGGGGAGGACCTTGGACTTCCCACAGGACAGGGAACCCTGACTGCTCTTTGGACTGGAGAAGGAGGGGAGGCGGGAAGGGGGAAGGAAATGGGAGGAGGTGAAAAATTTTTAATAATAATAATAATGAAAAAAAAAAGAAAATTTTTGCAAAGATAAAAGTACCAGTTACCGCCGGGCGGTGGTGGCGCACACCTTTAATCCCAGCACTCGGGAGGCAGAGGCAGGTGGATCTCTGGGAGTTCGAGGCCAGCCTGGTCTACAAGAGCTAGTTCCAGAACAGGAACCAAAGCTACAGAGAAACCCTGTCTCAAAAAACAAAACAAAAAAAAAGTACCAGTAACCCAGTTTTAACCACTATACATAATAGACATGTACCGAATTATCATACTATATCCCAGAAATATGTGTAATTATTACATATTGTCAAAAAACTTATATTGCAAACAATAATAGAGCAAATATGTTAAAGGTAGACTTAGATAATTTTCAAACAATATTCTAGAATAAATTCAACAGTAACCATAGAAGTAGTGTCATTGTCTCTTTTGTCGTGGACTAGAAACTGAAGTAAGTAGGACCTAACTGTTAAAAACTAAAGAGGAAAACCATTCGTTCAGAAGATCTCTCTATGTGGCTGCACAAACTGGAAATGAAAATAAACATTGCTTTCTGCAGACCAAACAACTGGACCCTCAAAGGAAAACAAAAGCCCAGAGTTCCCTGTTTTCTAAGGATAAAGAGCTGTCAAAACAGAAGCATGGCCTACTGCAAACAAAATGTTGAAGGAGCCGTGTCAGTTACTGGTAGAAAAACAAGAGAGTAGCTGGACAAATTTGCCTAGTCACCCTGCTCCGAGGGAAATATATTAGAACTTACTTCCCATCCTTTCTCTGAAGTTCAGAAGGGAATTGAGTACAGCCTGAATTATGACAGCACACTCTTCAGATGGAAATGATGCCACGCTGAACATCATTCCCAGCCCCCAGCACAACAAAGCTTATTTTTCAAGACACAGGAAATCTTTCAGATGGTGGGACTTCTAACAAGACTAAAGATTATTCGTGTGAAAGCTATTATTTCCTCCTAACACAACTTGCTGAAGTTAAATACATAAAGATCTGCTTTGTGAATGGACCTGCCAGGTGAAACTTAGGACTGAAGAATTAATTTTAGAAGTCTGAGAGAATTCTCCATACCATTACAATAGAGCTAATAAAGATATTCATATACCTGCATGAAGATAGACGCTAAAAAGAAATCCCACACTAGCTCAGAATTTAATATAATAAAGGGTTATTGATTTAGGGGTAGACGCACAGATCATACTCCTCTGCATGAAAGGGGAACAAGAACCGAATCCAGCAGTCAGAAGAGAGAGGGAACGCCCACTTTACATTGGCATTTATAGTATAAGAGGCCACACCCAAGTGGACGGGTAACTGAAAGGCTACTGGCTGTAGGATTTCCTAGAGCACCTGCATTGTGTACAATTTGAGAGAAAGAAAGAATTAACTGAAGCTTCCAAAAGACAGTAGTAGGCTTTTCATACTGAAGCAAAAGTAACTGGAGAAGATCCTGTAAAATGTAATTTTTCTAAAACTTTGCTTAAACTTTTTCATAGGCTTGTTAATATTTCAGCCAACAGACATCCTAAACCAATTGTGTTCCATGCCCAGATATTCCAACTTACATATCAGTCATGTTCCTACTGTAGATAGGTATTTGTGAATAAGGTAAGGTATTACCTCATCCTCAGAACCTCATTTTGGTCATTCGCGATAGTCAAAAAAAAAAAAAATTAAAGCTGAAATTACCTAAGCAATCTAATTTTCTTGTGCTGTGTCCTGTTCTGTACCATTTTGTCCTGGAAAACTGACTAGGACAGCATTGAAATGAAGAAAAAACAGCAAACGCATATAGTTAAGCGGCAGTTAATGGGCTGCCTTTATCTGATGGAGGGAACCTACAAGGCAACCTGGAAACACAGTACATTTATTATTACAGCATGAAAAGGAGGGCTTTGCTAGTCTTGATAGTGAAATAGGCAAGGGACAGAGGCGTTGCCAGTTCTAATGCTTCTGACTCAATGGTTCCCTGACATGGCCACACTTATGTCAACAAGACACCTTCACTCAAGACTTTATCCACTATCCAAGGTCCTAACCTGCTCCCAGCTATCAAAATCTATGATCCTTTTCACTTCAGGAACTCACAGATTCCATTCTCATGAATGAGCACAACAAGGAACTAAGCCTCCAATATCAGATTCCAATCTAAGACACACTGATATGCCTAAATATTACAAATGCAGTGTTTAACAGACACAGACAGACTTTTCCCCACCAATTTCCTAACCTCTTTCCACTATCAAAAATCAGGTGGTCCAGTACACCCCAAAAACACTGGGAAAAGGAGATGTACCTTCATCAGCTTATTTAAATCTGTCAACTGGATAAAAGAGAAAGTTCTTTGGTTATTTGACTTGTCCAAGCCTAAGCACCCAGTCAGTATTTAAATTCAGGTTGTTCACACTGACAAACTAATTGAAATCAGATTTCACCATCACTACTTAGCTCAGTGAAATGAAGTTTAATTACACTTGGCATTATATTCCATATAACTAGGGCCAGATTTATTTGCCAACACTGTTCAATGGTGTGTGGAATGCTTTCTTCTCTCTTTCTCTCATAGATTCTTGTCACATTTATGTATTTGGAACAGAAATTTTAAAATGTTTGTTTATTGCGCCTGCTTATGGCTCAGTGAGCAGAAGCGATTGCCTCACAAGACTAACAAGCTGGGTTCAGTTCCTGGAATCCAGATAAAACAACACAAAAACAAAAACAAAAACAAAACAGAAGTCATAGTCGGTATTTTCCATTGCCAGCATTCTTACAGAGAAAGAGAGGTGGTGACAGAGGAATCATCTAGAAGGGCATAGGCCAGTTAGCCCAGAATATGCAGTGGAGCAGGAGTTAAAAAGTAGTCAAATAAAAGATAGAAGAACAGAATCAACTCCCTGAAGTTGTCTTCGACCTCCAAAGAAATGCCAAAATTAGACATATACACATGTGCACATATGCCATAAGTATGTGCACAAACATGCACACACTATCAATAATAATAATGATGATGACGGATGTTCATTTATTATGTGGACAAAAAGCAGGTAGACCTCTTATAGATAATGGTAATGAAACATGCTTTCCAACTGTAACCGAAGACCCAGCCCAAGACAGTGTCGGTCTTTAAGAGTAGAGAAACATGAGCAGGTTTTTCAAAATCCAAGATTGTTTCATCACTTCCTGGTCATAGTTATCACGGCAAATGACCTTAACTTCTTCAGGGCTCACTAGATCCTATAATTGGCTGAAATCTCCTCCAGAGACTTCCCCCAGCTCATCCACTCCATGAGGCTGACAGGAAGCTGGAAAATTTATGCTTCGGGTATCACGTGTTGCACTGCCCAGATCATGCATATGCATGCTGTTTTCTCATTAGGACTCGCTGAAGGTACCAGGCGTACACTAACAGGCATACACTAACATTGGCCATCTGTAAAGAAACGCAAATAGTGAGAGTCTTCTTGCTCAAATTCCGCTAACAGTATTTTTTAAAGGCAGTTTCTGTGGACCTTGATTTTCACTGGTGTATGGTAAATATCTCTCTTGGACTTGTTTTTGTTTTGCAATAGACATGACACACGTTTTCCTGTGGGCTGGGAGGAAATTAGGTGCAGTCCCCACGTGTGCTTCCTTCATCCTGAAACTTACATTATAAGCACTTGATTTATGGATCTTTTAAAAGTCCAGACCACCCACGGATCTACCAACTGATGTTTATTTATTATGAGTTTTCTCTAGTGTGAACTGGAGTGCCTCTGTCAGCTATCCACCACCATCCAGGCTTCATTGTCTACTTCTCCACTCCTTCCCATTATGTGAAGTATTAATGTCCCTTTGATTCCCTTTCTGCCCATGCCTCTCTTCATTTTATTTCCCCTATCTTTGTCTTTCATCTCCTATGCTGTTTTAACTTACCTAATTATTGCTTTTAAACCCTTTTGTATTAACCTTAGGTTCTGCACCTTGTCATAAATGCTTTATAGACCCATTTTCATTACATAGAAAAAGAATACTTGTGCTCCAAAATCCATTTGGTTATAGAACACAGCTATTTGGTTTTAAAGTAGATATGCATAATAAAAGGTTATATTTTAAATATGCATAATTCTATGCTACTCAATAGGACCTGAAACTAAGTCCATTTTCATTTAATTCATCAAAGGAATATTCCTGAATGACGAGCACAGTGTGCACCCTTTGCAAGAAGGGCCATGCTACCCATCACGAATTCATGAAACCCATGAATAGCCAAGATCATGTTCATTTAAAAGGCTTATTAATCCTGAATGAATAATTTAGATACCACCAGCAGTCATTTTACAACCTGAGGTGTCACATTGATTTCATAAATGAATGAAAGAAAAAAAGAAAGGGCCGGTAGAACTACGACAAAAATTTTATTTTTTTTTATTTTTTTTATCTTTTTTTTTTTATTGAGAAAATGAGAAAAAAGAAAACAAGTTTCCACCTCCTCCCAGCCTCCCATTTCCCTCCCCCTCCTCCCACCCTTCTCCCCCTCCCCCCACTCCTTTCCCCCTCCCTCTCCAGTCCAAAGAGCAGTCAGGGTTCCCTGCCCTGTGGTAAGTCCTAGGTCCTCCCCCCTCCGTCTATATCTAGGAAGGTGAACATCCAAACTGGCTAGGCTCCCACAAAGCCAGAACATGAAGTAGGATCAAAACCCTTGCAATTGTCCTTGGCGTCTCATCAGCTCTCATTGTTCGCCATGTTCAGAGAGTCCAGTTTTATCCCATGCTTTTTCAGTCACAGTCCAGCTGGCCTTGGTGGGCTCCCAATAGATCAGCTCCACTGTCTCAGTGGGTGGGTGCACCCCTCGTGGTCCCGACTTCTTTGCTCTTGTTCTCCCTCCTTCTGCTCCTCATTGGGACCTTGGGAGCTCAGTCCATTGCTCCAGTGTGGGTCTCTGTCTCTATCTCCATCCATCACCAGATGAAGGTTCTATGATGATATGCAAGATATTCGTCAGTATTGCTATAGGATAGGGTCATTTCAGGTTCCCTATCCCCAGCTGCCCAAGGAATTAACTGGGGACCTCGGCTTGGGGACAAAAGTTTTAAAATAGAGACACAAGCAAGAGAAGAAATGTGTTTGCAAAGACTTTTTAACACACTCCCTTTAACCTTCACATCTCCCAGCGATGTGTGTTTACTTCATGAACACAAGATGGCTGCTGTGACTAGAACTCCTGCCAATAATCCAAGTAGGACTTCTTTTCTTTTTTTTCTTTAAGATAAAACTGTCCTGCCAATAACTTTGACCTCATTAGCATGACCAAATCAAAACTCTACTAAACCAGAAAACTGAACATCTTAGTTTTCTGAGAGTAATAAATATGCTAATTAAATATGAATAACTAAATTTCTTAGATAAGATTTAAATAGCTGTACCTTTTTTCATGTATGTCTTTTGAGACAGGGTTTTTTTATGTATTTCTGACTGGCCAAGAATTTAATCCACAGACCAGAACTGCCCTGAACTTGTAAAGACCCCCTTCCTCTGCCTCCCAAGTTCTGAGATGATAAGTATATGCCATTTCTCCGTGACTCCTAAGTGTTATGTATTTAAAGATATTTTTTCATGTGATTCAAAAGTATAGTAAGGGTTGAGAAAATCTCTCGGGCTTATTGTAGAGAACTGGAGATTTCTGAGCAAAATGCTAATAAAAAGTTATTCATAAGCTCACTTAAAACATAGAGGGAAATTACCTTCTCAGAATAATAATTCTTTGTGAAAGATTCATGAAAATAAGCACTTAACGGATGGAACTTGAATCTGGGTGTACATTTGGAATGTGAATATCTCTTTAGAAATTATTTGCAAAAGTGTAAAAGAATATCATTATTCATAATTTTAATGCCACTAGTCATGAAGGCCATAAAAGCTCAAAGTGAATCAGTTTCAATACTGTGTGACATACTTTAAGAAATCTCTATTGAAAACCTGATATGTTCCTAAATTCTTTCATTTGCGGCACTGGCAAACATGGTAGGTTCTTTATTCTGATTCACTGATTAAATGGTGACTTTGATAGCTCAGGTTGGCCTACCCTCAGTAACAGGGGCTTGGAAAGTTAAGATTTCCTGCCCTGAGAAGAGGAAAAGTGAAGATGCAGGTGAAAGTGGGAGTTTTAGTGGGCTTGCTCTGCATTTCTTTGTCAGAACTCGGGCAGTCACCTGCACAGCTAACTGCAGAAGCAGCGAGAACTGCTGCAGAAATGGAAGCAGAGAGGAGTGAGCACACAGCATTGTGTCTACCTGCACCAGAACTTGGAATACCCTGAAAGAAATAGAAAACATCACACAGGTTAAAAGTAAATGCAGCCATCCAGAGGTGGCGCACGCCTTTAATCCCAGCACTCAGGAGGCAGAGACAGGTGGATCTCTATGAGTTCGAGGCCAGCCTGGTCTACAAGAGCAAGTCCCAGGACATGCTCCAAAGTTACAAAGAAACCCTGTCTTGAAAAAAAAACAAAGCATAACTGAGTAAAGAAAAATGAGAGAAAAAAGGGGAAAGAGAGGAGATGGAAAAGGAGAGGGAATGGAGCGGATAGAAGGTGAAGGAAGGGAAGGGCAGGGGAAAGCCAAGGAAGGGACATCAAAGGAAACTCTGATACATTTGAGATCCTGGCGCTCAGAAGGATGAACAACAAATAAAACAACAAAGAGCCTACTATACCAACACACACCTAAATTTAAAAAAACATTGTCAGAGAGGTCTGTGAGTGTTTTTCGTGAACAAATAGATATTTTATCCACATCGTTATCAAGGACCCAGAGACTTCCTTTCTGTTTTCTCACAGCTCCATCAGCTCCCTCCTATGACGGTTGCTTTATAAATCATATAGTTTCCCACAGCAACAGCCCCACTACCCATCCCCGAATGCAGGGATTCAGGAAAGGGCTTTGAACTGCACGGCTTAATATTGGATTATGCCTAATCCTAGGCAAAGTTTATAAAATGGCTACAACTGACTTAAGTCTAATTCATGGGCATAGAGTTAGCAATCAAACCACTTAGTTAGGTGTAACATGAGGGGGCCTGGGCCTGTTTGTTTGTGGTTTTTGTCCTCCCACCAGGTCCCCCACAAGTGTTTAGCCCTAAAAAAAATCACACAAAGATCTCCATAAATTATAAGCTGATTGGCCCATTTGCTCTAGACTCTCATTGGCTAACTCTCACATCTTGTTTAACCCATTTTTTTGGTCTATGTTAGCCATGTGGCTCAGTACCTTTTTCCAGTAGGGCAGATCACATCCTGTTGCTTTGGTGGTCTGGGCAGGAGTGGGAGGAATCAACTTCCTCCTTCCCAGAATCTCCTGTTCTCATTACATCATTTCTATTTCCTGTCTGGTTTTCCCGCCTATACTTTCTACCTGGCCAATCAGCATTTATTTGAAACATGATTGACAGAATACAGACAATTCTCCTGCACTACTTCCCCCTCTTTAAAAAAAAAAAGGAAAATATCCATAGTCCATTTTTAGGTAATTTACAAACCATTTCCCTGGTCTCTTTCATCTTTACTCAATTCTCTTGAAGAATCAAGATATTTATGTATGTACTTCTATCTTCCTGAAAACCTTTCTCTGAGGCCACCCTCTCCCACTCTTCCGTGTTCTCTTGTCCAGTTTGAATTACCTTTAACTCTCATTTAAGATAGAACTTTCTCCATCTACCGTCAGTGGACTTTTATCATCTCTTTCTCTCTCCTTGGAGATGAAATCTCACAAGAGGTAGTGGACTATGTGTTGTTCACATGTTGAAACACACTCTTGCATTATTCATCTAAATGGCAAGCACAGTGAAGGAAAGACTGTCTTCCTAATGTCATTCACAATACCCATCTCACACTCTAGTACTCAGGAGCACAGTTATCTCAGTAAACATTTAAGCAGTAATAGTGTGGCTGCCCAAGGAGAGGACAGCTGTCCTCTGACCAATCCTCATGCCTAAAAATGAAAGCCCTTAACACAGGTCTTTCACCAGAATGGGTATCATTGGCTCCTATCCCAGTCTTTACAGATATCAGGAAATAAAATTCATTTCCAAGATTGACTGTTAATAAACCTATTCTGGTTGACAGGATTAATCACGGTTTCGTTGTTGTTTTTATTGATTTTATTGAGCTCTACATTTTTCTCCTCTCCCCACCATTCCTCTCCTCTCCCCTTCAGCTCTCTCCCATGGTCCCCATGCTCCCAATTTACTCAGGATATCTTGTATTTTTCTACTTTCCATGTAGATTATATCCATGTATGTCTCTCTTAGGGTCCCCATTATTGTCTAGCTTCTCTGGGATTCTGATTTGTAGACTGGGTTTCTTTGCTTTATGTTTAAAAGCCACTTATAAGTGAGTACATATGATAATTGTATTTCTGGGTCTGGGCTACCTCACTCAATATGATGTTTTCCATCTCTATCCATTTGTCTGCAAATTTCAAAATGCCATTATCTTTTCCTGCTGTGTAGTACTCCATTGTGTAAATGTACCACATTTTCCTCATCTCATGTAGAAGGGCATTTAGGTTGTTTCCAGGTTCTGTCTATGACAAACAATGCTGCTATGAACATAGGTGAGCACATGTCCTTGTGATATGATTGAGCATCTATTGGGTATATACCCAAAAGTGGTACTGTTGGCTCTTGAGGAAGGTTGTTTCCTAATTTTCTGAGAAATTGCCATACTGATTTCCAAAGGGGTTGCAATCATCCCTTCATGATAAAGGTCTTGGAATGAGCAAGTGCACAAGGAACATACCTAAACATAATTAAGGCAATATACAGCAAGCCAATAGCCAACATCTAACTAAATGGAGAGAAACTCACAGCAATCCCACTGAAATAAGAAATAAGACAAAGTTATTCACTTTCTTCATATCTATTCAATACAGTTCTTGAGTTTCTAGCTATAGAAATTAGACAACAAAAGGAGATCAAGGGGATACAAACCAGAAAAGAAGAAGTCACTATTTGCTTATATAATAGTTTATATAATTGACCCCTAAAATTCTACCTATGAACTTCTACAACTCATAAACACTTTAAGTAATGTAGCAGGATACAAGATTAACTCAAAAAAAAATCAGTAGCCCTCCTTTACAGAGATGATAAATGGTCTGCGAAAGAAATCAGAGAAACATCACCTTTCACAAGAGCCACAAATAGCATAAAATATCTTGGAGTAACTCTAACCAAACAAGTGGAAGACTTGTATGAAAAAAGACATTAAATCTTTGAACAAAGAAATTGAAGAGGACACCAGAAAGTGGAATAATCTCCCATGCTCTGGGTGGGTAGAATTAACATACTAAAAATGACAATCTTGCCAAAAGTAATCTACACACTCAATGCAATGCCCATCAAAATCCCAGCAAAACTTTTCACAGACCTTGAAAGAACAGTACTCAACTTCATATGGAAAAGCAAAAAACCCAGGATAGCCAAAACAATCCTGTACAATAAAGGAACTTCTGGAGGCATCACAATCCCTGACTTCAAACTCTACTACAGAGCTGCAGTACTCACGTTTTTCTTCTCTTTGATTCCTTCATGTTCAGAACTAGGCTATTTATTAACCAAATAAATAGAAGAATCAAATATTATATCACAGATCCAAGTTGAACAGTCTAGAAGGCCAGACTTTAGCACAGATTAATCATGGATACAGTGATTTGTCAACTTGCTGAGTGGATTATCATTTTTACTTTTCATTAGTGTTCCTTTCTAGGTATTGATTATCACCCCTCTGTACCTTCTGCTTACTGAATTCCCAGTCAACAAATGCCTATGACAGATGCCTATTTTGTTATGTTATAAGTCTTTCTAGGTATTTCTCAGAGAGACTAATTTCTCGCAGTATCAACTGAGAGTGCATATTTCTCTAAGACAATACAGAGTGAAAGAAGCCAAGGAAAGCCATGTTTTACACGAAGCCAATAAAAAGCAGACACATTAGTGCTAAATCAACTAGCGGTGTGTCAGAGAAGTAAATTTCACTGCTCAGAGTCACAGAGGGAGAATCCATCTTTGTCTCTGAGGTTTAAGTAAGATTTTGACAAGAAATTTAATAATACAGGGGAATCAGTCTGCTACTGTACACAGTGATTATTTCACACAAGAAAAGGACAGAACCGTCACTCCACGTGAGCCATTATTCGCGATCCATTGTTTCTAATTATATATATATATATATATACACAAACAAATGTCACTCAGCCTGCAAGAACCTAATGATTGAAAATATCAAAAAGGAGGGTGAGAAGCCCCCCATACACACAAGCTGTTGATTGTTTGAGTATCTAAAAGCATCAGCATTAACTAATATGTGTAATAATATGCTGCCCCCTAAAATGCAACCCATTCTTGTAGCTATTGCAAATAAATCAGAAATTTTGCTCATGGTTATTTTTTGGTCAGAATTAAACATTTACCTTTTCCTGATTATTCCTGTTTTCATGTCTCTTAAACAACTGCTTCTTGTCTTTGCCAGCAAGGTAATAAATGCTGGTATTTCTCTTTGTTCAAAGAAGTTTTAACTATTTCTTAATAATTTGAAAAGCATCCAAAAAATCAAACAACTACAAAATCCAAGCCAGCCTAGGCTACATATTAATTTTAAGATCAATGTAGGCTATTGACAAAGTGAGACCTTGTCTTGTAAATATAGCAGAATCAAACAACTTATCTCCAGTGGTATTTTATGTGGACTTCGTGTTTGGGGGAAGAAATGCATCATTTCTAGCACTTTCCAGTGTTGCCAGGAAGACTAAATAGTCCTCAAAAAGAAGAGACAGAATTTTCTTGAGGTCCAAACACCTAGTGTGCTGTCTAATGCTCAGTGTACACTGTTTGGCCCAATGTCGTAGAGCAGGAAGATGATGGGCTCGGAGCCCTAAAGATCAGGCTTGCATTCCAACCCCTCTATTTGGTTACCTTCTTTACTTGAGTGACTTTTTTCCTGAGACAGGGTTTCTCTGTGTAACCCTACCTGTCCTGGAACTTGCTCTGTATATCAGGTGGGCCTCTATTTCCCAAGCACTTGGATTAAAGGTATGTAACCACCACTCACCCAGATGAGTGATATCTTTTTGTTCCATCAATCATAAATAAAATCTAAAGAATGGTGCCAACTTGGCAGTTTGTTTTGTCTATATTTTATTAATTAAATTTATTCATTTATTTTTACATCCCCACTTTCTCCTCTTCTCCCTGTCCCTCTCCCAGCTCCTCCGAACCCCCTACCACAAGTCTATTCTCCCCCACCCCATTTCTGGTTGGAAAGGGGCAGGTTTCCCATGGGTGTCAACAAAGCATGGCATATCAAGTAGAGGTAGGACTAAGCTGCTCCCCTTGTATTAAGGTTGGACAAGGCAATCCAGTATGAGGAATAGATTACTGAAAGCCAGCCAATGCCTTGGGGACAGGCCCTGGTCTCACCACTAGGAATCCCACAAGTAGTTAAAGCTATATAACTATCACATATATGTAAAAGGCTTACGTCAGTCTCATGCAACATTTGGTGTGGAAGTTCCTTCCGTCTATGTGTTGATTTTATTTGGTTAATGAATAAAGAAAACTAACTTGACCTATAGCATGGCAGGAGAAAGACAGAGTGAGGAGATGCCATGGAGCTGTGGCCAGAGTCAGACAAGCCAAAACTTTGCCAGTAAACCACTGCCATGTAGCAATATACAAATTAATAGAAATGGGTTAAATTAATATAAGAGTTAGCCAATAAGAAGCTAGAGCTAATGGGTCAAACAGTGATTTAATTAATACAGTTTCTGTGTGATTATTTTGTGACTAATCTAGCTGGGAGTCCAGGAACCAACAAGTGCCTCTTTTCATACAACAAATCTCTAGCTGTAGGTTCAGAATCTGTGAGCTCCTATGAGGTCAGGCTAGTTGTGTAATGACCTTGACAACCCTCCCCCAGCTCATACAACCCTTCTTCCTCCCCTCTCCTCAAAAGGACCTCCAAGCTTGGCCCAGTACTTGGCTGTGGATCTCCATCTGTTTCCATCAGTCACTGGATGAAGGTTGTTTGATGACAATTGGGGTAGTTACCAATCTGGTTACAAGAGATGGCCAGGTTAGATCTTTCCACTATTGCTAGGAGTCTTAGCTGTGGCCATCCTTGTAGATTCATAGGAGTATCCCTTGTACCAGGTTTCTACTTGACCCCAAAATGTTGCCCCATCAAGAAGTCTCTTTCATTCTCTCCTCCTCATCTAACCACCCCCAACCCAATCCTCATGTTCCCATCCCTGCCAGGGCCTAGTCTACCCAGGAGATATCATCATTCCCCTTCCTAGGGAAATTCATGCAACTCCTTGGGGACTCTTTGTTAAGTATCTCTGGGGCTGTGGATTGTAGCATGGTTATCCTTTACTTTACAGCTAATATCTACTATGTTTGTCTTTCTTGGTCTGGGTTACCTCACTCAGGATGATTTTTTTCTAATTCCACCCATTTGCCTTCAAATTTCCTGAAGTCATTGTTTTTAACAGCTGAGAAATACTCCATTTGTATAAATGTACCATATTTTTTTTTATCCATTCGTCAGCTGAGGAGCATCTAACTTGTTTCTGGGTTCTGTCTATTACAAATAATGCTGCTATGTACGTAGTTGAGCAAGTGTCCTTGTAGAATGATTGAACATCCTTTGGGTATATGCCCAAGGGTGGTATAGCTCAGCCTGAGGTAGACTGATTCACAATTTTCTGAGAAACCACCCTATTGATTTCCAAAGTGACTGTACAAATTTTCACTCCCATCAGCAATGAAGGAGTGATTCCCTTTCTCCACATCTTCTCCAGCATAAATTGTTATTAGCGTTTTTTTTTTATCTTAGCTATTCTGATTGGTGTAAAAGAGAATCTCAGAGTAATTTTGATTTGCATTTCCTTGATGGCTAAGGATGCTGAACAATTCTTTTAGTGTTTCTTGGTCATTTTTAATTTTCTGTTAAGAATTCTCGATTTAGATCTGTACCTAAATTTTTAATTGGATTATTTGTTTTTGTTTTGTTTTGTTTTGATGTCTAGTTTGAGTTCTTTATATATTTTGAAGACCAGCCCTCGGTCAGGTGTGGGGTTGGTGAAGATCTTTTCTCATTCTCTATGCTGCCATTTTGTCTTATTGATAGTGTTCTTTACCTTATAGAAACTTTTCAGTTTCATGAGGTCTCATTTATTAATTGTTGATCTCAGTGTCTGTGCTACTAGTGTTCTATTCAGGAAATTGTCTCCTATGCCAGATGTGTTCAAGGCTCTTTCCCACTTTTTTCTTTATCAGAATAATATAACTGAAATTATGTTAAGGTCTTTGATCCACTTGGACTTGGTACAAAGAAATAGATATGGGTCAATTTGCATTGTTCTACATGCCAAAATCCAGTTACACAAGCACCATTTGTCAGTGACGCTTTCTTTTTTTCCTTTGTATAATTTGGCTTGTCAAAAATCAGGGGTCCATAGGTGTGTGGATTTATGTCAGGATCTTTGATTTGATTCCATTGATCTACCTGTCTGTTTTTATGCCAGTACCATGCTGTTTTTATTACTATAAATCTGTAGTAGACAGCTTGAAATCAGAGATGATGATACCATCTGATGTTCCTTTTTTGTATACGATTGTTTTGGCTATCCTGAGGTTTTTGTTTTTCCAAATGAAGTTGAATATTCATGTTTCAAGATCTGAAAAGAATTGTGTTAGAATTTTGATGGGGATTGCACTGAATCTGTAGATTGCTTTTGGTAAGATTGCCATTTTACAATGTTGAACCTATTGATCCATAAGTATGGGAGATCTTTTCAAATTCTAACATCTTCTCCAGTTTATTCTTCAGAGACTTCAAGTTCTTGTTATATAGGTCTTTCATCTGTTTGGTTAGTGTTATCATAAAATAGTTTATATTATTTGAGGCTATTGTGAAAAGTGTTGTTTCTCTGATTTCTTTCTCAGCCCATTTATGGTTTGTTTATAGAATGGCCATTAATTTTTTAAATTAATTTTGTATTTCAGACACCTCACTGAAGATGTTTACCAACTGTTGGAGTTCCCTGGTAGAATTTTGGGGTCACTTATGTATACTATCATATTACCTATGAATAATGATTCTTTGACTTCTTCCTTTACAACTTATATTCCCTTACCTCCTTTTGTTGTCTTATCACTCCAGTAAGAATTTCAAATGCTATATTGAATAGATATGGAGAGAGTGGACAACCTTGTCTTGTTCCTGATTCTACTCCATTTAATTTGATATTGGCAATTGATTTGTTGTATATTGCTTTTATTATGTTTAGGTATGTCCTTTGTATCCCTGATATCTCCAATACCTTTATCATAAAGGGGTGTGGAATTTTATCAAAGGTTTTTTCAGCATCTAATGAGATGATCATGTGTTTTCGTCTTTCAATTTATTTATATGGTGGATTACATTGATAAATTTTCATATGTTGAACCATCCCTGCATGTCTGGGATGAAGCCCACTTGATCATAGTGTGATCTTTCTTATGTGTTCTTAAATTCAGTTTCCAGTATTTTGTTGAATATTTTTGCATCACTGTTCATGAGGGAAATTGATCTGCAATTCTCTTTCTTTGTTGAGTCTTTGAGTGGTTTGAGTATCAGAGTGACTGTGGGCTCATAGAAATTATTTGGCAATGTTTCTTCTGCTTCTATTTTATGGAATAATTTGAGGAGTATTGGTATGTTGGGGACCAAATTCAACAAAAATACCACTTACCAGGGTAGGGGCATGGCGATTAGAAAAATAAGTAAAGAGATGGAAGACGCAAGTAAAAATAATAAAACAAAAACATATGATAGTACCAGTAGGGAGTTCCAGTGGATACTGAAATCTTATGCATTTAATTTTCCATATACTTTTATAACCCAACACAAAAAAATGGAAGAAGACAAAAGACTGTTTTAACATGATACAAAGGACAACTACAACAGTTACTTGCTTCAATACTTTGAGACATCAAGCCATTAATTCTTGAGACAAGCACTCTATTGTTTAAACAGTAAACCCACCCTAGACCAAGTATTCTGAAGGAAGCCACTCCCTACATCAAACCTCTTAATTCAAAAGAAGGAGCAGAAGTATGCTTGAATTCTCTGAGTTTTGGTCCAGGTGAAATGGATCTTCCTATATGGGCCATCTTAAGGTCCAAAACACCAAGTAACCTTACCCTGGGTCAGGGTGTGTAGCCACACTAGTTGATAACAACTTTGAGCAAGTTGAAACTCTCTGACCTTCAGACAAGGTGGAAAGAGACTCACATTTTGAGCCTCCACATTGGTATTAGCTCTTCTTTGAAAGTCTGGTAGAATTCTGTGCTCAAACCACCTGGTCCTGGGGTTTTTTTTGTTTTTTGGTTCTTTGAGATACTTTTGACTATTTCTATTTCCTTAGGGATTATAGGTTATAGCTCTATTTAAATAATTTACCTGGTCCTGATTTAATTTTGGTATCTGGTACTTATCAGGAAATCTGCCCATTTCTTTTACAATTTCCAATTTTGTGGAGTACAGGCTTTTGAAGTATGACCTACTGCTTCTCTAGATTTCCTCAGTGTCTGTTGTTATATCCCCCCTTTCATTTCTGACTTTGTCAGTTTGCATAATTCCATGACTTTTAGTTAGTTAGGATAAAGGTTTGTCTGTCTTGTTTTTCCTCAAAGAACCAACTCTTTCATTGATTCTTTGATTGTTCTATTTGTTTCTATTTTGTTGATTTCAGCCCTCAGTTTGATGGTTTTCTGCTGTCTACTCCTCTTAGGTGTGTCTGTTTCTTCTGTGTTATAGCTTTCAAGTATGCTGTTATGTAGCTAGTATTAGATCTCTTCAAATTCTTCCTGAAGGGACTTAGTACTATGAACTTTGAACTTTCTTCTTAGCACCACATTCATTGAGTCCCATAAGTTTGGATATGTATGCATTCATTTTTCTTTTGATGAGTATGAAATGTTCTTCCTTGTCTCTTTTGATTAATTTTACTTTGAAGTTTATTTTGTTAGATATTAGGACAGCTATACCACCTTAATTCTTAGGTCCATTTGATTGGAAAATCTTTTTCCAACCCTTTACTCTGAGCTAATGTCTGTCTTTGGAGTTGAAGTATATTTCTGTATGCAGAAGAAGGATGGATCTTGTTTTCGTATCCATTGTGTTAGTCTGTGTCTTTTTATTGACAAATTAATCTCATTTATAGGAGCTATTAATGCCTAGTGATTGCTAATTCCTGTTATTTTTGCTGATACTGGAGGTAGTGTTAGTGTGTATGTTTTCCCCTTCCTTGGGTTTTGTTGGTGTGAGATTATCTGCTGCCTATGTTTCCCTGGGTGCAGCTAACTTCCTTGGGTTGAAGGTTTTCTTCTAGTATCTTCTATGAGGCTGGATTTGTGGATAGGTATTGCTTAAATTTGGTTTTGTCACAAAATATCCTGTCTCCATCTATGCTAATTGAAAGTTTTGCTGGGTATAGTAGTCGAGGATGGCATTCATGGTCTCTTAGTGTCTGCATGAAATCTGTCCAAGCCCTTCTGGCATTTAGAGTCTCCACTGAGAAGTCAGGTATAATTCTGATAGCTCTGTCTTTACATGTTACTTGATCTTTTCCCTTTATAACATGCTTTTCTTTGTTCTATATGTTTAAGTGTTTTGATTATTTTGTGGTGAGGGTAACTTTTTTTTTGGCCCAGTCTATTTGGTATTCTATAACCTCCTTATACCATTATAGGCATTCCATCTTTATGTTGGGAAAGTTTACTTCTATGATTTTGTTGAGAATATATTTTCTGTGTCTTTGAGCTGGGATTATTCTTATTCTTCTTCTTCTTCTTCTTCTTCTTCTTCTTCTTCTTCTTCTTCTTCTTCTTCTATCCTTATTATTCTTAAGTTTTGTCTTTTCATAGTGTCCCAAATTTCCTGAATGTTTTATATTAGTAATCTTTTAGAGCTAACATTTCTTTGACTGATGAAGCTATTTTCTCTATCATGTCTTTAGTGCCTGAGATTCTCTCTTCCATCTATTGTATTCTGTTGGTGATTCGTGCATCTGTAGTTCCTTTCATATACCCAAATTTTTCCTTTCCATAATCGCCTCAGTTTGTGTTTTCTATATTGCTTCTATTTTATTTTTCAAGTCTTGAACTGTTTCCTTCAACTATTTGATTGTCTTTTTATCTTGGCTTTCTTGCCATTCCTCAAAGGATTTATTGATTTCTTCCAATTTTTTGTTTGTTTTTTCTTCAATTTCTTTAAGGGAGTTTTTTATTTGCTCTTTAAGGGCCTCTACCATCTTCATAATGTTATTTTATTATAGTTTAGCTGCATTGGAATATTCAGGTCTTGCTGTCATAGGATCACTGAGTTCTGATAGTACTATATTGCCCTTTTTAATATTGAATGTGTTCTTACACAGGTGTTTGATGTGGGAGTGTCATATCTGTTGATTTCATTAGCTAAGCAATAAAGAAACTGCTAGGCCCATTGGATAGGCCCACCCTTAAGTGGGTGGAGTAAACAGAACAGAATGCCGGGAGGAAGAGGAAGTGAGGTCAGACTCCACAGCTCTTCTCTCGGGAGCAGACGCAAGAGAGACGCCATGCTACCTGCTCCAGGGAAGACGCACGCTATGAAGCTCCGACCCAGGATGGACTTAGGCTAGAATCTTCCCGGTAAGCTCACCTAGGGGCGCTACACAGATGATTAGAAATGGGCCAAAGCAGTGTTTAAAAGAATACAGTATCTGTGTAATTATTTGGGGCATAAGCTAGCCGAGCCAGGCGGCTGGGGATTTGGGGACGCAGCCCCGCCACCGCCCATATTACTACAGGTGTTTAGTCATCTGGATTTCAGATAATTCTAGGTCTAGGTGTTGATTCTTATGTTTGTCTTTATTGGATGGGTGTTTTGGGTTTTTTTGTTTGTTTGTTTGTTTTCTGTTTTCTTTCCTGTCTTCTGGCTTATGTAGCCAAGGGTTCTGATGACTGGCAAGTCTTCAGATTCAGTAGGATGTCTCCACTGATGTTTGTGGGGTCTTGGGTGCCTAGATGCAGACTGGCTTCCCGTAAAGCCAAAGTCTTCCTCAGAAGTCGTAGACCAGAATATGAAGCCTAGTGGAGGGGGTGCCATTGTTCTGATTGGTGTGACAGTACCTGAGTCTATGTAGCCTCCTGGAGAAGGGAAAAGGGCTGGTGCAGACTTCATCAGAGCAGTGGAATTCCACCAGAGTTGGGGACAAAGCACAGTAGTCTTGCTGGTGCTGAAATTGGAAGGGTGGGGCAAAAGATGTGCCCTGTGGTTTAGGGTCTGGAGATTGGGGCAGCTCAACTGGGAGGCCAGTCACTCGCCTGTTCTTCAGACTGATGTACTTGTGCTTATGGAGTCTGCTGGAGCTGCAGTGAAGGGCTGGCCACAGGAAGGATGATGTGGTAAGAGAGGGGATCTTGGGAGAGTAGAATCCAGTGGTTGGTGTCAGTCCTGCTGGCAGGCAGGTCACTGACCTGCTTGCCTCTTGTTTGTCTGGTTTTTGTTTTGATACAATGGCTCTTATACTCATGTGGCATGGGCTAGTCTCAAACTTGCTATGTGGCTGAGGTTAACCTTGAACTTTTGATCCTCCTGGTTTTACCACCTAAATGCCAGGATTGCATAAATGTACAAGCATTTTATCCAGTACTGAGGATCAAACCTGGGGCATTGCGCATACTAGGCAAGCACTTAACTAACTGAGCCGTGTTCTCCACAATAGCTATCACTTCTTTCCTGGGTTTTTTTTTTCAGTAAAATAATAAAGTGTATAGCATTCTCTGATTTTTTTTTGAGTGGAAGAGATGAGCACTAACATGAAGGTCCTAGAGCTGCTCTATAATTCTACATTGTTAATAACAAGTGGACTGGAGACTTAGCAACCCTAAAGTCAGAACGTTTGGAACTGCTAAGACTCATTGCAAATGTACACTTGCCTGGAACTGAAACAAAGGCTCAATCTCCCAGTAGGGATTAACTACAAGATGCCTGTTTGCTGTTATTTGTCTTTGACTCTTTCAGCTAAATACATTTTCATTTCCCCTCCAGCTTTACTTCTTTCAATATTTCTGGGCTGCGATCAGTTTGATTTCTGACACTTTGGCAGCCTCCGCTCAAGAGATGAATGCAACTAATTTGGTAGATAAAGCTCTAATCTTTTCTGCCTTGATTGTCAATGTTTGAAAGGTAATCTAAGAGGATGTCTTTATCCTGTGATTTATTTTAGATTTGACTAAAGTTGGGTCTGAGCAGTTGATTGCTATCTCACATCTGATCAGCTGAAGGTGAAGATCAATGATACAGGTTCTAATTGGAGGCAAAGAACACACCTCAAATCTGTTGTGACAAAATGTGTCACCTCTTCATTTGCTAGTTAGACAAAGTATTTATGAAGCTGCTAATGTAAGAACTTGACTTTCTTCCTTCATGTCTGTGCCTGATACAAGAGTAAACTGTAATGGTTTCTTTTTGAAGAACTAGGGAAGATTTGCTGGTAGAGAGAACGTCCTAGGTGACAAAGAAAGCTCCTTTCCATGAAGTAAATTTGCTGTCATGCTTAGTAAGTACCAGACATTGAAATCTTCATAAATATACATGTATGTGTCCATGTAGTATATGTTTATGCATGTGTATGTGATGTGGGAGTGTCATATATCAATCTGTTGATTTCATTGGTTGAGCAATAAAAAAATTGTTTAGCCCTGATAGGTTAAAACATAGGTGGGAGGAGTAAACAAAACAGAATGCTGGGAGGAAGAGGAAGTGAGCTCAGAGAGACGCCATGCTCCCCTCTCCCGGGAAGATGTGATAGCTCGGCTCTCTGAGGCACACGCGATGAAGCTCCCACCCAGGATGGACGTAGGCTAGAATCTTCCCAGTAAACACACCTCGGTGCTACACATTATTAGAAATGGGCTAGTCCAGGTGCGAGAGTTAGCCGAGAAGAGACTAGATATAATGGGCCAAGCAGTGTTTAAAAGAATACAGTGTCTGTGTAATTATTTCAGGGCATAAGCTAGCCAGGTGGCCGGGGTGCTGGGGACGCAGCCCCGCCGCTCCTACTACAACATGTATGTATGTGTGTGAGTGTATGTATATGAGTGTGTATGTGTATGTTTATGTGAATGTGTATGTGTGTATATTATGAGAGTGTGAAGGTATATATGCCACCGTGCACATGTGAAGGTCAGAGGATGTTTGATGTGAGAGTGTCATATATCAATCTGTTGATTTCATTGGTTAAGCAATAAAGAAACTGCTTGGTCCTCATAGGTTAAAACATAGGTGGGAGGAGTAAACAGAACAGAAGGCTGGGAGAAAGAAGCTGAGTCAGGAGTTGCCATGATTCTCCTGCTCCAGGCAGATGCAGGTTAAGATCATTCCTGGTAAGCCAGCTCATGGGCTACAGCAGATTATTAGAAATGGGCTAGTCCAGGTGCGAGAGCTAGCCTAGAAGAGGCTAGAATGAAATGGGCCAAGTGGTGTTTAAAAGAATACAGTTTCCGTGTAATTATTTTGGGTAAAGCTAGCTGTGGGGGCGGCCGGGTGGCGGGACACAGCCCGCCGCTCCTATTTCAACAGATGTTAACTAGGGTTTTCTGTCCCACCCAGTCCTGGAGTCATTCTGTCCCAAAGCAACACACAGAGGTCTACATTCATTCTAAAATTGATTGGCCCAGTAGTTCAAGCTTCTTAATAATGAATTCTTATAACTTATAATAGCCCATAATTCTTTTTTTTTTTTTTGATTTTTCGAGACAGGGTTTCTCTGTGGTTTTGGAGCCTGTCCTGGAACTAGATCTTGTAGGCCAGGCTGGTCTCGAACTCACAGAGATCCGCCTGCCTCTGCCTCCCAAGTGCTGGGATTAAAGGCGTGCGCCACCACCGCCCGGCTAGCCCATAATTCTTGTCTCTGTTAGTCACGTGGCTTGGTACCTTTTTCAGAGAGGCAGTCACATCTTGCTTGCTCTGTGTCTGGCTTCCTTTGCGTCTGGGTGATGACTGCAGACAGACTCTTTCCTGTTCCCAAGATTCTCCTGTTCTCCTTGCCCTGCCTCTACTTCCTATCTGGTCACCCCACCTCTACTTTCTGCCTGGCTATTGGCCAATCAGCATTTATTTAAAATACAAGTGACAGGGTAGAGATCATTGTCCCACAGCAAGAGGAAACTTTTGGGAGTTGGATCTCTCTTTCTACCTTACATGTATTGCAGGGAATGAACTCACGTTACAAGGTTCACTTGGCAAACACTATCTGCTAAGCCATTTTACTGACTCCAATGAAGAAATATATTTATCAAAGCATACTTGAGGTTCAGAAACCTTTCACAAAAGTTCTACAATGTTATGTTGTCTAAACTTTATGTATGCATCTCACTGTTTTCATTTAAAATCTGAGTATACACATAAACATATAGATCCATTCCACTGAAGCCCACTAATCCTTAAATCCTTTAAGCTCTGCGTCTTGAAAGATGGTTTACACAAATGAGCATGGTGCTTTTGCTTCTGAACTAATCTCTATTTAAGCCAATGAGATTTCCTGTTGTACATCACTAGGTGGGAAATCTCTCCCAGCATCTATTGCCGCCGTGTCCTTACCATAGACAAAGGCAGTGTTTCCCTGACACTCCCAGGTTTAACCTTTAATGTAGCATATAGCATCCTGAGACCCACATACATGATTAATGGGATCCCCAGCCCATCTCCAAATGAGCTTGTGTCAGCAAGAAGATTTAGTATCCTTTTTACACCCTCAAGATAAAAAATTATCTCTGCTTGTGGGAGCAATTTGTCTAAGAAGAGTAATTTTAGAATTTCTTTCGATGGTTTTAGACGGGCTGAGTTCCTGGTGGCTTTCCCTGTGATTTTATTTCAAGCACCTGTTCTTCATGAGCAGGCATAACTTGAGCTGAAGTAATAGGGGCCCCCAGATGCATAGAGCTGACTTTTGTCCTCTGTGTGGCTCTCTCTCCACATCACACACGAGCCTGTGTGTGCATTAAAAACGTGTGCTTACACCAGTTCTTGAATTTTTAAAACAATAGTCCCAGCTGTGGGACTCTCTGTTATCAGTCTAATTGATACATAACTGAAACTAAAATATAAAATTGATAGCTGCGATCAGTTTCTTTAATGCCCAGCTGGTGTGAGCATCTTGTTCTCCCATCTGCGCCTTAGCAGTCAGCACCTTGATCCCACCACTGCCGGCACTTCCTTTTGACTCAAAAGTAAATCTTCCCACCCCAAATCTGTTGGCTCTGTACAACAAATAGCATTTGTGCTTGTTAAGAAACTACCTTGCACAATTTCCCAGAGGCAATTTCAGGCAGTCTAATTGTTCTTTCCATTTAGAAAGTGACCAGATCCTAACAGCCTATCACCTGTTGTCTCCAAGTAAGGCAGTGTTATGAGAAAAGGTGATGTCCAGCCTCCTTGGACACTTCTCTGTACAGAAAAACACCATGGCGCTGAGCCTGTCTGTGCATCCTACAACTCTTTGTGAGCCTGCCAGTCAGAAAGACAATGGAAGCAGAATATTTGAAAGCTGCCTGCGCTGGACTCTAGCAGAGTGTGTTGATCAGCTGTGTGATCTGAGGCAAGTGACTCCGTTTCTCTTTGAGCCAAGATTCCTTATCTGCAAGAGAATGGTAGTGACATCTGTCATCTACAGAATGCAGGCAGGATATTAATTTAGACTAAGGCCAGGCTGTTATAAGAAAGAGAGCTGACATTCACCCAAGGCTTCGCTGACATAGAAATTTCTATCTTCCACAAATAATAGTCTAAAGGGAAGATTCACACTGGTGGCTGCCTCTTTTCAATGCTCAGACATTCTCATTTCACTAGTTTTTCTCTGCCACCCTTGATTTTATTTTATTTTTGGCCTGCAGGGTCAAGGTGAGCTGGATTAGAGTTTCCATGTGTCCTGGCTTGCCGAAAGGAAACGTCTAGAGTTTACAGCACCGTCTTTGATACCATACCTGTCATCTCAGAGCCCACTCTGTTAAAGTGGGTGTGACTATATGACTATACCTAATTGCAGTTGAAACTGGAAAATCTGATTGTTCCAATCTTTCCTAAGGTTATGGAAATGTATTAAGATGGACATATTATGCCACAATACACTAGAACTATCTTGGGCTACAGTGATTGTTCAGGGATTAAAATGCTTGCAATACAAGCATGGAAAATACCATTTAGATTCCATGCAAAATGCCTGGTGAGTATGGTAACCTTTCTGTAATCCCATCGTATGAAGGCAGAAATAGAGGAATCCTCACAATTAAGATGATGGTCAAGACTAGCCATACTAGGGAGTTCTGGGATTAATTCAGAGGCTCTGCTCTGGGTTTAATTCAGACACTCTACCTTAATTAGTGAGCTAGAAGAGTAGTAGAGAAGATTCCAGACAACCGTGGGCCCACACACTTCCATGCCTGTACACAAAGATGAAAATATGCATAGAAATACATATATAGTGACATTTCAATTGCATTTTAATAAATAAAGACCGCCTGAAGATCTGAGAGTAAAACAGTCCCACTGGTCAGCCTTACAGACCAGGTTATGGTAACACACACCTTTAATCTCAGTAGCCGTAATGACATGCACCTTTAATCCCAGTAGCCACACTAGTTGCCATAGAAACTGGGCAGTGCATGCCTTTAATGACAGTGGTAAACAACTTTGATCCCAGCCCTAGGGAGGAATATTAGATGGAGCGAGCCAGCTCTCAGAGGCAGTATCCTTCTGAGATTCCAGGAGGCAGGATCACCATTTCAGACTGAGATTGAAATAAGAGCCAATGGCTGGCTGTTTTGCTTTTCAGATCTTCAGGTTGAACACCAATTTCTGACCCTGAGTTTTTATAAATCATGCTTCATACTTATACATATACAACACACACATATACAGACACATACACACACACACATACACACACACACACACACACACACTGGAGGAAAGTGAAAAAGAATGGGTCTCAAAATACAAAGTGAAGTCTCGGTTATTTCTCTCTGACACCCCTCTCTGTTAGCATCTGACAAACTTGAATGAAAGAATGGCAAAAGACCCCAAGCATGCCCAGTTTCACTTACCACAGCACTGAGCTGTTGCCCCAAAAGAAAGGGGCCTAGAATTGGCCTATGTCCCAGTGGCCATTAATCTGGGACCCACATAAGGTATTTGTCTCACTGGGACTCCAAATCGTGTTCAGCTCCTTCTTATACTGAAAGGCTTCCTCCATCACCTCACCACGGTCATTTTGTTCCTTCAGGGTATGGATGGTGGTGTCTCCAACCCCGAGCATCTGAGTTTTCCTTCATGCTTGACCAATAAGTCTTGTTAGGAATGAACGTGAAGACACACTTTCTGTGCCTTTAGTCTTATCATGTGATGAAACTCACCTCATTCTTACTGCTCACCTGATTGGCTGTGTTCTGTTCATAATGATAAACTTGCCAAGGGCTGGGAATAGGAGATCACCCTATCCAACATCCTACCCCAGTGCTTATCAAAGTACCCACTGTGTTGGAAGTGTCCAAGTGCCATCAAGTTGAATAAGCAATGAAATTAAAACATGAACGATGTTTCTAGAATCTCCACATATCAGTTCTTATTCTTAACTATATGCAAATGGAGTGAGTTGTCAAGATATTAAGACAGAATTTATTGTTGGAAGTTAACGCACAAGGGACCAGAGCATTGTTTAAAGATCCACATTGGAACTGATCAGAGGTGAAAACCAACCTGCCGCTGACTGACTGTCTATATCCTTGGTACAAGCACTTTCGGCACTTGATCTTGAAACAGCCATCAAGCCACGCATGACTGCCTGTCATTGTATGGGCTATGTCACACACCAGTGCCACTGCTACAAATGAGTCCTCCGGGTCAGTGGTGTGATTTACATTCCTCTGTCCCATGGATTCACAGAAGCGGCATGTCCCCACCAATATGGAGAAGGGTCAGATGGCCAGAGTTAGTTAGCATAGAGGACAGGAACTGGGTCACACCTGCTGTGGCTTTAGGGCTCTGGTTCAGTTCCTATTCAATAAGCGACCTAAGATTAAGCAAAACAAAATAAAGGTTTACGGCTGCAGCTACAGTTCGCTGGGGGAAGGGCTTCTGACACAAGCTTGAAGACCTGAAGTAGGAGGCTTAGCAACCACACAAAAAGTCAGGGATGATGGCCCACATCTGTAACCCAGAGCTGGGGATTAGAGACAGGTAGATCCCAGGAACTTGCAGGCCAGCCAGTAGGGCTGAAATGGTACACTCCAGTGAAAGACGGTCCTCAAACAAAAGAGACTGAGAACAGCGAAGGAATAGAATCAACACTGACCACAGCCTGCATCCTTGGGTACACACACACACACACAAAGAAACGGGGAAAAAAACGTTTTTGAAGATAAAATTTTGCCTTTTTCTACTCTTATTTTTTCATATGTATGTTTGATTCTGAAAGATTTTGTAATTTATTCATGTGGTACCAGCCACATTTTAAGACTCGGAAGATTTTTCAAAGTACATTATTTCATAAAGAAAAGGCAGCTGCCTTGTGTCTACAAAATTAAGCATGATGCTAAGCCCTCGCATTGTAGTACACTCCCTTTATGAGATGTCACAAGGCATCTTCTATACGTGCAGCTCAGTCTCTGCAGTGACCATGGCAAAGAAGCTCTTACTAGCCTTATTTCATAAGATAGTGTCCCCGATACATCAGGTCTACAGAGAACCCTAGGATGTGATATCATTTAGGAAAGGATTCTAATCCTGTTAAGAAGAGGTCTTATTGGATTCAGATAATCATGAAACCCAGTGATCCAAGCTTTGTGAGGAAGAGAGATCAGAGGCACTACAATCACAAGGGAAGTGGGCCTTGTGAAAACAGGAGGGCCTAAAGCTGTGCCACCACAGCCTAAAAGCTTGACCAGTAGCCACCTAGCAACCATAAGTATCAAGAAAGACATAAGTATCATCATTCCTTAGAACTGCTACTGTAAGTGTGTTTCCCTTGAAATAGTGATCTTGGACTCCAGACCTCAAAAGTGTGTCATTTGCATCACACTGGCCCTAACTATTCTTAGGGCAGATGTGGGAGATGAAGGCACGGGTAGTAGGTCCATCATGACTTTGAAAAGACATCTAGGAATCATCGCACACAATACTACTCTTGTCTTTGCCCCTTTTATCCCACTTTCCCTATCAACAAATTCTCAAAATTCCCATTCCACTCCTTACATCTAAACCAACCCCCTTGGTCCTGCAGATGGCTCGGAGATTAAAGACACTTGCTGCCAAGTCTGAAGACCCAAACTCAATCCCTGGAATCCACATGGCTTAACAAAAGAACTGGTCCCTCAGGTTCTCCTCTAACTACCACGTATGCATTAAGACATCCACTTTTACCCAGACGCACACATACACACACAAACTAAAGTTATTCCTCCTTACTAGCCGCTTTTTGTAAACTTTTTTATGCTGCTTCAGTGTGTGTGTACGAGAGAGAAAAAAAAATGTTGGTGAGAGAGAGCAGGTGTCAGAGGACTTTTGGGAGTCTGTTCTCTACTTCCTCAGAGGGCTCCATGGATTGAATTCAGGTATCAGATCTTTTATCCGCTGATCTATCTCAAGCTATCCAAACTCAACTACCCCCTTTTAAAGCCATCTTGAAGCCTTCCTAGACCTAAAAGACCAATTTTGTTCTTTTGGCCTTCTAACTGTGTCTTAAGAAAATAAACGTATCTCCTTTCTCTGTACTTACTGCAGCTCTGAGACTTTTAAAAATCTTTCTGTAAATGCTGCTAGCCATCCTTGATGTCTCTGTGGCCTTTGACTATGCTAAGCCTTCCTTTCCTCCTGAAATATCATCCATACAGCCAGTTCCAGGGCTCTCTTTTTCCCTCAATAGCCACTCCTCAAGTTTCTCTTCCCCTACTGCCATTAGATCCAGTTCTTCACCTTTTGTTGTTTATCTTGATAGTTATGTCTACTTCCATAAATTCTTCTATTCTTTCTTATTTGTTATCACAGACTATGAAACCATTATCTTACATGTCTAAATGAAGGAATGAATAAAGCCCAGGTCAACATCTCTTAGATCCATGAATTTTAGAATGCATGTAGATTGGCTTGGATTTATTGCTTAATGCCTAGCGTGGATCTATGTTCTTTATGTATTCAATGGATGAGTGAGTAAATTGATAGATATCTTTCCATAAATATTCAATTTACAGAGAAATTGCAGTAAATCCAACATGAAATTATTTCTCCACCTGAATCTACAAGACAGCTCATTTGTTTTGTTTCTCAGTTATAAATGTTACAATTCTTAAAAACTTAAGGATTTGAATGGCTTTTACTGCAGGCCTTTCTCTTATGCTATATTCATTTCTATAATCTTATAAATTCAATTTTTATAAAATTCTCAAATTAATTACTTTTTATGAATCCCAATTCTCAGATCCTGAGCTGGCTACTTATTTGTGCACCTATTCATTCACTTCACCTTAGCTTGGCCTCTGCATTCTCACCCTTTTTCCTTCCCTTTGCATCTCTTCTAGAAGTTTGCTGGCTAGACTGCTCATTCCGTTATCTGCTAGCCACAGATTATGAAGCCTCTCTCCATAGACTTGCTTTCTTGGAGAAGTAGTATCATCCTATTACTCATCTTTGTAAAACAGAGGATAGGTCAAGTGCACAGTGCTGGGCACATAGAGACCATCCAGTAAATAAAAGGGGTGGAGGCAGTGGAGTGTCAGTTGTGAAGATGGCAGTGGAATTTGGAATCTAGTTTTAATCTTTCCTTACCCATTGAGTATCTTTCAGAATTTCTGAAAAGCCAGCATGTAACACCCAGCAAATTCATAGGCAACCTTTCATATCCTGGGAGGAAGAACACAAATGCCGGGATTGACCAGTCAGGAAGATGCTAAAACCATCAGAGAATTTTTATAGAAATTCAAAGAGAAAATATGTATCTAAAAAGGTCAACCTGGCACTGATTAATTGCTCAAGAAATGAAATAAGCTTTGAAGAAGTTCTAGAGGGATATGGGTCAGAGTACTAAGATGAGGGTGTAGACTTAATATAACTTTCTAAAAACAGTAAAACAGACATGAAAAGATTGTATTATTCTTCCCTCTGGAATTCTGTTGATTAACAAATTTGGTCAGGAAAATGTCAAGGAAGATGATTTTTGCTAATTCCAAACAAAAATATTAAGCCGTTAGTGCTGGGTTCCCCAGATACCCCCACCAACCTGACATTCTTTTTTCACCTACAGCGTACAGAGAGCATAAGCAAGAAATTATTCCTTACTTTTGTGGGCCAATGTGATTCAGGAGTGGTACTTACTGTAGCATAACCTAGCCTATCCTGACTTCCAGGTATCAGGGAAAACCTATGTCCTCAGAGAAATACAAATGGCCTTCCAATCCTGAGTTCTTCTATTAGTAAAGTGGGTTACAAATGTTTAATGATGGATGGAGTTCTAAAGTCCTTGGTGTTTTCTCTTTAACAAAAAGCTGCAATGACACCCAGACTGGATGTTGCCCAAAGGAACAACAAGGCTTGCGCCTCTTCATCCCAGCTCTACACTCCCATGAACACCTCATTTGTACAGCTACAAGAAGTCAAGGGATACTTTGCTGTCTACTGTTCTTTCCGCTTCATGCTCATCCCTGCTCTTCCTGCTCCATCTACTCTGGGTTCATGTTATGAAGTTTCCCTTAGTAAATCCCTTTGTTTTTCCTTCAAGAACATATAACCAGTGTTCTTCTTCCTGAGAATACCTCCATTTTATCTTTCATCTTCATTCCCTATCTACTAAGCAAAATCTGACCCATCAATCAGCATGCGTCAAAAGTCCTCTCTTTCTTTAAGAGGCTTCCATTTTCCCACATGAAATTCTGTCTTTAAAATGCTTCCCCTTTCCCACAGAGGGACTCACCCCCTTTCTGATGTTCCCAAGGTGTTTTATGTGTATGTCTCTTAATTTTACATTTTTGGTAATATTTTCATTTCTATATACTCTTATCTAAATTAAAGTTAGTTTTAATTCTATAGAAAAGCAAAAATCATAGACATTAATATGTGATACATGATGTCTAGATATGTATATATGGAGTGTGATGTTTAATTCAGGTTTAAAATGGCTATATCTCTATCTATCACTTTTCTTTTGATAAAATCTTTTGTTATACTCTTTTGATGTGTAGTTGTCTCTCCCCACTCTCCTGTGAAACAGAACACCGGAACTTATTGCTTCTAAGTACAACTAAGTGCTTGTTGGCCAACATTTTTTTGTCCTTCTGGCAACCTAAAATCCCCAGACTCTTGTCACCACCATTTTACTCTCAACTTCTATAAGATCAGAATTTTAGATTCTAAAAATGCATGAGATCCTGCAGTTCTTGTCTTTCCGTGTTGAGCTTGCTTCACTGAACACAACCATATCCAGGCTGTAGTGTGTTTTCATGAATTACAGATGGAATACTTATGTTCAAATAGCATTCTACCGCATGGGTTGGCTGCACTGGTCTCAAACAATCATCAGACACTGGAACTATTGAAGTAGTTCTTGGCTTTTGTGAATTGTAAAGCAAGTACAGCAGGAGAGCAGCATCCTTCCAACATACTAACATTTTTCTTCCCTTTGGATATGTACACAGTAGTGGGATTGCTGAGTTAAATAAGAGTTTTACATTTAAATATTTAATAATGTCATATTTTTTCCATAATAGTTACCTTTATTAGGTTGATACATTAAATCAACGTGGTTGTGTTTCCTTAAAGGCTAGTGACACCTGGCACAGATTTGTATGTCTTCTTTTGAGGAATGTCTATGTTGTCCATTTTTAATAAGCTTAATTATCTTTTAGTTATTGAGTTTTTATATTCTAGATATTAACACCTTGTCAGATGTATAACATCTGTGTATGGTGTCTCTATGCTCCATTGATTGTTTCTTTTGCTGTGCAAAAGATTTTTAGTTTAATGTAATCTCCTTCATCTTGTTTTCTTTTCAGGTCTTATCCCCAAAACTCCTTGTCTCTTACAATATCTTGAGGCATTTCTTCTGTATCTTGTCTAGGAGTTTCATAGCTTAAAATTGCACAATTAACTTTTCTTTCTTAGCTCATTTTTGCAACTGATGAAACACAGAGGAGGCGGGGGACTGTTCTGTTTTGGTTTTGTTTTGTTTTTAACCTCTGCATGTGGCTTTCCCACCTTCCTAGTACCATTGACTGAAAACACTAAGATTCTTCAGATGAATATTCTGCAGCTTCACCAAACACTAACCAGCTGGACATTTGTATACTTAATTCTAGACATTCTGGTTTGTTCTGTTGGTTTAGGTGTCGATTGCCTTGGCGAGCTACTTAGTCTAGGGTTAGTAGCCCGCCTGGCAGTTCAGTTATTCCAGGGTCACGGAGAGGCACTACCTGGAAGATATGGGCTAGGAGACAGGAAGAAGGCCATGCAAAGTTTGTCAAAGCCTCCGTTTATTAGGGACGAGATACAACCTTTCATAGGGCAAGGAGTTGGGGGATGGGCACAGGGTTCTGGGCTCCTGCCGCGTGGTTCACTTGGTCACATGGTCCGAGTTGGTCACGTAGGCAGGAGGTTATCTTCAGTCAGGTCACTGTAGGCCAAGAAGTCAGGAGTCGACACACCTAGATCTTTAGATAGTTTAGAATGCGGGGTGGGTTCTGCTAACAGATAGCTCTCATTAACAGCCAATTTGGGTGTGGGGTAGGCTCTGTCAATAGAACCATTCTTAACACAATTAGGGGTGTGGGGTTCTCTGCAGACTCCCCAGGGTGATGGTTCCTGTAATGATTTTAGGAGGAAATTGGCTCCTGACATTTAGGTATCTTGCATTTATGACAATACTGTGGTATTTTGATTATGAAAGTTTCATAGTATATTATGCAGTCAGCTAGGGCAATGTTTCCCATGTTGTCCTCTTTGTTTAATATTCCTTTGACTAGTCTAAAGATTCATATGAATATCAGGATGTTTTTAGTTTGTAATCAAAAATAAATCATTAGCATTTTGATAGGAATTGCAATGATCTATAAATCAATAGAGTAATACGAACATTTTAATAATATTGATTCTTTAAATCCATGAACACAGTTGTCTTTCATCTCTCCACTTTAACTTCTTTCATCTGTGTTTTATGATTTTTCACTATAGTGACATCTGACACTGTAGTGACGTATGTGGTTACACTGAACCTGAGATTTTTGTGTGTTTTGTTTTGTACATGGTATTACTTTCTTGATTTCTGTTTGAAGTAACCTGCTGTTGGAATTTGACAAGGCTGCTGATTTCTGCATGCTTCCTGCCTTGTTTTTTTTTAGTCCTAAAATTTCTTAGTGGAGTCTTTGGGGTTTTCTATATGTAGATGATGTGTATCTGGATAATCTGACTTCTCCTTCTAGCTTGAATACTTTTTGATTCCCTTCCCTTTCTGGCTGTGGTGGCTAGAGCTTTAGGTAGTGAAAGGGAGGGGAAAACTATCCTTGTCACATTCTAGATCTGAGGGAGAGAACTTTCAGCTCATCTCCTTTGCATACAATGCCACTGGTTAGCTTCTTAGCAACCGCCTCAGTGTGCTGAGCTGTATCCCTTCGGTGACTCGTGTATCCAGTGCTAGTGTCACACCAACGGGATGAATCCCAAGAGGGGCCTTTTTCCATCACAGAGCTGATACAGCTTTTGTCTGTCATCTTGATGATATGGTGTTACCACATTTAGTGATTTACATATGTTAGACCACACTTATAGCTCTCTCGTGAGTCTCACTAGCCTTAATTAAGATTATTTTTAGTAAGCCTTTTCAGTGTACTATTGTATTTGATTGCTAGTATTTTAACAAGAATTTTTTTGCATCTGTTTATCAATGCTATCAGTCTATAATTCTCTGTCTCTGTTTCTCTGTCTCTCTCAGTCTCTGTCTCTCTCAGTCTCTCTGTCTATCTCTCTCTTGTGTGTGTGTGTGTGTGTGTGTGTGTGTGTGTGTGTGTGTGAGAGAGAGAGAGAGAGAGAGAGAGAGAGAGAGAGAGAGAGAGAGAGAGTCAGTCTCTCACATTCAGTCAGTATTTCTCTGATACAACTCTATTGACTGGCCAGTAAGCCCCAGGAATCTACCTTTGTCTGCCTCCCAAACACTGAGATTACAAGCACAGTCCATTTTGCCTAGGCTTTTACATTTATGCTAGGGATCCTAACTCAGGTCCTCATGCTTGTACAGCAAGCACCTTAACACAGAGTAGCCCCTAGTCCCCTCCTGCTGAGTTTGTGTTCTTATCTGGTTTTGACATTAAAATAATACTACCTTTGCAGAATGCATTAGAGCAATTCCTTTCTCTTCCTTTTCTTCTGAAATAATAAGTACAATTAGAATTAGCTTCTGTTAATATTCGGTAGACTTTAGCAGGGTAGGTAGCCATCTGTTCCTGGGCTCTCCTTTGATGGCAGATTTGCTACTACTAGATCAAGAATGTTACTCGTTTTTAGCTTGTTCAGATTTTCTTTCCATTCACTCTTACTAGTGGATGTTCTATATTCCTATATTCTGTCACCCACACCATGGGGCCACCAAATTAGTTTTGCTGTATACGTTCTCAAAAACATTAATACAAATGAAAGTGAACATGAACAAAACCAAACTCAAATTCATGGGTAAATGTCACTTGCAAATGGATCTTTGGAAGATAGATTCAGAGGAGCTCATGGGGTCCTGTGATAGGATTAGTGACTTCATAAAAAACAGAAACTGAAGTGCAGCTAGCCCCTTTGCTATCTCTTGTTATGTGATCTCCTATATGTGATGCATAAGCCCTTCCTGGATGCTGGCACTATGGTCTTGGACTTTCTAGGCTTAAAAGCATGAGGTAAATAAATTTCTATTGTTTACAAATAACCTGGTCTCATATATTTTGTAATAGTAACAGATATCAGACAATGGTACTCACCAAATAAACGAAAACAGTGTAAGGATTGGGTAGATGTACTTCCATCTGAGATGACCAGAAATAAACAGAAAGAGAAAGAGAAAAGTTCATTCAACAAAAGTCACTGGGAGGGGGGGAGTATTTAGGAAAACCCAGTCACTTAACTAAAATCCATGACAGTGTGGAAAGAAGAAATACAGTCTTGGAATTTAGAGGAAGCGATGCAACGCATACACTAAGCAAACAGCCTTCGTGTTCAGAGAACCTTGCCCATATGTATTTGCCAAAATAAATCTCTAAAAATATGTTACCTAGTTAGTTACTTACTTCTCCAAACACACTTTTGTGCTATAATTAAAAAGTGAAAACTGACCTGTATCACATTATCAAAACCCTAATATAATACAAATGATTCCAGGTTAGGAAAATGATTCAAAGGTTAAAGTTCCTGCCACAAGCAAGAAAACTAGAGTTCAAATACCTGGAACCCATGGAAATTTGGGGTGAATGCGGCTACCTGACAATAATATAAGGCTTCGAATGTAGAGGTGGGATCCCAGGAGCAAGCAGGAGGGCATATATGAAGGCATCCTTTGTTAGATGGAGAGACCCTGCCTCAAAGAATGTAGTGGAAAGGTGATCAAGGAAGACTCCTATCATCACCAGGTCTCTGCTTGCATGTGCACACATATGCATGCCCCACCTTCCCCCACCACACACACACACAAAGGGGGGAATACGTAGAAATAGGTACTTCTGTTGACTGGCTACCCTCGTATAGCCAAGAAAAAAAGCCATGATGTATATGGACACAGGAAAGCCCATGATCACACCTGAAATTTCTGATATTTTTATGCTGACATTGTGATCTGCCCACCTAACCCCAAAATACAAACATCCATAGTGATTTAGATAGACAGTCTACAAACGCCTTCTCTAGTGGGAAATAGTATACTGGCTTTCAATAAAATTCATTCCATTAAAGCTCAAAACCGAGGTGAAGGTGGTTTATTGCTTCAGTTGGTTGTTTGAATTACATCTCCTGTGTGTGAAATAATCCAATATTTCACATTAGGTCTCTGACAGTTTTCAAATCATTAAAAGGCTATTGTTAATAGCCTGATAGGGAAAAAATAAGAACATATTTCTACCCCCTCCACAACCCTCAGCTCTCCTCCAAATCCCAGCACCTGAAGGAGGCCATGCTGTGCCTTCATAAAAAGCTGTTGGAAGCCAGAGAAAAACAGGCAAGATAGAATTAAGAAAAATGGATGTATCCCACTGACCCCGGGTACAGAAGAGAGTTGTAGAGAAGGTGTAAATTATTAGCACAGTAGAAAAATATTTTATTTAAGAACCATATCTTCACAGCTCTGCCTGAAGGGTTTCACTCAGCTGCAAAGTAAAATAAAATAAAATATATGTAAGATTCAAAGCTCAAGATGCTCACAAATCCATCATGTTGAGAGCAGGAGAATAATCAGCAAAAGAAGACGCAGTGGGTAACCCAACTTGTAAACCATTAGGCTCCTGGGCATGCATCTTACTTCATCCTGGGGACAAAGAGGTACCTGAAATGAATTTCTCAGCTCTATCTGGGAAGTGCTTCTTCTGAAAAGTAAAGCTTATCTTTCCAGGAACCAAATTTGGGATTTAATGTGGATTTGTTTTGCATTTATCTTTGCCAATAAATTATGTTTATGTTTTAGATCCTCAAAATGCAAAGAGTGTATTGCCAACTGTTATATAAAGAAGGGGAGGAAGAAGCTGGGAGGGGGAAAGAAGGGACTGCAAGACAAAAGAGCAGGCAAGAAAGGGGAAGAAAAAAGAAAAGAAAGATGGAGAACAGAAGGAAAAATAGAGGTATGGAGGGAAGAAAAGGAGAAAGATGAGGGGGAAAGTCAGGGAAGAAAAAAGGAAGGCATGGAGGCGGGGAGGGAGAGAGAGAAAGTCACAGAAAAAGAAATCAAGGAAGGGAGGAAAAAGGGAAAAAGGAAGGGAAGGGAAGGGAGGGGAGGAAGGGAAGAGAAGAGAAGAGAAGGGGAGGGGAGAGAAAGGAAGGGAAGGGAGGGAAGAGGAAAGAAGGGGAGGGGAGGGGAGGGGAGAGGTGACTACTGTCCAGCCCTGAGCACTTTCATCTGAGTCTGATGCAGGATTTGTCTGCATTTGCTGCATTGCTACGTAAGACCCCTGCAACCTCATTCTTCTCTGCTAGAGATAACTGGGACCTGCGAAAGATTGCAGTGTAAGCAGCAGGGGTGGGGTTTGGGTAGTGACTCTTACACACTGCGAAGTGAGTGAGCTTTTCACCCCAGCACTACTGCCACTCGAGGCCAGCAGTTCTTCCTGCAGGACGCACCTATTCTCGACTGGCACCTTTGTCTTGTTCTCAGCGGATGTCAACCACACCAGCCCCCAAAGCACAGCTATGAAAACTAAAATGTCACAACCGCACATGACTCCTGAGACACAACATTTAACTGGTTTTTCTGAGAACTGCGGATCCCACTCTTGGGACAGAAGAGTGAGTGTGACAGCCTGTGCGGGATGCAAATGAGAGGCGGTGCCGAGTGCTCTGCTGACCTCCAGGAGGTCTTTTCATTAAAAGGGCTTTTTTAATGAAGGAAGCCAGGTGTAGCTTTCTATTCTCTGGCAAGCCCTTACTTAGTCTCTTAGAAGAAAAGATCCTGGGATGCTCTGAATTAGTGCATCGATACTCGCCCCAAGATGGCAATATTCTGATAAGATCTGGGAATTCATTCTGGTGATGATCTCTTTGTTGTTGTCATTGGGGTTTGTTTTTAGTGGCTTATTTGGATTTTGTTCTGTGGTTTTGAGATAAGTTGTAGCCAGACTGGCCCTCAACTCAAAATCCTGCTTCCTCTGCCTCTGGAGTGTTAGTATTGGGGCATGTACCACCATGTTATGTTCAATGTTTAAAACATTGTTCCTAAAGTGGTTTTTCTCCTTAAACTTGTATCAGACCGCCTTTATTCTGGTAAAAGTATCTCTCATCAGTGGCAGAAAATGATTGTGAGTCAGGGTTTAATAAGTTGCTCTCATTTTTGACGGCACTGTTGATTGTATTTCTTGATCCCCAACCTTCGTGTTCTCACGTGGTGTATCTGATTAGAGAAAGTCAGGGCCCAGTGTGTCCCTGATTACACAATGACAAAGCTTGGCTCCACTCAGTGGTCATAGCCTCTATAGGCTCCTGGGGACCCTGGTGTCCCACCTTAAACCTACATCAGCATGGTGCTCTTAAGTCCTGTCCTCTTTGTCATCTCATCAATGGCAACACAGACACACACACACACACACACAGAGAGAGAGAGAGAGAGAGAGAGAGAGAGAGAGAGAGAGAGAGAGAGAGAGAGAGAGAGAGAGAGAGAGAGAGAGAGAGAGAGAGAGAGAGAGAGAGAGAGAACAACAATAGTACAAATAACACTGTGGCAATAGTTGGATACCTCATTACAAACATCCTAAGCTCTGCATGTATACATAGGTTTATGAGTGTATAAACACATGTGCAAGCTGGGTAACAACCTTGTATATTATACACGATGCCATCCACTCCTGTTTAAACAGGATTGCTCATTTTCGGCCTGAGCTTCCCAATTAGGCAAGGTTAGCTGGCCAGCATGCCCCAAAGAGCCTCCTTTGTCTGCCGAGTGTTACAAACATGTGCCTCCACACCCAGCATTTTACATGCTTGTAGTACATCATACCTGCAAGTCAAGTACTTCAGCAACTGAGCCTCCAGCATTCAGACCTAGCTCCAGTTACTGCATTTTCGTACCCATCTGTGATCATACTTGGTTCTTAATCTCCCCCTTTCCTTGCTGCCCTTCCTCTGGCCCCTTCTGGCTGGTTCTCTGCTCTTCTGGCATCTGCTTACCCCAGTGTTGTCATTTCATGACCCTACTCATTCACACACATACGCATGCATACACATACACATGGATATATACATGTCATTCTAAATGGAGGTTCCCTATGTGAGAGAACGCATTTGTGTTTTGAGTCCATCTTATGTCACTTACTGTAATGATTTGTAGTTTGTTTCCTGCAAATGTCATAATTTTATTTTTCTTTACTACTGCATAAAATTTCATTCTCTATGAATACTATGTTTTCTTTATCTATTTATCTGTTGATGAACACTTATGATAAATCTATCCCCTGGCTATTGTGATTTGGGCAGTAATAAATTTAGAGACGCAAAGGTGTCTTTGGTATGCTGACACAGATGTACACAGATGAGTTCTCTGATGTTCTCGGTTCAGTTTTCTGAGAGCCCAAAGCCTACTTCTACAGTGGCTGCAGTTGCCATTCCCACAAACCCTTCCTCCTCCCCACATCCTCACCAGCAGTTGTTGGTATTTGTTTTCTTGATGACAGCCACTCTGACTAGGGTTGGATGGGATCTCAGAGCAGTCTGAATCTTCATTTCCCTGGAGCTGAAGGTGTCAAACACTTATTCAAGTACTGACTGTTTTTCCTTGGGGAGAGTTGTCTCCAATTCATTAGTCCAGTTCCATTTTACAGATCAAAGGGTCTAAGGGCTATGATAGGAACCAACTCGGATAGAATGCCAATTTGTTTGCCTTCCTCTCAATACCTTGTTATAAAGAATTTCCAACATACACGGCAACAGGTAGAAGGTCTAATAGATGCCTTAGTAAATTTGTTTGTTACCATAGTTACCAACCACAGACAGCTTTGTGTTCTCCAGTACGCAGGGTTATCTCCTTCCTCTATATGATGGTGGACCCAGAATCACACACTATCCACAAATGATTAGAACCACATATAAAAGACCAAGACTATGCATAAGAAACACATGACCCAAGCCATTATCAGACTTTGAAATGTTGACAGCAATACTTTAAAATCATGTGAATATCATGAAAGCTTCTTTTTATACTTTATCTGTGGGTAGGTCACTTCACAATTCAAGTAAGATAAGCTCGCTCTATAATTAGTTGACCTATGAAATCAACTTATTTTCTTCTCTTTTTTCATTTGTAATTTATTTATCAGGAAAAATATGAATCTTTCCTATAAAGCAAACATCAGTGTCACATATGCCTTTTAAAAATTCCTTCCTTGCACCACTATATGTGAGGAATATACAAAACAGGAATAGGCCATAATTTTCTAAAATCTGTGGTATAATATTTCAGAGTCTAGAATTTGCTCACCACATCCTAATGGTCTCATTAATCTGTCCTCCCATGCTTCAGTCTCCCTGTGAATTGTATGGGAATCTAATGTCTTTATGAGATTCTAGACCAATACTTTTGTCAAGGCATGTCATAGGTGGCGTAGTCTTCTGCTTGGGAGGGCATAATGTCTGACTTTTCTTTCTCCCCCAATTTTGCTTTGGAATTTCATATTCTGCATAATCCCTTGACTGTAAAGAATCTATAAGCCTTGTATACAGATATAAATGTAGATGAAAATATAACAAAATCTCAAATTAATGTTTTCTCTACTTATTTCTGCAGCATTTGTTGACTGTTACCCTGTGCTCGATATTGGGTTAGGCACTAGGGGAATAAACAGGAAAAATCCAGGGACTCTAACCTAAAGGACTAAGTCTTGTAAAAAAAAAAAAGCATCCCTGGTATCAAATGGCATCTATTGAATAAAAAGCAACCTAGTGTTTCGAGACTTAGAAAAACTCCACCAGGCAGAAGAAACTATTAAGAATAAGAAGCTTTTGGAGGAGGGAGGTTCTCTTGATTAGAGCCGAGGTTGCTTTGTATCATGGTAACATGAGCTAAAACCAAGGATGGGGGAGGAAGAGGGGAGGTCAGTGATGTAAGTGCCAAGGGAAAGGAACTTAGGAAGCAAAAAGTACAAGTGCCAGAGAGTAGAGGGTGTGAGCCTGGCTGCAGTGAACCTAAGTATGAATGTCGGGAGTGAGAGGAGAGCGTGAGTAAAGGAAGGCTCTCTGAAAGCCGTCGTGGACGGGAGCTTATTGCTTTAGGAAATGTAATTTATAAAATCTCTACTTTCTGAAGGCCTTTTAGAAAGCTTTTAGATGAGTAATATCAACAAAAAATAAGTGTGTTTATTGGGTTTATTTTTATTATGTTATTCACTTTCCATCAGTGGTGGAGTTCTTACAGCCCTCGTACTCTGGCTCATCCCAGCACTAAATGCCAAGGAGATCAGTGCCCCTGTGAGCCACCATGAGCATGGAGCTCTCTCTAAAAGAACAAGGGTGATTCCATCTCTCACTAAGCAACTCCGATGTTGGGGATTAGTCAGCCATTATCATTCCTTCTACAGACACTTGTTGCTACTCCAAATCACTCAGATGACTTCCAGAAAAGGACACTTGGGAGGTAAGAAACACACAGCAGGAAGACTGGAAACTCGACATGGGAAAAGAGGGAAGTAAATAGGCACAGTTTGGCCAGTGTAGTTTCTCTGGTTACTAAACCTGGCTCTAGATTCTTAGGAGCAAACATCGGAGGATGTAGGAAGTAGAGTAAAGACATCCATTGCGGTCGTGCGGGCCTAGCACGATGCTGGCACCCATTACTTAACATAATGCACTGAATGTCAAGACTTCCCTGTGAAACAGATGAGAAATGACAGGGTCTGTTTTTCTCTTTCAAGATAAAGCCATTAAAGGTAGACCTGAAGAAATCTCTCAAATAAAGGGAGCCAAGGGGATCAATATGAGCTGCACATAGCAGGCATGAATCCCTCTGCTAGCTCACACAAATTCCCAAGCTCTTTCTTCACCCCTCTTCACTAGTTAGCATCCAACGCCAGGCAAAATTAACAGAAGAAAATGATCCCACTGGACAGTGTTTCATGTGTCTGAATTCTATATAGGTTCACACTGGACTGAATGGTGAAAACTATCAGCAGCCAGGCAAAGTGGTGTTCAGAAATAACAGTAGTTACCGGGTACAAGAACACAGACGGATGGATATTCACTTGAGAATTGGGGTGGGGTGCAGGGAAAACCTAAGAAGGGGGTGCCATGAGTTCTGAAAGGAGACTAATACAAAGCCACTGCTCCATAAAAGACTCAAGAGAATAGATTTCTTTGGTTCAAACGAGCGTTCTGGGAGAAGGTTTTACCCAAGTATGTTTTATTCTGTTGTTTTCTCAGCTTAACCTCTGTAGCATTTGGCAGTAAGAGAAAACCACGGAGAATCCTGTAGAGACCAAAGGGATGGGATGGTGGTGTTTTTCATGTACATCATGAACATGAACAAGACAAGTAGCTAAACCTGAGGGGCAGAGATGAGCATTCAATCTGCTTGAAACGGAAAGTAACGTTTCTTAATGAACTTAATGTATTGCATTTGGTTATTTTTTGAAATGCTGCTGAAGCCAACATTTTAGTTAGTCAGACCACACACTACTTGAGATAAATAATAATTGCTGAGTGCTGATGGGTAACTATTCTCCCATCTCGTCTTTTGAGGGCCAACCTTCCAGGCTAATGTGAGCTGAACTAAAAATATTGATTCCGTGAAATGAGTATGAAATGTTGTGACTTCCAATTATGCTAAGGAATTGCTCTTTGAAATTCTGAATTATGAAAGGATAAAGCACTTCCAATTTAATCTGTGAAATAGGACTTTATTTAGAGTGCTCCACCAACTTCTGAGGAAAAAGCTTAAGTTGGGCTTAATGGTTGGCCTGTAAAATTGTGAACTGGCGCCCTCCAGTGGCCATCCTTGGAGTTTTTCATCAGGTAAAACTGGAAGCGTTTTCTAGTTCGTTTTCCGGTTTGTGGTTTTATTTTGACAAAATATGCCTTTCAGACCTCAATAGTGAATAATAAAACAAAAAAATTAGGTTGTCCTCTGTCTAGGGATAAGCCTTCATTGAGGGATGTACCATTGTCTGATAAAGCAAAGTTGTATTATTTTGAAAAGGCTCAGAACCCATTAAAGACACAAGGGACTAAGATAATTTAGCAAAGAAATATTGGGCAAGCATTTTAGAATCCCCAGGCTGCTCAGCTCTCCCTCTTATCACATTCCTACAAGATGTTTTCTGTTCATCTTGGAAGATTGACACATCGCAGAACGAGCAGCCAGGAAGGGCCAAGCCCTCCCTGCTTGGGTCAGAAATGTCAACCATCTTGCCTGTCGATGAGAGTGTGTCATGAAGAAACTAAGTCCTGGCTTCCTGGTCTTCCTCGGGGTCATCTATCTCTTTTCTTGTTTTAAAGTATTCATTTGACCTTCTTGGTTTTGCCTGTTTCCGTTCTCGTCTGCTGTGTTTCCTCTACCTTTTCTGGCATCTTCCCGTCAGTTCTGTCCCTGTTTGTAGTTTATCTCAGTCTGGGGGAACAGACAAGCCTGTCAGACGTCAGTAGATGACCAAGGAGTCTCTATCTTGTCGAGGACTTAGATATATTAACACACAATGTAATGCCAAAATTGATGTGCGTTTTCCCATCGATCATTTTAATGCGAAAGCAATATAATTGCCTCATTCGAGAGATGGTTATCAGGATGTGTGAAGTCTTAGCCCACACACACTACAAAAAGCACCATGTGGCCAGCATAACCTCTGAGTATTGCAGCCCACGTCTTCATCAGCAGAGTTCACACTCAAGGATCATATAATCAAATTACAAAAGAATCTCACACACAAAAAAAATTATCTTATATATAATGCTTTAAGTGAGTTCGCAGTTTTGTAGTGGGCAGCATTAATGGCAATCTTGGGATATGTAAGGCCCACAGGCTATAGGGTAGATACATCTGGCAGCTAGAATAAGATTAAAAATTCAAAATGAATATTGTTAATACAACTTTCTTAAAATAAATATAAGGTTGTCAATGTGACGATACTGTAAATGTGAAGTTATGGAGCATCAAAACCCAAGCTCCTCCTGGAGGTGAAATATGCTTCACGTGACAGGTTCCGTCTCCTTTGGGAAAGGATGGTGAGACAGAATATTTTTATCAGCTAAACAATAATGGGAGTTTAGGCACAAACACCTATTAGATTGAAGAAATCACTTCAGTTGAGGCAGGTATTTAGAAGTCTGCACACAGTCCTCAGTGAAATCAAATTCAAAGGACACGGATTTTAACTGCCTGCGAAGATCCTGCGCATCTCCGCACCCCAGCTTTAGAGAGTGGGCGTATCATTATGGCGATAAATCACCTCAGGATGGAGACTGATGGCTGAGGACTTCCCTGTGGGGCTGCCCGTACCCATTGGAGACAGCTTTTGCGCTGTTTCCATCCATTCTCTCTAACATTTCCTGGCACCTGAAGAAATGGGGAAAGCTAATCATTACTCGCATTCATTATCCTTCTCAGTGTAGCCGGACCGATCCAGCCTGTGTCTGCAGATGCAAGGAAACCATGATGCAGAGCTTCGAGTGGAAATCAGAGCAGCTGCTCCAAGGAGAAGCTACCCACCAGGCTCTCCACATTCTGCCTCCCTCCTTTCTTCCCAGTGCAGTGAAAGCACACAAGCCTGTCTCACTCGCCCCGGTGTGCAGTGTCTACGAGATACACATTTCTTTACTGCCTTGCTTACCATCGTTGTGGCTCAGGGGGTCACTCATAATGATCTTCCTGTTGCTAAAATGTCACTAAAGTTCTCTCTGACGCTGGATTATTCCGTCTAGAACCTTTTCTTGCATGGATTTTCTTGCTGAATCGTGCTGCTAGAAATTAGATGCTTAAATTAGTGCTCTACGTGGTGGGGAAGGGTAGATTTTCAGGAAGCTAATGTTCTTAGATTCAATGACTTCATTGGAAAAAAAAATGTGGTGTGGATTTGTGACCTGAATCCTTGGCTGGTAGGCATATAACTAAAAACTTGAACAGCGAGTCTTTCCGTGTTGTGGGTCACGAACACCTCTGAAGAGATAGAGAAATCTACAGCCCTGTCTTTTCCCCTCTGTGCCATCCCCAAATGCACTTCACAAGGGGGCACTGCCCATATTTTCAGTTCCTAATGATCTGGAACGGGTTCAGATCATCTGGACCTGGTATCAGTAGTTCCCGCTCGGGCAGTTTTATCCTTTGGAGAGAACTTGAGCAAGGTCCGGAAAAATTTGTGATTGTCATAATTGGGAAAGTGCCACTGGCATTGAGAGGGAAGGGAACAGATATTGCTGGTGGGTGCTCTTTCATGACTGTGCCTCCTTCCTATACACAACCATGTATATTCTTGTCAGAATATCTGCAGCATCGGGCTTGGAAAAACATGTTTGAGGGAGGTCGGCACTATTCAACACAGTAGCCAGTAGTCAGCAATCAGTACGGCCTCCGCAGTCCTGGAATGTAGCCGGAATGAGGCAAGAAAGGTTAAAAATACACAGTGGATTCAGGAGTTTCATATAAAAATCAAACTATCTCATGGATGGTATATTGTGTTGGTTATACATTGACATAATTTTCTATTTGTTTTTAAAACAGAGTCTCACTATATATTCCTAGCTGGCCTGGAACTCACTTTGTAGACTAGGCTGGCCTCAAACTCACAGAGATCCTCCTGACTCTGTCTCCAAAGTGCTTGAATTAAAGGTGTGTACCACCATGTTTAAAAATATTTATCTAAACAGGTTACATTGTTAAAATTAATTTCGTCTGAATTGGTTTTGGTTTTGTTTTGTTGTTCCCTCTTTAACTGTTTCTGAAGTGATTCTGAAAACTTTTAAAGTACAGATGTGGCCTGCATCTGTACTCGCATTCGATTTCCATTTGACTCAACTGCCTGAGGTGTTCTGTAAAACTGAAGCAATGTGACTAAGATAATAACTCTAAACCAGTGGTCAGTATATGGAGCTGGTGAGCTAAATCCCGGCTGCCACCCGCTTTTGTGAATAAAGCTTTATTGGAACACAACCACGTCCATTTGTTTGCCTACTAGCTGTGACCGCTTTCTTGCCCTGGGAACAGGGTTGACAAAGATCATATAGCCAACAAAGCTTAAGTTATTTGTTTGCTGGCTCTTTCCACAAATAGTTTGGCAACCCCACATCTCTGAGTGCTTCTGCTAGTAGGTTCAGACAAATGTTTCCATCCCAGCAATAGCAATGTTTTCATAGTTAGAATAAGCAAATCTGGGGTATTCAAAGAAAAGGTGGCTCAACAGATGGGAAGCAGATATAAGAGAAGACACTAATTGGCTAAGCTGCCCTCATCTGACTGCACATTTCTACTCACTGGAACCTGGCTCCTTACCAAGGAGAATAGAGAGGATGAGATCTCATGTTAGAAATGGGTCATCTCTTCTGCCAACAATTGTTCACTTAGTAACCTCCCCTCCTCTAGGCACTGGTCTAAGAGATGGAGGGAAAGATGATGAATAAAAGCAGAAAAGCCATGTCACTTGTTGGGCAGAGAGTGAAGAAAAACACAGGAAAATCTGGTGTGCCAAGCAGCGACACAAGCCATGAAACAAAATCAAGCTAACAATAGCAAGTGTGCGGCAGTGGAGCGATATCATTTTATTCAAGATATTCAAGGCAGGGGACATTTGTGGGCATGTGAAACAGTAAGTAAGCTTTCCATGGGGACAATTTAATAATATATGTCTAAGCCTGAAGTGTGGCCCAGGAGTTCCACCTGCAGTTGTTTTGTATTAGAAACTCCTAAAATAGGTACTCCAAAATAGATGTGCAAGTGTGCTCCCTGAAGTGTTTTCCTCACGATAAAATATGAAAAGTATTTAAGCCTTCAACCTAATCTATTAAGACAATGTTCATGCCATATTTTTTGAGGCTAAAAGGTATGATCCAGGTTTTATAAAAATATTGTTAATAAAATCAAAGAATCCAAGCCGGCTCCTGTGTTCTGGTAACCAATGGGCAGAACTTCAGATGCATCTTATGTTTTTCTTCTATATTTTATTAATATCATATTTTTAATTAATCCATAAACAAGTGAAATTATAAAAAGGAGAATGTTATGTTCTCTCTTGTAGGCAAACACAAAAGAAGCTTACTATTTAGTGTCCAACTTAAGTATGATAATCTACACCTAAATCATCAGAGGCAACCTGTCAATGCGATACAAAAAAAAATGGTTAAAAAATGAATTGTTGCTCCCAGGAAACCAATAGTTTCTGGAATAGTCACAGAAAATTAAGACAAACCCACCAATTCCACATTATAGGTGGAAAGGCACAGAGATGTCAGAGGAAGAACCATAGAGAAAAGGATAGCCTACAATTGCAGATGGTGATTCAGATGTCACATGAGCCAAACATGAGCCAAACCAGCTCAAAGTTCCAAGTGCTCCTCAAATTGTGGATCTGTGAACACTCCAAGAGCACCTCTTGGGATTGAGGGTACTGTGGTTACTTGGCAGAAGATGGGGACAGCTCCTTAGCAGTTGGCACCTTGGATTCTGCCCACAACCTTACCTGGAATGGGTCCAAGACTATTCTGTCCCATAACTAATACTTATGTGGACCAATCTCTTTCCTCACAATCTTACTTCACCAAAGACTAGGAAACAAAAGTCTTTGTAAAAATCTCCCAACAAAAAGAAAAGAAAAGAAAAGAAAGAACATGAGTACTCCTCAAATTATTCCAGAAACTAGAAATAGAAGGAACATTGCCCAATTCATGTTAAGAGGCTACAATTACCCTCATACTCAAACCACATAAAGACTCAACAAAGAAACAGAATAATTTCCCTTATGGATATTGATATAAAAATACTCAATAGAACATTTGCAAAACAAGTCCAAGAACACATAAAAATGACCATCTTCTGTGATCAAGTAAGCTTCATCCCAGAGATGCAGGGATGATTCAGTATATAAAAATCAGTCATTAATCTACCATATAAACAAACTGAAACACAAAAACAATATTATCATCTCATTAGATGCAGAAAAGGCCTTTGACAAAATCTAACACCCCTTCATGATGAAAGTCCTGGAGAGATTATGGACAAACCTCAACATAATACAGGCAGTTAACAGCAGGCCCATAACCAACATTAACTTAAATGGAGAGAAACACAAAGCAATTCCACTAAGATGAGGTACAAGACAAAGTGTCTATTCTTTTCATACCTATTCAATATAGTACTGGAAGTCTTATCTAGAGTAATAAGACAACTGAAGGAGACCAGGAGGATACAAACTGGAAAAAAAGAAATCCAAGTATCTTTGTTCGAAGATGATTAGATAGTATACATTAATGACCCTAAAACTTCTACCAGGAAACTCCTACAGGTGATAAACACTTTCAAAGAAGAGAATAGATATAAAATTAACTAAAACAAAATCAGTATCTCTCCTACATACAAATGACAAATTGACTAAGAAAAAAATAAGAATAACAACTTTCACCATAGCATCAAATAATATAAAATATCTTGGGGTAACTCTAATCAAGCAAGTGAAAGACTTGCATGATAAAAACTTCAAGAAATTAAATAATGTATCAGGAAATAAAAAGAAAGATCTCTCATGCTTATGAATCAGTAGGACTGATACAGTAAAAATGGCCACCTTACCAAAAGCAACCTACAAAGTTAATGCAATCCCCATCAAAATTTCAACACAGTTCTTCACAGATCTTGAAAGGATAATTTTCAGCTTTGTATGGAAAAAAAACAGGGTAACTAAAACAATCCTGATTTTAAAAAGAGAGAGAGAAAGACTACTGGAGGTACAACCATGCCTAATCTCAAACTGTACTATAGAATTTTAGTAACAAAGAACACGTGGTATTGGCACAAAAACAGGCACATTGATCAATGGAATAGAACTGAAGACCCAGACATAAGTTCACACACCTATGGACACCTGATCTTTTATAAAGAAGCCAGAAATACAATCTAAAAAGAAAGTCAGCATCTTTAACAAATGATGATTGTCAAACTGAATGTCTGCATGTAGAAGAACCCAAATAGATCTATACTTATCACTCTGCACAAAATTAAACTCTAAAAGAACCAAAGATCTGGACATAAAACCAGATACATGGAAGCTGATAGAAGATAAAATGGAGATACACTGACATGGGACATGGCTTTCTGAACAAAATACTGATAGTCCAGGCACTAAGATCAGCAATTTATAAATGGATTGTGAAACTGAAAATCTTCTATAAGGCAAAGGACAAATAGGACAAACAGACAGCTTACAGAATGGGGAAACGTTTTCACCAACCCTATATCAATACAAGGAAGGCTAATATCCAAAATATACAAGAAACTTAGTAAACTGGATATCAACAAACCAAATCCAATTTTAAAAGGACTACAGATCTAAACAGAGAATCCTCAATAGAGGAATCTTAAGTGGCTGAGAAACACTTAAAGAAATGTTCAACATGCTTTGCCATTCAGGAAATGTAAATCAGAACTAGTTTGAGATTTCATCTTAAACTTGTCAGAATGTCTAAGATGAATAACACAAGTGACATCGCATGCCGTGGAGGATGAAAAGCAAGGGGAGCCCTCCTCCATTGACAGTGTGGGTACAAATGTGTACGGCCACTATAGAAATCAATATGGTGGTTCATTAGAGAGTTGGGCATCAATCAATCTACCTCAAGACCCACTATACTCCTCTTGGGCATATACCCAAAGGATGCTTTGCTCAACCATGCTCATTGCAGCTGTATTCATAGTAGCCAGAAACTGGAAGCAACCTAGATGTTCCTCAAAGGAAAAAATAAATAAAGAAAGTATGGCACATTTGCACAATAAAGTATTACTTAGCTGTTTAGAAAATGGCATCATGAAATTTGAAGACAAATGCATGGAACTAGAAAACAATCAACCTAAGTGAGATAAACCAGATCCCAAAATATAAATATGGTATGTATTCACTTATGAGGGTACGTTAGCCATGAAAGAAACCAAGCAATAATCTGTAGACCCAGAGAGGTGAGGAAAAGAGGAAGGGTAGGGAGAGGCATATGGATCTCTATGTGAGAAGGAAACAGAATAGATTTTATGGGTGTACTGGGGGTAGGTGGGACAGGAACATGGTGGCAGGGATTGGAGAAGGGAGGAGCTGTATAGAGAGAGAGAGACGGTTGGAATCATGGCAGCATTTGTGGTGGTAAAAACCTGGTGAAGTCAAAACTTGCTGAAGTCTACAAAGGTGATCCTAATGAGGACTCCTTGTAATGGGGTATATGGAGTCTCAACTAGTCATCTCTTATAGCAGGGGAGACTTCCAAGGTGGGATTAGAGTACATTCAATTGAGTTATTGGCAAAAGAGGCCCATGGAAATCTACAAACAACCCAGGCTGTTGCTAAGACAAAAAGACTACTCTCTGAAACCTGACATTGGGGCCCCATTGCCAAGGAAAACACCCCACAATTTATTGAAAGTAAAGAGGTCTAGTTGGTGCCTACATGAAGACCTTCATCCCTATGTGCTAGTTTCTTTGGTATGGAAAGGTACTCTGCAGGGTCCTGAAATGTGGGCATGAATCTAGCACAAAACTGTTAACATACAGTCTGTGACTTACAAAATATGCTAAGGCTATGGTGGCAGAGAACATATGGGAGTGGCCAACCAATGTCTGATTTGATCTAAAGCACACTTCACAAGAAGGAATCCCACCCAACACTACTTGGGTAACCAAGAACCAGAGACTAGATAGCCCGGAAATCTATGGTAAAATCAAACACTACTAAGTCTAAAAAAAATCAATAAAAAGATTACTGATGATATTCTGCTTTACTCATAGATCAGTGTGTTATTTGGTCACCATCAGAGAGGTTTCCTCTGATAGCAGATGGGAACTGATGCAGAGACCCACAGCCAGACATTATGCAGAAAGAGAGTCTAAATTGGAAATCTCTTTCAAACCCCTCCCTTCAGAGCTACAGGAATCCTGTGTAGGAAGAGGCAGAAAGATTGTAAGAGACAGTTAAAATTTACTAAGTAGCTGGTAGTCATTTTACAAGAAAGATGAACAAATCCTACAGCTAATAAACAACTGGAAATCAGGGAAAAATAGAAATCTCCATAGTTGCCCCAAAATATTTATAAGATAAATTAAGGTAATATAATACTATATATTTTACTGTGTAAAATTATCATATTATGCTAATTCTAATGAGTAAATATGAAACAATAAGTTAGGATAGAAACAGTTATAGTTATAATTCAGGTAAAACACACATTTGCATATTCATTCTCAATCAATCCTTACCCATACTTAAATCTTCTATCTTATATCTGTTACTATAATTATATTTTTTAACACAAGATTTGTAAAGTATGGGGAAGTTTTGAGAACTTGGGGTTTTTCTATTAAGTGATTTTGCGTTGTTTTTTCATTCTTTCATGGACTTGTCTCTACTTCCTTGTCCTTTATATTATCGATACTGTCTGCTGATACTTCCAGATGTCTGTCTTTGCTTGATTGCTAGTCTTGAATGAACTTTTAGATGGATCACATGTCTGTAACTTGATTGTGTTTTAATTTCCCAAAGGGTTAGTGACCCATTTGTCTTTCTGTCCTTTTTCAATATCTAAAGACTGTTTTCTTTAAAAACAAAACAAAAAAAATGTTTAGAGAATCATGTGAGCAGTGAAGTTGTGTTTTTGCCTTGCTTTTACTTTCTGACCACAACAGCTGTTTATGGATATTTAGGATTTATGATATAAAGCCAAGCTCAGCGTAAGAGCTCAAAGAATGCAAAGGAAGGAAAGCAGCTAAAAATGTACAGAATAGAAGCTTGGGCTTCAAGGCGAGGCGCATCCAAATGATTTGGTGCCTTGGAGACCTTCTGCATCTCTGAGTTCTCAGCCATCACATTCCATAATTTTAAATTTAGTAATAGAAAAAAAACATGTGTAGGGATTAAATGATAACCCTTGCATACTCCAAGTTCTATAAATAGTAACTGCTGTTTACTTTTGCATACTCTCTATAAGTTTCAAGATGAAATTTAAATCAACATGCCTTAACTTCAGCATTTGGGTAATGATTCATCGCAATTTGGTCTTTTGTTCTTGGATAGTTGACGCCTAAATAGCTTAGCTTTCCTGCCCACAAATGGAAAACTGTTGCAAACATCTTGTTGTGATCCCATTGTGTCAAAACTCTTGTGCTTAATCCTAATCCTTGTTGTGATGTGGTAGGAAACAAGCCTCAGGAGGTGATTAGATCATGAATGGCGAACATGAAGAAATATAAGCTCAGAGACTCCTCCAAAAGTTGCTTTCCCATTCCTCCGTCAGAGGGCACAGTGAGGAGGAGGCACTATCCATGAACCGGTTAGTGCCTTGATTTTCCTGGCGCCAGAATTATCTGAACTAAATTTCTATTGTTTGTAAGCCACGCTATTTGTAGTATTTAGTTATAACATCCCAAATGGATTCAGATGCCTCTTAACAATAAATGAAATCATGCATTCAACTACTTAGCACATCCATGCGCTTCGTCCACTTTCATCTAGACTGCATTCTCTGTCCCTGCTGCCTTGCTTGGGGTGCAGGAAACTGCTCCTCACTCAAGTACCAACAGAGACAGAGATCTCTGCAGCCACAGCAGTGAGACTCACCCTTGTACTATGCAACATTTTTCCCTTTCATTTCCCAAAGGGCTTTGCTGTGCAACTCTTTGGACTCTAATCTGACTTTCCAAAGCAAAGACATGGGCCTGCATGGTAATTCAGTGGATAAAGGCATTTACTATCAAACCCGATACCTGAGTTCAATCACCAAAACCCAAAGAATAGAATGAGAGCATCAACTCTCAAAAGTTGTCTCCTAACATCCCCTCTCTCTAAATAAATCTACGTAATAAAAAGGACAGTACTTCAGTTCTGTGTCTTGCCTTTTTGTCTTGCTAATCAAGGCTCCACTATTCCTTCTCTTCCCTTGTTCTTCCTTCAGTCCCTTTTCCCCCATGTCTCTGCAATGCATGTTATAACCAGAGGTGAGTTTTCTTAGGGACCATCCCACAGGCTAGTCATGAGAGAGAATTACAGAACCTGATACCTTGAATTCACACTTCCATAATGAATGGCAATAAGAAAATTGGAATTATAGCAAAAAAAAATGTCTCCATCGTCTACTAAGATAGCAGGGGACTTACATTATATAAGTCTTCCTTATTTAATTTTTCTAAGAGCAGACAAGAAAAGTACCAAGAGTCTGCCTTTGCAGCAGGAGGAGGGCGTATTATAGGGGGGAGCAGTGGATCCTGTTCCATCAGCAATGAAGCAGTCATGAATGGCAAGATGATGCTTCAGGGATCACGGCTGAGATGGGGAAAAACATCTTAAACCTGATTAGCCAAAAACCCTGGCACAGGACATCTTCACTTTGAGCTCTGTTTTCCAGCTGCTCGTCTGTCCACATAGTCAGTGAACATCCATTTAATGACTACAGTGTCACAAGCAGGAAGTACCCAAGAGGAATTAATGCAATCTCTGGGACTTAACAGAATGACCTGCGTGGTGTGAACATTTTTTCTGCAAGAAAAATGAAAGGAAAAGTAGTGTCTAGGAGCAGTATTCAGTGCAGTCCAAGAACTCTGGAAACACTATTGGAAGAATGAGGTCAGAAAGAGACAGAGCAAGTACTGTCTGTGGAATACACTTCATAGTGCCTCATTCAGACGGAAGGCAGGAAATGGTCCTCTCTGCAGATAGAAAAAGTGGCTCAGAAGGATGGCCCTAGAGTGGTGTGCATTTTCACCCACTTAGCCATGAGGTCTGAATCCACGTGTCCTTCCAAATGTTTAACCGTGGATTAGTGTCTCTTTTAGACTAATGAATAAAAATGACTGGTTAGTCGCCTTCCATGTTCCTAAGTCCATTTTAGTTTACTTCCTTTGCTTCCCTCTCTTAAGAGGACTTTGGTTGACCTGTGAAAAGGAGTGATGCCTTATCTTCCTCCAACACTGCCCTTCTTGGTTCCCCAGTCTGTATTCTCGCTAGATTGTGCCATGCCATTGATATTCCACAAGTGATGACTGAGTGTGGCTGTGGGTAGGCAAATGGATGGACTTATGTGTAACTAGAATCTGACTCCTAAGGTATAAGAGTAAATTTAGCCTAAAGGTTCCTCATTTCCACCAAAGTGTAGATTTTCCACCAAAATATAGATTATATTGTTTCCAGAATGTAGACTCCATTCCCACAGATACTGTAACATGCTTCTTGTGTCCTTTAATATCCGCCTCTGACCTTACGCATGGACTGACTAGGGGTCCAGGAAAGCCAGTGTCCAGTGTATTTCATTTTTTCTGAAACATATCAATTGTGCATAACTATGGTGAACCCAGTATAGTCTGCATATTATCAGAGTTGTCCCTTTTTTTCTGGGCTTCTGGCAAGCTTGTCTGAGCTAAGTGTCAACAGGTTCAAGCTTTCTCATAAACTGAGCAGAGACTCACAGCCAGTAATGGGCTAGGACTTGACTGACTCCGTAAGGATTATACCTATGTGCATCTCCCAAACATGGCTAATAGAGGCTCCTGGATAGAGTTGACAGCCAACTCCAGCAAACCTGAATTCAACACCAAGCCCTGCTGGGCCATGTGAGTCAACATGAACTAATTCTTGTTTTCTGATTCACTAAGGGTAAAGAGATTACATTTTTTGCTTATTATTTTGCTTGACTTTTATTACTTAACACAGTGTTCAGTAGACAGTGGGTGCTTAATAAATGTTCCCATGGAAATTAATGTGAAATAGTTGGGGGACAGAAGAAACAAACTGGAGTCGTTCTCTGGAGCAGGTCTCCATTCAGACACTGACAAGCCATCATGAGCACCTAGCTTATGTTCTTCACTGGGGGAAGAAACAAATTGAATTGGGTTAGGATTGCAAATTAGCAGCCCAAAAGTTCGTGCATTGATTTCAGTGTTCAAAGTCATACAGAGATTCTCTGAGATTTCTCTGTGGCATTCAAATCCACTGGGAGAAGCAGAGACTTAGACTCAATTCAGATTTAGATAAAATAAATTTATTCTTGCTGCTAGCAGGACAGCAGTCTTAGAGCCAGACAGCATGATGTGCTGAAGGGAAGCTTACGGTGGAGCTTTCAGGCAAACATCAGAAAGGCGAGCATCCCAACTCTCCGTGGAATCCTCAGCTGGACAGAGACATTGTTTACTTCTTGCTTTCCCACTATATGGTAACAAAAGATAATCTCATTCCTTTACCATAGTGATAGTGTCAGAGAAGCAAAGGCAGCTGTTAATATACATCACAGCCCACTATACTATTCTTATCTCACCTTCAGGTCACTTGGGTCTCCCAGGCATCCCACAGCCAAATGTCAGCATCCCTTAAGAGATGCCTGGCTCCATAAGTTTCTTTAGTTATTACAGGAGACGTGCGTGAATTACTACTCAGGTCTGAGCACTTTAATGACTGGGACAGAGTAAATCATCAAACAAAAACACAGTGCTATCAGGTTAGCTCCAGCTGTTATAGCTTCACATAATGTAAACTGGGGCATTTCTGTATGGCGTTAGTGAGCAGCAGAAATGCTTTAGATGGGACATTCATTCCCTACTTTATCCCAGTGCCACCTTGTCTCAGAATGGGACCGTGTAATTAATTACATTGATTTCCTACTTCCTTGGAAACATTGAATTCTGCCATCTATCTTAGTTAGGGTTTCTACTGGGGTTATAAAACATTGACCAAAAGAAGTTTGGGGAGGAAAGAGTTTATTTTGCTTTATACTTCCACATCACAATCCGTCATCAAAGGAAGTCAGGGCAGGAACACAAAACAGGAATCTGGAGTCAGGAACTGAAGTAGAGGCCATGGAGGAATACTGCTTACTATCTTACTCCCCTTGGTTTGAGTAGCCTACTTTCCTTTATCAACCAGGGCAAACAACCCAGGTGTGGCACTGGCCACAATAAAGTGGATCCTCTTACATCAATCATCAATCAAGAAAATGCACCACAATCTTGCCCATGGGCAAATCTGGTGAGGGTCATTTTCTCAACGGAAGCACTCTCTACAAAAGACTCCAGTTTGTGTCAAGTTGATGTAGAACTAATCAGCACACCAACTATAGACTAGGCTAATAGTTCCTAAACCTGATAAATATAGTCGGCATCCCTTGAGAACTCTAAAAATGACAATATGGCTCCCCCTAGAGACAGTAAATCAGAGGTCTTCTGTAGAGCTCAAACACCTGTATTTTCATAATCTCAAAAGCATTTGAAGTCACTTGAGGTTAAGAATCGCTGGGTAGTCTCAATAATTCTGTCAGTGAGACAATAGTCATAACCATCCATTATACTCCAGTCTAAATTTATAGGCAGCTGCTTACGAAAATTACAATGTATGTTTAAAATACACTGTTCATTAAAACAGGATGAAACACAGCAAATGAGTTCCCAAACTGCTTATTTTCATGTCCTCCCCTTTAATAGGCAACAGAGAAGTTGGGAGGGATTTCATTTTGCTTATTCCAAGAAAAGAATCATTTTATAAGAAAAATATATATAACCTTGGTCAGCTTTATGACTTCATTTTGCATCTTATTAGTCAGCAGTTCCTATATCAAGCCTAAAAACTCTAGATTTAGTGTCCTGTGTTCCTCTGCAATTACTCTGGGCAAAGAGGAAAAGATACACTGTTGCTCTTACGGCATAAACACCAACAGTACACTAAAAAACAAACATTAATTCCCTTAGAGAGAGGCATAATTCACAGGTTTCGAACTATTTTCCTTTCCCTTCTTTTATCTTTCCTGCTCCCCTGATTACTTACTGATCATTTTAATAACTTCTCTCATCGAATTAAATCTTTAGGGAAGTCTTTAATGCTTTTTTTTTAATTTTTTTTATTGATAAAAGGAGAATAAAGAAAAGAAAAAAAAACAAATTTCCACCTCCTCCCAGCCTCCCATTTCCCTCCCCCTCCTCCCACTCTTCTTCCCCTCCTCCCACTCTTCTCCCCCTCCTCCCCAGGGCCAGATGGTTTCAATGCGGAATTCTACCAGAACTTCCAAGAAGACCTAATACCTATACTCCTCAATGTATTCCACAATATAGAAACAGAAGGGTCATTACCAAATTCCTTTTATGAAGCTACAGTTACTCTGATACCAAAACCACACAAAGACTCAACCAGAAAAGAGAATTACAGGCCGATCTCACTCATGAATATCGACGCAAAAATCCTCAACAAAATACTGGCAAACCGAATCCAAGAACACATCCGAAAAATTATCCATTATGATCAAGTAGGCTTCATTCCTGAGATGCAGGGCTGGTTCAACATACGAAAATCTATCAATGTAATCCAGCATATAAATAAACTGAAAGAAAAAAACCATATGATCATTTCATTAGATGCTGAAAAAGCATTTGACAAAATTCAACATCCATTTATGTTAAAAGTCTTGGAGAGATTAGGGATACAAGGGTCATACCTAAATATAATAAAAGCTATATACAGCAAGTCTTTAATGCTTTTAAACTTTTAATTAGAACAAGGAATATCTGAGTTTCTTGTTTTTAAGTCACTCCCTCCTCGATTTACCTCTCAACCCTCAGTAGTTGGGCTGGAGTGTTAGAGAATAATATAAAGATTAATGCTTAGCAATGATGACTGGGGAGATGTGGTCCCCAGGGAAGCTTATCCCTGATGCACCCTCCCTTGGGATCCTATGAGTCATCATGGCTGAGCTGGTGCTACTAGCACCAAGTTGAATGGGAATATACGTGACATTAAACACCCACAGGGTTAGCAAAATAGCTCAGCTGAATGAGCCTGATGACCTCAGTTTGATCTCTGAGAGCCACATGGTAGAAGGAAAGAACTAACTTTCACACATTGTCATCTGACTTCTATAGGTACTCTGTGACATACATGTACACACACACACACACACACTTTTAAAAATCCTACAAAGCTCAGACTCTGCAACCAAGAGCAGTCTAGCCCAAAACACAAACAACACCTTAGCTGAGTAACCTAGAATTGAATATTTTTCCCTTTACTTTATTCCACATGAATAGATCATAGTTTTTTCAATGCCAGACCATGATGTTTCAGCAGAAGGGTGGAATTGGGAGGGGGATTAAAATTTGGCTTTCCAATTTCAATATGCGAACTGCTATTTTTTTCCCTTTTAAAGAACTGGGGAGGGAGGGTTGTACAAATCCCAGCTGGTTAACCTGGGCCATGTCTAAGAACTAGGAGACAGGCGTGACAAGGACTAGGAGAAATGTGCTTCTTCCTGCTTATGCTAAGTCTCCTGTCTATTATTCAACTAGGAATTGAGGCAGCATGAGGAAACACACAGTAATCCCCTCCTTTACTTTCATCTAAATGTCAATACGAGATTCTTCTTGTCTCTGGGGTCCACCTAGCAGTTCACATAGTACAGTGAATATGCCAGAAGAAACTATATGCTCTCCCTGCCCCCCCCAAAAAAAGAACCCTGAGAGACACAAGAATTAGTAAGGCACATCTAGGGAAATCTAGAGAATCAAGCCAAGCCAAATGTATCCAGAATGTATAGGACCCAGAGGCCATCAACTTGGTGGGAAAGGAAACTCCAGTCCATAAGTCCCACGCTGTGATTCTCAGTAGGAAACCACTGCTAAACGTGCTCTCAACTGAAGTCACTTCCTTTAGTGTGGCATTTTCTGCTTCAAAACCCACAAAGGCTCCCCACTGCCCTGCAAACTAGACCAAGCTTCCAATGCCTCAGTGCTCTGAAAAGGGAGTTAAGTCCCGTCCTCTGTCTGCCTCAGCATCCTCCCACGTTCGTCCTACCTACAGCTCTGGAAGGCTGCTGCATGTTGAATGTACTTACCGCTGTCTCCATCCCATCACTGCTGCAAAGCAGCCAGTTTTGTCCTCCATTGTCTCATCCACCTGTCCTCCTAAAGGTCCTCCCGGGGAGTCCCTCTGTGAAGGTCACTATGCACAGAAACTGGACGTAGCCCAGAGACACCTGAATGCATAAATACAGAGTCCTAATGATATCTCTATCCTATGATGACTTGATTCTTCCAAATCCATACCCAGGAGTAATGTAAGTTGGGTTATACAGTCTATTCTTGTGTTTCTGAGAAATCTCCATACTTATTTCTGTAGCAGCTTTGCCAATTTATTTTAAACCCATTATTTTGTATAATAATGCATGCTAATAAAAAAAGGAAGCAAATAAAAATGTTAGAAGGAATCTAGTCCTGAGAGTCAGTTCTGTCTTCAATCTTAACTCTGAGCAGTTTACAGAATTTATTAAGTCTCAACATCTATCTAACCTCTGTAGTAAAGATGTCACCTGGGTACCAGCTGTATCTCTTATCCATGGGACTTGACTGTGTAACCTCAGCAGTAATTAGCTCCAGTTATACCATGCATTTTACAAGTTTGCAGTTTATTGATCACCTATGTACTTGAATATTTGTATATAAATATACGTATTCAGTTGTGGTTTTTTTATTTTTTTTTTTTTTTGGTTTTTTTATTTTTTTCGAGACAGGGTTTCTCTGTGGTTTTGGAGCCTGTCCTGGAACTAGCTCTTGTAGACCAGGCTAGTCTCGAACTCACAGAAATCCACCTGCCTCTGCCTCCCAAGTGCTGGGATTAAAGGCGTGCGCCACCATTGCCCGGCTCAGTTGTGTTTTTTTTTTCTAATTTTCCCCAATTTAAGACCCATTTTCAGAAAATCCAAGTTTCCATTTCTGAATTCTGCTACCTTGGTAACTTCAGAGATTTTGATGTTTTTGCCCTGATTTTGGTCAAAGATTACTTGTCTTCGATTCCACATGCACGGTTGCAACCCCAACTCGTCTCCTTTTCCACAGTGTAAGGAACTCTTTGATTTCTTTGTAAGTAGTTGGTGTGTTACATTTTCATATCAAAGATACTAAGGGTCGTGCCATGGTGTCACACAAAGGTGCATCTAGAGCTATAAAGATACTAAGGGTCGTGCCATGTGTCACACAAAGGTGCATCTAGAGCTATAAAGATACTAAGGGTCGTGCCATGTGTCACACAAAGGTGCATCTAGAGCTATAAAGATACTAAGGGTCGTGCCATGTATCACACAAAGGTGCATCTAGAGCTATAAAGATACTAAGGGTCGTGCCATGTATCACACAAAGGTGCATCTAGAGCTATAAAGATACTAAGGGTCGTGCCATGTGTCACACAAAGGTGCATCTAGAGCTATAATGATACTAAGAGTCATGCCATGGGTCACACAAAGGTGCATCTAGAGCTATAAAGATACTAAGAGTCATGCCATGTGTCACACAAAGGTGCATCTAGAGCTATAAAGATACTAAGGGTCGTGCCATGTATCACACAAAGGTGCATCTAGAGCTATAAAGATACTAAGGGTCGTGCCATGTGTCACACAAAGGTGCATCTAGAGCTATAAAGATACTAAGAGTCGTGCCATGGGTCACACAAAGGTGCATCTAGAGCTATAAAGATACTAAGAGTCGTGCCATGTGTCACACAAAGGTGCATCTAGAGCTAGAAAGTGCTGACATGGAGTAGCACACAGTTGACGCTGACATCTTGGGCTACTGTTTCTCTAGTTCATCTTGGGTTTGTGTCTCTCCCTTAGAGAACTGCAGACACAGAAAAGAAAAAGTTTCTATTACAAGTATCTTTCAATTAATACCAAAGTGAAGTCTATTATCCCATTGGCTTTATACAGCATTACTCTAAGGAGAGTGAAAAATAGATTGAGGTTCCCAGTTCATATAAAACAGCTCAGAATTCTCTAGAGAGGTGTAAATATTTTCTAGGTGGCTGCAAGGCCTATCCTAACTTGCAATCACGATTTAGCAGAATAACTTGTACAAGCCAGTAACAGCTACAAGCACAGATCACACTGGTACAATCTGATAGACATTCTGCTGAAACCTGCGTTATCTTATTGAGGTCATTTTCAAATCTCGAGGAGATTCTGATCTGCACCCCAGTTGGGGAGCTCATGATTTGTCAGTCTCAAAACTGTTGTATACATTGTGCTGATGAGAAAATGTAGTCAAAAGAGGTTCCCCAAGTAATGGCTCATCTCCCCAGTCAGCAAATCAGGGTGGAGGGAAGGGTGAAACTCCTTGAGCCACAACATCATCACAACAGTCTTTGTCCTTCATTGGGAGCAAAAAAAAGGACAGCAGCTAAGGTGAGCTCTGTTGTCCTTCACCCCATGAGTCTGGGGTGGGATTCCAGTGGGAGAAATTTTCTTATGGTGTGGGTTTGGGTTTCATTTTTTTTCCACTATTTTTTATTTGGGTTTTATTTTTTTCCACTATTGTGAATGACTTCTTTTTCATAAGCCCTCACAACACTTCTACCATCTAGATATGTTAATATCTGCATGTAGAATTCCACAGTAGATTCTGAGGTTCTGCCATGAAGGCAGGCTGTTATATCAGTCCCCATTTGGACATAGGATACCCTTCCAGGCATAGGGAACCTGAGCAGGAAAACTGTTGTAAGTTTGATGCCTATCTGGGCTACATGGTGAATTCTAGATCAGCCTGGACTATAGAATAATAGGAGTGTGTGTGTGCGTGTATGTGTTTGTGTGTGTGCATGTGTGCGTGTGTGTGTGTGTGCATGCGTGCATTGTGTGTGTGCATGCGTACGTGTGTGTGTGAGAAAGATTGTAATTACATTAAAATATTTAGGAATAGCCTGATTTTATTTTTAATTGATTTTATATAAGGTAGGATAATGTTTCCTTTTTGCTCTATGAGGTTTTCAACTCTTGTTTTAGCTGTATGTATAAAAATATTTAGTTAATGGGTTCATTTAAACTCATAAATGATTTCAATGTAAGATAAAATTGAGGGCAATCTCAGCCAACATTACTCTTTTGTAAAATGGAAACAAGTACAAGATATATGGGTAGAAATAAATATAATCCCTCAGAAGTAAAGAAAACATTGGCAGTGTTGCCGGTACTTATGTTTTTGTTTTGTTTTTAATCAAAAGCATGCCTTTTCCACTTGCTGGTTTACGAAGCTGTGCAGCTGAGTCAAACTCCCTCCTCAGCTTTTCTTTCCCCCTCCACTACTGTGGTACCTGGTTCTCACCTTACCAGCTCCCCTCCACACCCTGTCACCCCACCCCACTCATTCTGTGGAAACAAAGGCTTCCAACATCCAGTAGTTCTCGGACATCAGACTGCTGTGGCAGATGCGCACAGCAAGCCTGTTGCTACACAGCTGGATACAGCATCAGAGCTTCAGATTTAGGAGAATGGGCCAAACCCACATCTTTGCATCTCCAACAAGGTCCCAGGTTCTGCTGATGACTTAAGAGTAACAAGTGAGAAGCTACTGAAGTGTCCAAGAACAAAAGCCCATTGAGCTGAGTGTGCGAACATCTGCTGGTATGCAAATCCCCGGTGCATGGGAGTGACCACAAGCATCTTCTATAAAGAAGCGTTTTTGACTGAGGACAGCAATCCTTCCTAGCTCTGTGGATTGAGCCAACTGCAGATATTCTCTGTTGAATTAACTGAGGAAGAAAAAGCATATATGTACTGAATGTGTTAATGTTTACTGTGTTGCCTTCCCCCCAACACCGCAGTTGAACAGTATGTGCATAATCCTTCTACGGCATTCAATATTACAACTAATGCAAAGATGATTCAAAAGCATGTAGGGTGTTTTGTGTCAATAGTACATAATTTTGTGTAACAGACATAAGTTACACAAATTTTGCTTCCTGAGTATTCTGAAATTAATACTGCACAAATGCCAAAGGATGTCTGTATTAATTAGCGAGAACATAATAAGTAGTTTTTGAGCCTTCGTAGATTCTGAGTAAAAGGTTTCCTTCCCAAACCCACAATTAAATTGAAGTTTTTTGAGTATTGCAACAGGCCTTGACTACCTGCAGGTGGCAGAATGTCCTAGCATAAATGCCATCTCCTCCATCAATCCCACTTGTAGAACAAGGGACAACCTGCAGTGGAGCTCTGGGTATCACTGTGTAAAGAAATAATAGTGGGGAACATTTTAAAGTACAATAGGTAAAATGTTCAAGAAGAAGAATGTTACTAGCAACTTCTGTCACTTACTTGACAGACCTTGAGAAAGCAAGATTTAAAATAACATTTGTTACTAGCAGAACTTAAATACCACATTCCAGACTATGTGTTAGCTGGGTTCTGCCTCTGAATGTTCACAGCAAGCCTGAAATGTTAGTTCTCATTCCTGCTAAGTAGAAATGTAACCAACCGTGCCCCCCCCCCCACCACCACCACCATGCACACACTTAAAATTTTATTTTGGCTTTGATTTCATAATTTTCTAAGCATGCTGATATACAAAGCAATTGTCTCCTCTCACCCCCATCTCCCCTCCGTCTCTACCTCTCTGTAGCTCCCTCCACCTTCCTTCCCCCTCCCTGTCCCCTTCCCCTTTCTCTCTGTTTCCTATACTTTTCAGTGGGTTTCTTGTGTGATTCCCATTCTCCCTTCACAGGAATACAAGTAAAATTAAAAGAGATAATGTTAAAGGAGGCAAATCCTCGTAGAAACACATGCTGTGTCGTGAGTTATACTGTGGCCCTCTGAAGTATGGTTTGGTGACCTGGTCCTCAGCACCTGTGCTCATGGACATATGAGATTAAAGGTCCTTTGCAAAAGTAATTAAGATGCAAGATGAGACCATCCTGCATTGTTCCATCAGTCCCTGAATCCAATAGCAGAAGTCCTTATAAACACACACACAAGAGGTGCTAGGATTTAGGCATTATTCTGGCCTGCCCTGTCATCTGGCAGGATGTACCCACAGCCCAGGGTCCTAGACTGCTCTCAGGTGCAAAGGTCCCTTTAAGAGACAGGCTCCGCCCACTCCCACTCTCTCCCCTTCCTGCTGCTCTTCTGAAGGGGCAGGCAGGACTTTTCGTGCTCCCTCTCCCGCTCCTTCTCTCCCCACTTCACCCCTCTCTCTTCTTACTTTCTCTTCCTTCATTTTCCCTACTCCCCTTGCTGCCCCCAGTAAAACTCACTTAAGCTCTGCCTACATGGCATATTCTGTCACCCACCATGGTTTGGACCCACCTGCCAAGGGACATGGCAAAGGTCTCTCTTGCATGGTCCTCACCTGCCATAGGACCTGCTAGGCTCCCATTTGTGCCTTCATTACAATGGTACCTGTGACACTCAGCAGGCTCTTCCATCTGTTCCTTCTGCCTGGCTGTTTGAGGAGTGACCAAACCTTGTCATCTAACTGGTGGCTTTTCCAATTCAGGATGGCTGGAGAGTACACCCAACACTGGCAGAATTGTCAGTAACAGCAGGCACCTTCCCTCCCCCAACTCTCAACATGTCTCCATGACTGAGGATTCGTCTCGTCTGTGGTTCCTTGCCTTCCGGCTTGACTCCAAAAGACCCAGTACTGGGCACCCACAGTATCCAGGGCTCAGAGCCCCCGACCACTTTCTTTGTGCTTGATGGACATAAAAAGGCAGCCTATGCCAATCATGTCCAGTCCTCCTTTAGTCTCTGGGATACTAAAGACTGTACGCATACGGTCTTCTCTACCTCATTCATGGGAAATGACTTCTCCCTTCAGATATCAACCACATAGCAACTTATCGGCACCCTACAATCTGCCAGTGGTCTGGTAGTTGGAAGTGTGGCCTCTGCTTTTTTCTCGCTCGTCTGTTTGTCCTTTCCCACTGCTGCCTCCGTAGAACTCCGGTTCACTGTTTACAGTGTATGCTGGGGAGTTTTCCTGTTTACTTCATGTATAAAAATGTGTGAATGGTGTGTGAAATTACCTGGTACAAGTGAAAAGAAAACACTGAACATGCAACAAAGCTGCTTAGGCGTTTGTTAGCAGGAATGTGTACATGATTGGGGAATGGTGTTCAGAGAGAGAGAGAGAAAAATGGCGGTCCAGCTTTTTAAAAGCTGCCTAGCGCATGCGCACAAGGGGTTGGGTGACCGATACACAGGTGACAGACTCACGCATGCGCGAAAAGGTGAGCTGATTCATAACGATTATAACCACGCATGCGCACACGTGTGTCACAGGGGGGCCCTCTAACATTCAGGCACTCTGCCTGAGGGCTTGTCTGCACGTGCATGGCTCTACTCTAGAACCCGGAGTATTAGCCTTATGTGACTAAAATCATTACAATGTGACTACATGGATGTGATTCTGACTGTTTTAAATGTATATTTTATGTGTCCTGTATGTCTGTCTTATTATTTGCTTTGTTTAAAATTTTTATGAGTGCTCTAAAAAACACATGGTTTCTCAGTGCCTTGCAACGCGTGGGTAGGCGTAATCTTGGCTAAGGGCAGGTCAGATGATCTAATTGCAATCTTTGCTATGGGCCACCACATCACCACCCCTGCCTGCTGCCTGCTAGCTCTCCTAGCTTGCAGGGACCCCACCCACCTGCCCACTCCACCTGCAGCAGCTCGGTTCTTCTCCACCTGCTAGGAGTCTGCCACTTTGGTTCGCTACTTTTTTCTTTTCTCTCTAGACCTAAAAATGTATGGTTACTCTCTCTTTCTTTAAATATCCTGCCTGCATGTTACAAAGTGTGAGTCAAAGATGAAAAAGCCAGCTTCCTCTCACTCGCTTTTTATTTAACTTTATGTGTAAATGTAAGCTAGTTTTAACTCTGTATATGTGTGTATGCAATTTAAATTCAAGTGTGTATATATGAAACTCTGTTCGTTGTATCTCCTTCAAGACCATATAAAGGTCCCAACTCACCCCTTATCATAACAAGAAGGACTAACAGAAAGACAGAGGGACATTTTAAGACAGAGGGAGAGATGGGAGTTATGCAGGCAGTAGTCAAGGAATTCCCTGGAGTCTTTAAACCTGGAAGAGGTGGGAGAGGGAGCCCCCCTGGTGACTTTGATCTCCTGATACAAAATACTGAGCAAGCAAATTGCTATTGTTGTGAGACTCCAAGTTGAATGTAGTCTGTAATAATCGCCTTAAGAAGTGAATCCATCTTGTGATAAAAATGAAAGCTAAGGTTTAATGAGGCCTTAGTGAGTGCCATGTCTTACACACACAATCAGTGTGCTACTTGGGTCCTGTAAGTATCCATATTTTTAGTTACATGGTTTTTTATTCAATGTGTGTGTATGTACATGCACATATGCAACATAAGCAAACATCAGAGGACAGCTTATAGGAGCTAGTTCTCTCCATCCACAGTAAAGGTCCTGGGAATGGAACGGACACCGGGATTAGTTGGGATTAGTGGTGAGCACTTTCAATCTTGCCTACTACCTCGTTTCTCCAGCCTAGGAAAGTCTAGAGACATCACACAACTACCACAGAGTGTTTCTGAGACTCCGTTTACATGTCCTTGACTCCAAACTTCAATACACCCACTTATTTTAAAGACCCTTGAGACATTACTGAAAAGTAAGGGGCATTCCTGGATTGTTATGTGCCTGAGTATAGGGTAAAGGGGCCAGCCACAGAAACCAACCAATCACTGGGCACGAAATCTAGCATCCTGATCCTGAACCCAGAGCCAGTGAAAAAAAAAACACACTCTGGATCTGAAACCTGAGCCTGTGAAAGAAACACGTTAGCCCTGAACCCAGAACCAAAGGAAAACACCTTGACTCTGAAACCAGAGCCAAAGAAATACACTTTGTTCCTGGAACCAGAGGCAATGAAAGAAATATACTCTGGCCCCAAAACTAGAGCTAAAATGTAAGAAGAAGAAGGAGAAGGAAAAGGAAAAGGAGGAAGGAGGAGGAGAAGAAGAAGGAGAAGGAGAAAAAGACAATGAAAACAAACAAAAAAAACACAGTTTAGTTCATCCTGAAAACAGAGCCAACTCTGCCCCTGACCAACAAAACTAACCAATCCTTGAGCAGGAAAGCCAGCCAGTCCCTGAGTAGGAAACCAGCTAATCCCTGAGCACTCTGACCCTGAACATAGAGCCAGTGAAAGAAACACTTCAGCCTTAAACTCAAAACTAAAGAAAAATACCTTAACTCTGAAACCAGAACCAAAGAAACACACTTTGACCCTAGAACCAGAACCAGTGAAGGAAATATGCCCCAGCCCCAACCCAAAACTAGATCTAAAAAGCGGGGGGAAAGCCAATGAAAGAAACATAGTTTGTCCCTGAAACCAGAGCCAATGCTTCCCCTGACCAAATGAACTAAACAAAACAATCCCTGAGCAGAAAAACTAACCAGTCCTGAGCAGAAAAATCTTCTCCTTGGGAAAACTCCACCCCAAGAAGCCCTGTATAAGTAAGTTCTCTGCCAGTTCAGTTGCTGGCTGTCCTTTCCCACCCTTGTAGAGGCAGCCACTCTCCTGGACTCCTCCTTCCCAAATAAAGCTCTTTCTTAAAACAGTTGGGGGTAAAGATTTTTTCACCAGCACAGACCAGAAGAACCTTTGCTGAGGCATCCCTTAGAGGGTCTAAGCAGAAAAACCGCAAGAAACAGCTACAGTCGCTATCCAACTCCCTTGGGAGCTGAGCATAAAAAGTAACTTTCCACCTGAGCCAGAGGAGATTGCCACATTTCTGAGTACATTTCTGCAGGGGAGGGACTTCCCCTTTAGCAGAGGAAAGCAGAAGAAGTAACATCCCTGGCCTGGCCTCAGCAGCAGAAGAAGCAGATAGCTCTGCTAGGACACTCCCTTAGGGGTTTGGAGGAGAGCTCGGCGGTAAGGGCTCTATCTAGGAGAGGAGCAGGATACCCCCACCACACCCCAGCTTCTGGTATAATCTGACTTCCTGATAAATCAGGATACCTTATCAAGCCTCTAGAGCCTTCCCTTTGCAGCTCCAAGGCTATAACACTCACCCTGAGGACATATCTCTTTAGTGAAGGAATTAACACTTTCAGGAAAAATTTTGTTCTTATAAATATTGCTTTAATGCAAGAATCATAAGATGGCATCAGTAGAGTTGAGAACATCTCTTTAATAGTTTCCCTGGTGTGTATAAACTACTGGGTCCAATCCCTGAGACCATAGGAAAAAAATTAAAGATAATATAGGGAAGAAAATTTAAAAACCTTTATGAAGAGTGGTACAATTGGTTTAAAAGAACATATTCAACCTTATAATTATACTTTTTAGATAATGGAATGTTTTTTTCTATAAGAAGTTTCTTCTAGATTCTTATTTGAAATCCATATTCCTTAATGTATAGTAGTTTATCTCACACAAAGATTCAACTGAATGCTTGTTTCAAACCCCAAACTTACTGAATAAGGATTTCTGCATTTAGACCTGGCTAGAATCCAAACATATACATAGAAACACAAAGTCTTGGAGGCTAGTGTCTCCCTCTTTGCCCACAGACATGTGCCACCAAAGGAGAACCTCACTGTAGAGATGGAGTGGGTTCAGAGTCACTTCATGTTCTGCTAGTGTCGACATCAACACTTGGTAATTTTCTAACATTGGGCATTTCAACTCTCTGAATGGCAATGCATAGACTGGTGTGTCCTGTTCATGCTAGGAGAAAGGGAGCAGAAATCAAGTGTTATTTAATCACAAAAAAGGACAAGTCAAAAGCATTTATAATTTTCTTAAATATGAAGCAATAATGAAACATTTCTGCCTCTCCATTTATTGTATGTGTGCTCAGGTGCGTGCGTGTGTGTGTGTGTGTGTGTGTGTGAGTGTGTGTGAGTGTGTGTGTGTGTGTGTGTGTGTGTGTGCATGTGTGAAGGTATGTGTGCATATGGAGATCAGAAGTGAATCTCAGGAGTGCTCAAACTTGCTTTTTGAGACAGGATCTCTCACTGGCACATAGGCCTCAGTAATTTCACTAAACTGCTTGCATATTGAGACAGTGTCTCCTGTCTAATTTCCCATACCCTGCTTTCTTCGTGGATTCTGAGATCTGAGCTTATGTCCCTGTGCCTGCTCAGCAAACACTGCTGGCTGAGCCATCTCCTCAGCACCTGTCTCTTCAGTGTTGTATGAAGTCTTGCTTTTGAGGATGGAACACCTTATAAAGCATCTGTCATCATCCCATGTGACTGGCCTTCAGTGACAGGAACCAACAAACCTGGGAGAAATGGCTTGTCTGTAGCACCCTTTCTTTACTAACGTCCAAGTGCCTGATGTCTTTGAGAGCAAAGCCATCAACATATGGGGCATCATTTTCCTCCTCCTAACTCCCTCTGAGTTCCTCTTCCCTCCCTTTGGCCAAAGAAGTGCAGTTTAATTCATGGCAGTTAGACCCGTTAATTATGGTATTTCAATCAACTGTTCTGGAGGGGGTTTTAAATTACAGCCTGTATGCAACGGCTGCCACGTCATAAACAGTAACAGGAAATAATCCCTTCAAGTTCATCCCTGCTACTGTCATTAGGGCTTGGGTTGTTTTGTAATTACATAGAGCCTATGTATAAGGAATCTGGACTGTAGTAGAAGCTATTAGATTCTAAAAGCTATTAGATTCCCATGGCCACAAAACACACCATGAAGACTGAAGCCATTTCTCCAATCTTGCAAGCCTGTGTAAGAGGCAAACAGACACTGGCTAAAAGAATTTTTTTTTTTTGGTGGTCCTTAAAAAATAACCTGTGACAATAAGTTTCCATGCACTTGCTTATTTTCTGTGTAACATGATTCCTCTAGAAAAGAAGTCTTGACTTTAAAAAGACTAACCTTGAAATACTTAGTTGTTCTTAATCCAGCTGGGTATTTGCAATTGAATAAATGACTAACATCAACCTGAAAATTGGTGTTAGTGACCTAGTCAGTCTCTGACCTTATTGCGCACAGCTCAAGATGCTACAGGGGGAGGAAGGAAAGATGCAAAATATCTGTGCATCAGCACTGCCAGCTTCTCACTGGGGCTCATTTGGCCACACTTGGAAATATCATCGTAGTCATTCATTTTGGCAAACCACGGATCTCTGCCTGCAGTCCTGTTCTTACATGTCACTGACCGTCTCCACAGGATGAAGTCATCTGCTACCTAATGGATTCCCAGACTCCTCCACTCTTGCACTCAAGGTGGGAGGGCTGATGATGGCTCCTCGGGAGCCCATTGGCATCATGACACAAGCTAACAAGGTGGGAGGGCTGATGATGGCTCCTCGGGAGCCCATTGGCATCACGGCACAAGCTAACAAGAATTGCAAGTCATCAGTTAGCAGAGACTCTTGAGGTGGGCATTGATTCTGAGCTATAGAACGTGACCCTTCAGATTACAGAGAAATCTAGACAATGATGGCCACCTAACATGCGCAAAGACCCTCTTCCTGTGCCTTTGTTGTATTTTTATCCTTTGATAGTCTCCATTTATGAAGTTGTAAAAGTAGTCAGATAACCACATTGAAAAAGAAAGATCCACGGGAAAGAATGGAAGGTGAAAAGTTGAAAAGCATCAAAATAAGCTTCCAGTTGACAAAAGACAAAACACAGAGCAGTTTTGTTTGTGATGCTGTATCATTTGTCGCTGAGTGAGAGTAATTTCCATCTACCCTGATCCCTATAGAGTCATCTCCTACTATTACCATTTCAAGGGCCCACTGGTATTTTCAATATTGTTCCAACTTTTATGTCAGGGACCAAGTCTCAACAAAAGCACCTCTTACCAAGGTAAGGGCATGGGGATCAGAAATATAAGTAGAGTACGAAGATTTGATAATAATAAAACAGAAACCTTAGAATATACTACCGGGAGGGAGTTCCAGTGAATACTGACATCGCCCACAGTTAATTTTCCATATGTTTTTATACCCAATACAAAAGAAGGAAGAGGGCAACAAAAGACTTCTTTAACATGATACAAAGGACAACTTGAACAGTTAATTGCTTCAACACTTTGAGACATTAAGTCATTAGCATTCTGTTGTTAGGTAGTGGAGCCATTCCTAAGGGAAGACATTCCCCAGGTAACCTCATATTACAAAAGAAGGAACAGAAATACGCTTGCATATCCTGATCATCTATCAGAATGAAATGAATTTACTTATATGAACCATCTTAATGTCAAAAGAACCAAGTAACCACATCCTGAGTCATGATTCGTAGCTACAATTGTTGTCTACAATTTTGAGCAACCTCCAAACTCTCTGACCATCAGACAAAGCAAAAATAGGTTCACAGTTTTGGGCCTCCACACTTTTTACTTGAAAAAGTCAGCTGGTTCCTTTCCACTGTACTGTGCCCCAGGTATCATAATTGCTACTTGGGAAATAAATGACTTCTGACAGCATCTTCTGTTGATCTTTCCAAAATAACATAGAATGGGGGCTGGAGAGATGACTCAGAGGTTAAAAGTACTGGCTGCTCTTCCAGAGGTTTTGAGTTCAAGTCCCAGCAACCACATGGTAGCTCACAACCATCTATGAGATCTGGTTCCCTCTTCTGACCTGCAGCATACATGCAGGCAGAACACTGTATACATAATAAATAAAATCTTTAAAAAAAAATAACGTAGAATGTCATCTCTTTCTGTCCCACTTCTAGAAGGAAATAGTCAGTACCTTCTTGTCCTTGTCTTGAAAGGAAATGGCAGTATTCAATGGTACACGTGTGATGCAGTATAAAGGACAAAGTACTGTTTGATGTCATCTACTATCTTTGGGGCACTGAGTTGATCTAAGTTTGATTTAAAATAAAAGTTAAGGTCAAGCTACCATGCCATCTGTTTGTGGTAAAACTTTATGTTCTTGCCCATAAATTTTCCCTATAAAATTTTTCTTCCGAAGCAGAGAAAGAGATGAGGGCAAGGAAGAATGTCTGCAGCCTGGTTCTGCTTCAGCGATGATAAACGCAGCGTCTTCAGATGGGGTCTCTTTGTCGTTAAAGTCTTTATCTGATGTCAGTCGCTGAGTAATTGAGTGACTGGTAGAACGTCTCTCTGTTCCATTTAAAGCAAGTTCCCAGCTACTCTTTCACTTGGAACTTTTTGACACAGTAATTTGAGTTTTGGAAGCCTAGCAGGAAAGGGACATTGTTAAAGACACTGGTGTGGCCCATCAATTCAAAAGGGACTTGGTCATAAAGTGCTTCTGTCTTCTCTCCTTCTTCACTCTGATCATAAGTTTTGTTTCTAAATTGGTGGGTTTATTTCCTTTTTTCCAGTGACCTCTTCTCTTTGATAAGTTTGTACACACCATCCTTTAACAGAATGGTTTTTGGCCATTTCTGTGCGATCTGAGAGCACTGTGCTGAAGGCAAGCTCCTCATTTCTTAGATCCGAGGCTCAGCTCCGACTGTAACTTCAGATAATCTCTGTGACCTACAGACCTTAGGGCCCACTGTCTGTCAAACTAGCGGTTCTCTTGTCAGATTAAGCAATGACATCAGGAAATAGTACAACTGAGGATGGGCTTTTGACACCTATCAAGCAACCTTTTTGTCTTTATTCCTAAAAGTTTCTCTGCTTAAAAAAGGTGTCGTCAGGCCATCCTTGGAGAAGTGGGATCCTGTGTGTTTGGAAACTCTGTGTTTTCAAAACAGAGTTAAAGACTAAAGCAACCCAAAGTGTGAATAGTAGTAAATTACTGAAAAATCAATTTTTTTTATTTTCTTTTTTCTTTAGGCATGGGTTATCTTTAACTTTGGAACCTTTCATGGAACTTACTCTGTAGACCAGGCTGGCCTCGAACTCACAGAGATTTACATGTCTCTGTCTCCTGAGTGCTGGGATTAAAGGCTTGCACTACCAGTGACCGGTCTCAACCCTTTTCTAAAGACCTCATTTGGGTAGATAATTTTTTTGCCTGGTCAGTTGAGTATTTTTCAAGTTCTATTACATTTACAGGTCAAAATAAAACATACTGCATTCCATTTTGACAAGCAGCCACACCTGTGTGGAGAGCTCTAATGAACATCTTTTCTAGATTTGGCGTGACATTAAAATAATTGATGGACTATAAGGATGTAGTGCATCATGGAGGAATGCCCTTGTTGGGATCTACCTTGTGGGTCTCTCATGCTCTCTGCTTCCTGACTACCACGGGACAAGCAGTTTTCCTCTACCACAGCCTTTCATCATAATGATCTCACTACAGCCTGTTGACTATGCAGTGACCCCTCTGACACCATGATTGTGACCTTATGGGATCAGAGTCTTTGGACATTTGGGGATTGTAGTGAGGAGGCAAGCAGGCCTGCTTTTCATCCTGCCCAGCTCCCTCACAGCTAGCTTTACACCCGAAATAACAACACAAAAACTGTATTCAGTTAAACACTGCCTGGTCCATTATATCTAACCTCTTACTGGCTAACTCTCAAATCTTGATTAACCCATTTCTAACAATCTGTGTAGCACCACGAGGCTTACTGGGAAAGATTCTAGCCTACATCAGTCTCGGGTGGAAGAATCATGGCATCTGCCCCATTGCCTTCTTCCTCCCAGCATTCTGTTCTGTCTACTCCACCCACCTAAGGGATGGCCTATCAAAAGGCCAAGGCAGTCTCTTAATTCACCAATGAAAGTAACACATAGACAGATGACCGACCCTCCTACATCATGGGATAATAACAATTCCTTGCTATTACCTCTTCAGAGGTTTTAGCTAATTCTCTTTTCTTTGATTAGTATTCCAAATGAATCCATGGCCTTTTGGCGAGTTCTTCTTATCTCTTCTGTTTTTCTGTTCAGTTCTCTTCTCTGTAGGTTTTAATTTGAATAGTCTTGATTGACTTTTCTTAGTGAACATCTCTCCATGGACAGAACAAGTGCAGGAAGCAGGGCACTTTCCGGCTTCCCTGTCAGCAGTAGGTGTCTGAGTGTAAAACAACATCGGGAGAGTGACAGCAGGAAGTGCGTGGGCACTGCCTTCAATCCCTGTACCAGTGTAAACTCAGGTGCATCTGGCCGCTGCTGCTATCAAAGCACCCTGCCCTGATCTCCTAGCTCTTGGGGACAATGCCCTTTATTCTCTTAATCTCTGTCTCCCACACTAAAAAGAAGTCAGTGGGCTTGGATCAAAATCACTCTGCTGAGTATAGCTTGGGTGTTTAGTCACCTGTCCTCCTAAGTCATTGTCCATGGAAAGCCTGTGACAGCCCAGAGTTGGAAACGTGTACAGTTCAGACCCGTCAAGTAGCCCGGATGCATACAACAGCATGTATATCAAAACAGAATCTGGGAACTCACTGAGGAAAGATGTGACTTCATTCCCACATCAAAGTTAGGTACAGACTTCAGTTACCTTTCTAAGCAGGATGAAGACTTTGAGGATTCTAGTACTTTCTAGTATTCGATCACGAACATGTAAACTGTGTGTCTGTGTGGATTCTTCATCTCCCCTCACCACTCCCACCCCCACCATAGAAACTGCCTTTTCTTTATCTATTGAGATGGCACAAAGATGTGAGGTCTTTTGCTCCCCTCCTCTTGATATCATCCCAATCCTGTGAATATTACAGTATCTAGATTCTCTTTCTGTTTTCCAATGCTCAACAGTAACCAACCTCAAAAGTGCGGCCACACCCATGTTAATTTTTGATGTGAGTTCTGAGTGCATCTAATCAGTCATCTTGAATCTCCCATTTCTTTTAAGGCCAAAGGAACTAAGTTGTGTCCAAAGGCTCCCTCGTATGGTGGTAGAGGGGAGAGGCATCCATCCTAAAGTAGAACTTGGAAAAGAATATCTCTCAAGCATTTTCCCCTCAGATGACAGTGCTAAATCACTTTGTTCCCTTATGAATGTCTAGGGTTTTAAGCATCTTCAGCTTTCACAGGAGAACAATGAAGCCAGATCTGATGATCATCGTTCCAGAACTCACTGTTGTATGGAATCTAAAAGAAAGTGAACTCGTCTTAGTCGCTGGCCTCATATCCATTTTCTGTGACTATATAGAGAAAAGAGAAGAGAAAAAATTAAACATGTTCCATCTGTAGCCTTGTGTGCCTTCTAACACAGAAGCAGCATTGTTAGGCGGTGGCTAAGAACACTGTCCTCTCATTTTCAAGAGTGAAAGAAACATGATCGCTGCTTTGTTTTGAAAGCCACTCTATCCTCCACCCCAACTTTAGTTTACCTCTCATATGCTGTCGTGGTAGCATCCATCTCTCTCCCCCACGCTGCAGAGACTCATTTTGGTGTTTCTTACTATAACTGTCCCTTTAACATTTCTTCCCAAGAAAAGATTATAAGCCAGGTCAACGTAAAGGCCCTAAACAGCTTTGTTCATTTTTCTACAGTGACACAGTCTTAGAATGACTTAGAATGGGAAAATGTCTTGAGTGGTCGTATTTATTAATGCTATGACCGAGAAGGAGGAAACTGAGATGAAAGGTGTAGAACTTTCTTTCCTGTTCCCCAAACCAAGAATCTGGCTAAATATGAGCAGGGCAACCAGTAGGGTAATGGGTGAAAGAGACCACACGAGCAGCAGGGGCTGCAGCGGAGACCCCAGTAATAGATGAATCTCTTGATGTGACAGATGTGTCTAATGTTGCACTTTTAGATATTTTGCAGTGATGAATATCTTATCTCTAAGAAGGATTAGTAACTTCTGCCATTATCTCTGCCTTGAGTTAATAGTACCCATTGAGACTGATAGGCCCTCACATAGAAACCTGGACAGAACGCTGATTTCTCATAGATATTAAAAGGAAATGATGAGTATTGATAGGGAGCTGGGATATACTTGTTTATGTGTATGACTCGGTAGAATATAAAAATAGGGTTGGGAGGTAGTTCAGGAGAAAAATACTTGCTTTGAAAGCATGAGGCCCTGAGTTGGAGCCCCTGAAATTGAGCGTGATTGTGTACTGACAATCCCAGCTCCAGAGAAATGGACACATGTAGGTCCCTGGAGCTCCCTAACTAGCCAGTCTAGCCTAATAGGTGAGTTTCCATCCAATAAGAGACTCTGTCTCAAAAAATAAGGTTGAGGTACATGATTTTTAAACTAAGTACATTAAATTTTTTTTAAAAAAAAAAATACAAACACCCTTGAATATGCAGAATGCATGTTGGGAATAAATTACCAAAATATTTTCCAAGCCACAAGTGTTGTTTTATAGCCCCAGTAGCTATGTCCAGAATTCTAGAAATCCATTGTCATTATCAACACTTAGTAGTCATTCTCAGCCACCCTAGAGGACACGCAACTGCTACCGTTATGTAACATACCTCATTATGTCTTTAGCTTGTATTTTAAGAGATGAACACTGATTTTAATAATTTTTCTGAGTTTTGTAGTCATCACAGCTGTGCAAAACATGTATTATCTTATTAAGTTGTAGGAATTCTTTATAATTCTGACCCCTTCTTAGACACAGGTGCTGGAAGCTCTTTGTCAAAGTCTGCTGCTTTCTGTGCTATTTTTTCCTAAGGTGTCATTTGAGCAAAGTTTTGAGTGTTGCATGAGATTCAGTGTGTGTGTGTGTGTGTGTGTGTGTGTGTGTGTGTACATCTTTTTTCAATATATTCTTATTTTGATCTAATATCTTATTAATTCTTTGAGAATGTGATGCATGCTTATGATGTATTTCGACTGTATTCCAACCCCTACTCCTCCCCAAAACTCCTTCAGTATCTACCCCCACCCCTTTTCAACTTTGTGTCCCTTTTTTAAAGTAACTCAAGTTCCATTTGTGCTGCCCATAAGCTCATAGATATAGTACTAGAGTGTGATCTACCTAACTAGTTCCACACCTTAAAGAAAACTAACTCTTCCTCCCCCAGAAGTCATTGACTGCCAGTATCTTCTCAGCTGAAGGTGGGCCTCAGAAGTTCTTTCCCCTCCCAGTTTAAATGGTGGCTGGCTTTGTTGTGTGCAGGCAACCACTGCTCTTCTGAGTTCCTAAGTGCAGAAGTCCAGCCAAGTCCAGAAAAGAACTGGTTTGTTCCTGTCCTCTTGGGCCCCTAGCTCTGACAAACTTTCTATCCCTTCTTGGCCATATTTCTGGCTAACTCTTATATCCTAAACTAGACCATCTCCATTAATCTGTGTATCACCACATGGCTATGGCTTACCTGGTAAAGTTCCTTCCTGAGCATCTGTCTCAAGCAGGGTTACATGGTGTCTCCTCAACTCTGCCGTCTTCTTCCCAGCATTCACTTTAGTTTTCCCTGCCTACCTCTATTCTGCTCTGCTATAGGTCCAAAGCAGTTTCTTTATTAATCAACAGTAATCACAGCATACAGAGGGAAATCCCACATCAGGGCACTTTGATAACTATGTCCAATTAGTGAAGTAATAGCAGTAGGTTCACCAGTGGGGCCTAAGAGTACCCCAAGCTGTATTTCTAGTTTCAGGCAAGTGTTTCCTTCTGCGAGCTGGCATTAAGTCCAGTCAGAAGGTGATTTATTACCCTTGTAACCCTCATGTCACTACAGCTCCAGGTGGCATATCTTGCCATGTGTATCATTATTGTAATTCTCAAGGCTCACATCTGGGTGGGGCTATTGATGACTTTTCACCCAGAGCATGCATAGCACCTTCAGTACTATGAGAGCTAGCCAGCAAGGGAAGCTTCTTGTCTCTACCACCTTACTTTCTCCATGTCCTGTGATCAATGTGTGGGATGCTTTCAGCAAGAGGCTCTTACCATCAAATTCTGGTGGGAAATCAAGAGCAGTAGCAATAACATCTATTATATCTATTGCTTTGGAGGTCTCCAGGACACATCTGTTCAACAACTCACAGAGAAGTATCCCATACCTGCCAGTGAGTTTTTTATTTGGCAACCTGTAGCTTCTGGAAGGAGCATTATCCCCTGAGAGAGGTAACTCCAATTAAACTTTTCTATATGATTATTAATATATATTAATATATTGCCTACATGGAGACTTTAACTCAGACCCAGTTATAAATGTTTACTAATATTATGCTAAAAACATCTATTCATGTACTATGTAAGTGCAGATTTCTGTGTAGGAGAAATTTTTTAAAAAAATCATTGTGAGACATTACTATCTGCATATAGGAAAGCCAGACATGATGGTGCATGCCTATAATCCCAGCACTCAGGAAGCGAGGAAGAAGGATTGCAACTTCAAGGCCAGCCTAAGATATGTAGTGAGACACTGTCTCAGAAATAAAAAGGTGGGACAATCTTAAACACATTCAGAAAAATATCACTCACTGTTTCACTATTTTCCAAGAACAGCAGTAATTCTAATAGATGAATATAATAAATTCAGGTTTGTTTTAAGGAGGCTGCTTGTTCGTTTCCCACTGCCCAGACTCCAGAAAAAAAAAACTATATTATTTAAACCACTGCTTGGTCAGTTACTTAAAGGTATTGCTAGCTAGCTCTTACATCTAGAATTAACCTATCTTCATTATTTTATATTTTACCATAAGGCTCTTGACCTACCGGCAAGATTTCAGCATGTCTGTCTTTGGCGACAGCTCCATGGCTTCTCTTGACTCTGCTTTCTTCCTCCCAGCATTCAATTTAGTTTCCCCAGCCTAGCTCTGCTCTACCCTATCAGGCAAGCCAGTTTTCTTTAATAATTAACCAATAGTATTCACAGCATACAGAGGGGAATCCCACATCACAGGTTGTACACTGACTCTCAGGGTCTACAGATAACCTACTACTGTTTGGCTAAGTGAGTGTTGCGCCAAACTTATTTCTAAATATTTTTGTTTGTACCCCAAAATTAGAGCTGAACTCAACCATCATCAAGGAAACTTCTTTTTTTCAGTCTTGATCTTTTTTCATTTTAATTACTATTATTGTTTTATAAATAATACCATTCAAAATTTCCACTTCCTCCCCTCCTCCCATTTCCCTCCTGCTCCCCCACACATCCTCCCCCTCCCTGTCCAGTCCTAAGAGAGGACAGGGTACCCTGCCCTGTGGGAAGTCCAAGGCCCTCCCCTACTCCATCCAGGTCTAGGAAGGTGTGCATCCAAACAGACTAGGATCCCAAAAAGTCAGTACATGCAGTAGAGACAAATCCCAGTGCCATTATCATTGGCTTTTCAGTCAGCCCCCATTGTCAGCCACATTCTGAGATTCCAGTTTGATCACATGCTCGTTCAATCCCAGTCCACCTGGCTTTGGTGAGCTCCCATTAGATCAGGCACACTGTCTCAGTGAGTGGACCAACTCCTCCCGGTCCTGACTTCCTTGTTCATCTTCTCCCTCCTTCTGCTCTTCAACTGGACCTTGGGAGCTCAGTCCAGTACTCCAATGTGGGTTTCTGTCTCTATCTCCATCCATTGCCAGACGAAGGTTCTATGGTAATAGTCAAGATATTCAACCCTAAAATGGCTCCCTTAATTAAGATATCTTCTTCCCTGCTCCCATATCCACCCTTCCTCCATCACAACAATCCCACTCCCCCAAGCTCTCCCCAATTCTCCCCTTCTCCTTTCTCTCTTCCCTTCTCCCCTTCCCCACCCCACCCCCACTCCCATGCTCCCAACTTTTGCCTGGCAGTCTTGTCTGCTAAGGAAACTTCTTTTTGCAGTGAACAGAGACTAGTGAAGAGACTCACAACAGGTCAAAGTTCACAGAGTAAATGACTCTGGAGTTCTCACCCCTAAATTATGCACATATATCATCCCTTCTAAGGTTCTGGTAATATCGAGGAAGATGGGTCAAAACAAATTTAAGAACCCAAGGTTGGGTAAGATTGTTTTGAAACAAAGTATTACAGACTTGAAATTGTCATTGTTCTCATAAATTCACTGCAGCTCTAGCTACTTGCACAAGACCTGCGCAAAATTGCACCAGTGACTGCTGCTTTATGCATGAGGGGAGATGTCATAAGGTTCCACTCATAGAGACAATTTGCAGCCAGTGGGATCTTGGGGAGGAGGTGTTATTTTCTTCAGTTCTATGGCCACTGTTAAGTTGTCATCTCAGTAGAAGACTGCTTGCTGGGAATGAAATAGGCTTCAGCCATAATGAGATTATGAGAGAGGGTGGTGGGGGGTTAATAACTCAGTATATCCATCTATGGATACTCTCTACATATCAATAATTTGTTTCAAAAATTAAATTAATCAAAAAGAATGATAGCAGCAACTTAGTTGGTAGTAGTAATAAAATTAGTATGATTCAAAAATATAGATTACTAGGTAACCACAGAAAGGATTATATGAAAATTCATGATTAAAATATAATGGAGAGAGGAATATAAAATTTGATTCAATATGGTGGGAAGTAGAACCAATAGAAAATGGGAGAATGTAAATATTAATAGACCATCACTATACCATGATAGATAGTATAGAATTTTATTCATTTCTGCCAAAGTGTGTGACCATAGTCCCTAATCTATCATCTACCTAATGAGCTACATTCATCCCAGCAGAGCTGTATGGGTGAAAGAGGGTCCTTTTTCCCAGCCACTGAGCTATAAATTTCACAGATAAAGGCATCAAGACCAGCATAATCTTTTGGCAAACTTGTCCCTCGGGATTTATGTGTTGATCATAGATAAAAACAGAACAAGAAAATAAACACACTGTGTTCATTAAGCCTCCACTGATTATGATGTCATTATAACTCCCAGAACTTAATAGTTTAGGAAAAGCAAAGCCTTATTTCTCAGTCATGCAGTGTGACAATGTAGTCAACATTAGCCCTGCTCTACATTGTCTTCGTTTGTGATCCCGGCCAAAGGAAGAGCCCTTATCTAAGGCAGTCTCCTTCTCCTGGGAAAGCAAACAGTAAGACTGATTACAAAACAATAAGCCTTAAATCATGTATTCCAAAATAGCACAGGCCACTTCTTATTTCATTGGCCCAAACACAGCAAACAACCTACGCCAATATCAACATTGTAGTGATTATTACCCTCCGTCAGAGACAGATTGTCATAGTGGCCTGAGATGAATGAAACTAGATCAGGGGAGCTTGGCTATCTTAAGCAAATATGGTGATCTACCACGGGCATGGTATTTCCTAACCATTGTAGTTTTGTTACATCATCCCAAGACATTATCTGGAGATTATCTTAGTTCATATGTAAATGTCTGATCAAATTGCCTCTTCTCTAAGATTTAGGTTAAACAGACTCTGTTCTGTTGTCTTTCTTCCCTTTATGTTATAATTGCTTATTATAATAAAACATACTTTCCTCATTTCTAAGCTAGGTATATTCACATATGAAATATACACATTATAGAAACATACATATTTATATACTTTATCATATAAATGTATTTTCTTCTCTGATATTTTTTATTCAAACATGTGTATCAATTTCTATTTTAAAATAAAGAAACAGCCTCTTTTTTTTAACCTATTTCAAGCAATGGTTAGAGGCAGGTGGATCTCTGTGAGTTCGAGGCCAGCCTGGTCTACAAGAGCTAGTTCCAGGACAGGAACCAAAAGCTACGGAGAAACCCTGTCTCGAAAAATCCAAAAGAAGAAGAAGAAGAAGAAGAAGAAGAAGAAGAAGAAGAAGAAGAAGAAGAAGAAGAAGAAGAAGAAGAAGAAGAAGAAGAAGAAGAAGAAGAAGAAGAAGTTGACAACCAACAAGAGCTGTTTGGTAATGGGCTGTCATTCATCACAGAGAGGTAAAAGTGAAGGATTCCCAAATTAAATCTTCCACTTGTTTGCCCAGATATTAACATGGAACAGTTTGAGAAGATGGATTAAAACAGAGAAGAAGTGTCCCAAGTCAGTGTTTACTGAAAGGGTTGGAGACAAATACATCCATTGGTGATCTTCAATGAATCAATGTACCAAACAATGTCCAAACACTGCTCTACATTTTACACACCACTGGATTGGATGGCATACACCAAACATTGGAGGAGGAGGTGGGAAGGAGTTCTGCACAACAGTAGTGGCAGTACAGCCTCACCCCTGCACCATCTTCATAGTAACCAAGCAGATGCACAGGTCCCCTCATCTCAACTTGCATCCCTCCTTACTATAAAGAAAACTGATGTCACTATCTTCCTTTTAAATAAGTAGAACAAAGTGTTGTGAGCTTAAGTGATTTTCCCAATGTCACACAGTTATTTAGAAATCCTAATGTTGTTGTCTAATAATACACCATTTTAGTGATGGTTCTATCATTCTCTAGGAGTATGTTCAGTAAAATAAAACTTTTAGCCTCAGTTGAATGGTAGTCTTCTGGTTGAAGTTTTTCACCTCTTATTTCTTCTATCTACCAATTCAAATTATGGGCAATTAAGCATTTTTCTTGACTTTTTAAAAATTTGTTGCTTTAAATGTTTTTGAACATTAAGACTTAAAAACTAGAATATTTTTGGACAACTAATACATGTTTAATGAGTGAAGTCAAGCATTAATGTCTTAGAGAGACTGTTCCTCATTTCAATATATCAAAGGATGACCTGGTAGTTCTTTTATGAATACAGCAAGGACCTTTCATGTCACCATGAACTTAATACTGGCTCTTGTTTTCCTTCGCAATCTCTTTGATTAGATTATGTTCAAGGACATAGGGGCCTCTTGTCTTTTGAGTTCATTTAAGAGTTCATTTTCCAGCTTTGACCATCGAGCTCAGGAATTTCAACAGCAATTAATCAGAACTATCCATATCGGAAACGTCATTAATCTTTACCAGACAGAAGCGATTATGTTTGCAACTCAACTTCAATGGGCTCTTTGGAGGTAGGATTTACCATTCTGCAAATGTTTTGAAAGGGAAGTCATGGCTTTGAAGTAAAGTGGAAGAAACAGTCTTAACGAGTTAGAACCAAAATCTGAGAGTCATTCAACTCGTCCCGGAAGGAAACATTTGTTTCTGCTGCAGGTTGTAAGAACAGTCACTTCAGGCTTGAATGCTGTCCAAGCTTGCATGAGGGCATATGGTTACTTATGGTCCAGGTCTCAGCCCTCAGCCCTTCTTTGCCCTACCCCCTCTATGAGCTCATTTCTTCCTGAGCTCAATTATCACGTCAGTGCCTCAGTGTGGATGACTCACGGATTCATTCATTTGCCCACTACGTATTGAATTCCCACCGCTGTAATAACCATCATCGCGATGGCTTCCATTTGTTGAGGCCACAGCTCTGCCAAACACTGAGCTCATGTTCCCTTTGCATGGAGAGGGGTGAGGAACAGTGGTTAAGATGCCACAGGCTCTAAATGCCAATGTCTTCCAAATCCTCACTGTGCTACTTGCAAATTGAATAGCTTAAGGCAAGTTACTCAGTTCTCTGAGGCTGTGCCCCATCAAAGGAAAGCTAGGAAAGTGAGTCTTAGATGTTTTGTTTTTGAAATTAATTACATGGATTAAAATCAATTAGAATTAACTATGTGAACAAAGAGATTCATGTAAAAGGTCTTAGTGCCTCATTCCTTAATAATTATGGATTATCACCCTTCTCTTTTATATAACACTATAATATTCCTAGGATGTAGGTACATTTTTATCCAATTTAAAAAACATGAATATGTGTTTAGTCATCATTATGAGGGCCTCTCTGGATTATGGCCTAAAGGGAATAATAATGCATTGTTACAAAACATAACCAATCATGACCTCAAACTGCAGGCATAATCAAATAAGGTGACATTAGATCCTGACATTCTACCTGTAACCCTGCTCCCATCTCCTGTTCAGAGAACACTAGAACACTCTTACTTACCAAGCCAGGACATCCACCACTCAGGGGCATTAAGGAATGTGTCATGACTCAGTAACACAGCTTGAGTTACACTCTTTTGAAGTGTAAGTTCATCATCCACCACTTTTGTTACTTGTCCGCTGCTAATTGGAGGTCAGTTCTTTGGAAGACTCAAGCTTGGTAAGTTCTTTCTCTCATTGTAATTAATCAATTAATTGAACCCATCATCACTGTTTGCCAGACAGAAACAGCTATTTGTCAACTAAACTTAGGTAGGATTCACTATTGGGGGAATGTGTTATGGATAAAGACAAGACTTTGAAGAAAGCGAGCAAAATAGTCCCCTTCTGTTAGTTCAAAGAAAACAAAGCACGAGGAGTCATTGTACAGTCCCGAACGAAGTGCTTTGTTCCTGAGGTAGGATTTGAGAAGACTCTGCTGGCTGACAGCATGCCCAGAACCCATACTTCTCTTCCTGCTCTGAGCCAGGACTCTTTCACGCAGGTTCCTGTAGCAGCTCCTGCCAGAGTACCTTGCCATTCCCTCTGCTCCATAGATGAGATTGCACAAAGTATTGCCAAGAAGATGTTTCTAAAATACAAGGTGAATATGTCATTTTTTGGTAAGAGCTAGCCAGCCTCTTCACTGGTCTCAGAGCAAAGTTTACACTATCCCTCTCCAAGCTCCTTTCCTAGGGTCTAATCTTGCGCTGTTAGGTCCTCATCCTTCCCATGTCACTGTACTGCCAACTGCACTACTCAGAAACCTTAGAACTGCAGTTCTCAACCTGTCGGTTGTGACCCTTTCGGGGGGGGGGTCAAATGACCCTTTCACGGAGGTCACCTAAGACCATTGGAAAGCATAGATATTTTCATTATGATTCATAATGGTATCAAATTACAGTTACAAAGTAGCAACAACAATAATTTTTTGTTTGGGGGTATCACCACAATATGAGAAACTGTATCAAAGGGTCGTCACATTAGGAAGGTTGACAACCACCAGCTTAGAAACTTTGTCCTGGTTGTTCTTCATTTTTTCTTAGAGACCTATGGTTGCCCTCACTCTTCCTTTCACTCTCTCTTTTCCAGATCTGTGCCCAGAAGTTTCCTTCTCAGTGAAAGTTATCCGGTTTTTAAGTTAAACATGACCTTCTAGTTGGGTGGAATAGTAGGACAGATAAGCACCATTGAACAGGTGGTCTACGGCATTTTGTGTTTTCTTCTTTGAACTGTTGATCATAGTGGATTAGAAGATGTCTTTGCCATATGCTTAGTATCTCTCATCTATGTTTAACTGATTGTACCTAATTTCTACTATATTCTTTCCCTTCTTCTTTGCATACTTCTGAGCCTCATTGGGGTCTAAATCTTTGAACAGAAAAGTGATCGAAAATTACTGAAATATAGCATACTGTGAAGGTAGGTCAGGAAGATCCAGATTGGCGCTGGCCCGGCAAATAGCTTGCATTTTACCATCCACACATTCATGTCCAGAGGCTTCTGGAATGAGAGCAGCCAGTGTGAAGTGCAAAGGCTTGGCAGCATCTAACAATCTGACCCCACTTATGATGGAGGAAGGTCATTGGTTAATTGTAATAAAGAAACTGCTTGGCCCTGATAGGTTAAAACATAGGTGGGAGGAGTAAACAGAATAGAATGCTGGGAGGAAGAGGAAGTGAGCTCAGAGACGCCATGCTCCACTCTCCCGGGCAGAGACATGATTCAGCTCCGACCCAGGATGGACGTAGGCTAGAATCTTCCCGGTAAGCGCACCTTGGGGTGCTACACACGTGATTGGAAATGGGCTAGTCCAGGTGCAAGAGTTAGCTGAGAAAAGGCTAGATATAATGGGCCAAGCAGTTTCTTTATTATAATTAACCAATGACCTTCCTCCATCACACTTAGGTTCATCTGAAAATAGACAGCTTCTTCTTTCCCAACTGTATCAGCTAGTTTTGTGTCAACATGACACAGATAGAGTCCTCAGTTGAGGAAATGCCTCTGTGAGTTCCAACTGTAAGGCATTTTCTCAATTAGTGATCAATGGGGAAGGTCCAGGCCATTGTGTGTGGTTCCATCCTGGGCTGGTGATGTTGGGTTCTATAAGAAAGCAGGCTGAGCAAACCAGGGGAAGCAAGTTAGTCAGCATCGCTCCTCCATGACCTTTGTATCAGCTCCTGCCTCCAGGGTCCTGCTCATTCTGAGTTCTTGTTCTGACTTCCTTTCATGATGGATAGCAATGTGGAAGTATAAGCAGAATAGACCCTTTCCTCCCCAACTTGATTTTTGGTCATGGAGTTTCATTCCAGCAACAGAAATCCTAACTAAGACACCATCCTGGCCCAGCATGTTTTTTTTTCTATTTAGTATAGCATCAGATAATTTAAATGAGAGGTTCATTTGATGTAAGATGTGCTGACCCCATCCCTACCAGTAATTTCAGATTCTTTCCCTCTTAATCATCATCTCAGTGAGGTATGGGGAGAAATGGACTAACATAAGTGAAAATCTCAAAGGCAAGCTTCTCTCCACATTGCTTCTATTATCGTGAGATGATCTTCATAACAGGCAAAAGCCAGTTATGTTGGACGTCATTACCGGAATGGGGACCTGACAGTCACTGGACGTCCGACTGATCTTTATGTGTTTAGATGGAGGGGCTGTGAGACTAACTCTTTGAGCACATCCCGCTCACCTTTCACTCAGATGACATCTGTATTTCAGCAAATGTCAGCAAGTCTGCAGGCTTCGGCAGAGCAAATGTTCCTTTTCCTTTCATGCCCATCCTAAGAGGAATTGTGCAATCCCAAAGATTATCACATGGAATTCTTTGCTGGCACATGGCCAAAGCATAATAGCACTTGCTGGAGGAGGCAAATTGAGAGTTAGGCTCACTGCTGGCAAACTGCATTTTGTGCTCAGTTTAATTTAGTTTTTATAACTTTCCTGAGGCACATCTGGCCTGGTGCAACTAAACTGGTTTAACAGATCAGTGGAAGTTTTAAAGCCATCCAACTTCCCAAGATTTTAAAATGTCATTTCATTCCATTTCTTGGCATGATGAATTTGAAGAACTAACATTTTAGAGGCGTGAAGTTATCCACACGGGACAAAATTAAGCAAAAACATCAATAATAAATTACACTAGACATGAGCTTATTCCTACTCAGGGCAAATGGGAGAAGGGAAGAGCAGGGGAGTTCACATACAAATGAAGTAACAGTCTCTGAGCAGTGAATTCTTTAAAATAATTGGAAATCCATGGCATGATGAAAAAGATTAAGGACCTCCACTCAAAAGTAGAGATGAGAACCAGGAAGTTAATATGTTCCAGGGGCTCAGTTTCTGTATACACCAAGTGTTAATTGTATGTGGTAGTTTTCATAAGTGTGGCTCTCATAGGTTCATTTATTTGCATACTTAGTGACTAGAAAGTGACACTATTTGAAAAGATTATAAGGATTGGGAGGTATGACCTTGTTGGAGAAAGTGTGTCATTAGGGGTCATTAAAGTTTGAAATGCCTATTCCAGCTCGCTCTCTCTTTCTCTCTCTCTCTCTCTCTCTCTCTCTCTCTCTCTCTCTCTCTCTCTCTCTCTCTGTCTCTGTCTCTGTCTTTACTACAGATCAAGATATGACTCTCAACTACTTCTCCAGTGCCATGCCTGACACCATGCTCTCTACCGTGATAACTAAGCATCTGTAACTGTACACAATCCTCCAGTTAAGTGCTTTCTCTTATAAGGGCTGCCATGGTCATGGTCTCTTTACAGCAATAGGAGAGTGGCTAAGACAGTCTTGGTTATGGTTTCTAATGCTATCATAAGCACTGTGACCAAAAGTAACTTGGAAGAGGAAAGGATTTTATTTCATCTTACATGTCTAGGAAGCAATTCATCACTGAGAAAAGTAGGGGAGAAACTCAAGGCTTCAAGGAAAGTCCTTGAAGGCAAGAACTGAAGCAGAGTTCATGGAGGAGTCCTTCTTACTGTGTTGCTTGGATGATTTAATCAGCCTGCAATCCTATGCAACCCAGATCCACCTGTACAGGGGGAGCACTGCCCTCCCAGTGGGCTCGGCCTTTCAGCATCAATAATTAATTAAGAAAATGTCCTACATACTTGCCTATAGACAAGCTGATGGAGATATTTTCTCAAAGTTCCTCTTCTCAGACAACGCTAGTTTGTGTCAAGTTGAATAAACACAACCAGAACAGATGCCATAGTTGAAGGAGAAAGAAAAAATTTCCAAGAAGAAACATAGGTGCTAAAAAGAATTCTTGTCCACCAAACCAGCCCTACCTACACAGATTACTGAAAGCAATACTTCTGACCAAAGAGAAGAATAAAAATAGCTAAGAGACTCTAGAAACAAATAAACGCAACTCTTATCACTGAAGCACAATCTACAACTAAGAACACAACAGCAAAAAAGTAAAAATGACTACAGTCAATACAGACCTCTAAAATAATAACTTTAAGTATTAATGACTTCAACTCTCTGATCAAGACACATGCTAGCTAAATGGATTAAGATACAAAATTCGCCATTTTGCTTTCAACAAGATGGTAAAGCAAAAGGTGAGTATGTTCTGGCTGAGTCGTCGGCACCTGTAGAACATGCCTGGGGAAACACACCACTGACCCTAGTTTTACTCTGAACAGCAAATGGAATACTGGCCCAATGCATAGGATGTGGGAAAACACCTAGTCTCATAACTCCACAGCTGAACCAAGATAACAAGGCTTCCACTCTAACTAAAATTTAGATTTAATATACTAAAACCAAAAAGATACAAAGATCAAATAGTGATCAGGGTGTTCCATTTTCTGTCACATGGGTAAAGCGACATTTTCCTGGCACTGGAGAGGGCATACCAAAGTCTGATGGTCTCTGATCTCATTGTCATATATCTCATCTATTTCACAACTGAGTTCTGTTTTCTCTCCCATCTCTCTGTATGCGTTGGACATGGGGGCGGGGGGGACTGACATATTTGTGGTCACACATGTGTATGGGTACAAGTGCCTGGAATTGACATGACATCAGGAATTACCTTCAATTGCCCTTTTCATTGATGCAGAATCTCTCAATCAAAGCAAGATATCACCAATAGGGCTGATCTTGGTAGCTTGTTCTGGAGATTTCTTGTGCCCCCTTGCCAAGCTAGCATTGCGGGAGTCCTATCATACTCAACTGTACATAGGATCTGCTGACCCAAACTCCGGTTCTTATGCAAACATGGCAAGCACATTTACCTCACCAAACCAAAAGTAAGTTGCTAATGGAAATATTTTTAGCTGCTTTATTACAATCTTAGAATCCAGAGATCGGGTTTCTGAGAGGAGAGAAATAAGCTACATGTATTTCTAAAAGTTGAGCATAGCTAAGCCAAGTAGGGAGGGGCTGCTTTAAGATCAAAGCAAACTGAAGGACATTCAATGCAAAAAGGAGAAAACTTGAGAAAATCTACCCAGAAGCTGAGAAACGGAACATCCTATAATTATTTCAGAAAGAGTGCACAAGTAGAATGCACGCATGTGTACATTCCCAATGAATCTCTGGCTGAACACGTGAAGAAATGAAGACATGCTCAGTTCACAATGCTGAGTTACATCTCTAATGATTCCTTTAGCTTGGTATGTTCTTGTTGATACTATTGGCCAGTGGTGACAATAAACATGAAACTAAAGAGAGAATATCTATAGCCATATTTGAGGGATGTGATTACGGTGATGGCTTGAGGCAAGGATACATACAGTAAAGGTTCTCAGAGCGCTAAGTCAGGTGCCCAACCTGGTTTCAGACAAAAGAGCAAACATATGGGTCAACATCACTGAGTGGCAAGATGTATGTAGGCTGGGAGAGACTCTTGGCGTTGGAGCAGATATGCCTACTTACCAGCAGTGAAAATTTTCAGGAGAATCATTTGATTTCTCTGAGATTTGCTACTTCCTGGCAGGAAAATTTATATGGTATAGTGGAAAAAGATGGTCAGCTATGGTCTAAATTTGAGATCCACTACATATTCTATGTAACCTTGGATAATGACTTTTATTGGGCCTCGGTTTACTCATCTATAAAAATAAATTATCAATTCACCACCCAAAGTGTGTCAGAAAAAATAATAAAAAAATGTAGTAGTGTTCCAAAAGGTCTTCTTTCTTGTCCCTAGGGTCTCTTGAGAAATTAGAGTTCAAATTGTTTTTATAGACAAGCAACCTTCTGGATAGTTGATTGTTTTCTGTCTGGTTTGTTGTTATCTTGGTCAGTATTCTATTGCTGTGAAGAGACACCAAGACCAAGACAACTCTTATGAAAGAAAGCATTTAACTGGGGGCTTGCTTACAGCTTCAGAGCTTAAATCCATTATCACCACAGTGGGAAACATGGCAGCATTTCTGGCCCTGGAGCAGTAGTAACCTCTTATAGCCCCTCTGCCCACAGTTCGGGACAAGGCAGGGCAGAGTAAATCTGTGAAGCAGCTGACCACAACCCAGTAGGAAACAGAAGAGACTGGGTGGGACAGGTGAGCATCGGCAAAGAAAGGTAGATTCCTTGGGGGCAACTCTCTGAAAATTGTAGAAGAATCTACATCTTCCTGTAGTTTTATCCCAAATACCAAGCAAGTCAAAGAGAGCTGAGCTAGGAGTTAAACTTACTCTAGTGTTTTTATTTTACACCACCGTCCCTCTGCTTCGAGTGTACAACCTGGTACCTCACCTGCCAATCATAATCCATAGACTCAAAGCCAGTATTTCAGCTACTGTCTATTTAACACTGAGGCTGCTCACTCAACCTTAAAACTCCCATGTACCTCAGAAGGTAGAGTACTTCTCTAGCGTGTAGGAAGCCCTGTGTTCAAAACCCAGTGCATCATAAAACCAGGCACAGTGGTGCTTGCCTGTAATCCCCGCATTGGGAAATAAAGGCAGGAAGGATCAGGAGTTCAAAGTCATCTTCAGCCATATGGAATTCAAAGCCAATCTGGGCTATATGAAACCCTGTCTCAAGTGAGAAAAAAAGTGGGTCATTGAAAACAAATTGGTTTAAATTTATAATTTTAGGTATTTCTTCTCAATAAATCAATAAAGTTGCACATGTGGATATATAATATATATTAAATATGTATTAAATTTTACTTCCATGTTTCATCTCTCCAGACTGTGTTTTGAAGGGACTAGAAAGTTGAAGATTACATTTTGGAATTTAACTTTCCGTGGGGTGAATTTCTGGGAAGAAAGTTAGTCAGCCACAGACTGAACTCGAGATCTACTCCATGGTCCATGTGACATTGAAGGGCTTTGCTTCTCTAAGCCTCAGTTTTTCCATCTATAAAATGGGATTAAGTCACATTACTACACAGAGTAATGTGTTGATTTTTAGCCTTGTTTGTTCCAGCCTCAAGGTAGATTCAGGAATCCAAGTGTAGGTAGGTGTCTGGGTGTCATGGTAACTGAGTTTCTAACAATGTGTGCTATTTTATGACCATTTTCTCTCTGTAGTAGAACTTAATCATCTCTGATTCCACATTGGGAATCCCTAGGTTCCGTACCAGTCTACAGCAGTATGAGGTGTTGAGGAAATGATTTACCATGATGTTTAAAGTGGGATTTTGCCTCTGACTTGAGTTAAGTAATTAGAGCCCCAGTATGTGCATACATTAACTGCTCATCCCTCTGACATATGAATTTCTTACTTCTAATTTAATTCAAGATATTTTGAGTTATCTTTGACCTCTTTCAACTTTGTTACCCAAATGATCAAAGCAATGGTGCTTTTTCAAAGCCGTCTTTCCAAACTGACTCTCATGTAGTGCATACATACAGTAGATGTTTCCCATTCAACATCTTTGCTGGAGGTAGTGATGCATACCTTTAATCCCAGCACTTGAGAGGTAGAGGCAGAACTCTGTGAGTTCAAGGCCAGCATGGTCTACACAGTGAGTTCCAGGACAGTCAGGGCTACACAGAAACACCCTCAAATCTTTTCCTATATTCACAGAGTGGACTCTAGTCTATAACTCTGAGAAGTCTGTCCGGGTAGACCTCCACATACTTCTATGCAAAGGGACCAGGGTAATATTTCCAGTTCCAGGACTGTGTTAAGTGAACTTAAGATAAATTTGAGAAGCTCTATTTCTAGTGGCTCTGATTCCGCTGCTTGGACAGAGGATAATGTTAACACTTTCATCTGCCGCACCTTTCTCTGCCTGTCTTTAATAAAAAAGGGTCCCCACCCCCTTATCAGCATCCAAATGTATGAAAAGAGAATGTTCCATGGGAGCCTCTTGATGTGGTTAGAGCAAAGCTGAAGGTTCTATTAGGCAATCATTCAGCTGAAGGAAACTGTATGACAAGGGGCAAAACTAATACGAAATTTTTAGATGTGGCAAATGGGTCTTAATTAAAAGAAAAAAACTACAATAATACAAGAGTAGACCATGTCAGTAAACAGATAAAAGGCCACAAAGGGAATTGTTTCCCTTTTGAAATTAAATTGAACTAAATTTGAACTAAACCTTCAAACCTAGAAAGAGAAAGGCAGCATTTTAAATTTGTACTAAATTAACACAAAGACAGTAGCCTTTATCCAAGATGCTCTGTTTCTGTAGGCAATACGATGCTTTGCAGCTGTCCTGCCAGTTTCATTTCATCACCCTAGCCCTAGCAAGTGTCTGGCCTGGCCCATGGCTGGGTTTCTTGGGATATGTGCGGTCTGGGAGATGACTAGGTTGTTAAAGCACTTGCTGGGCAAGCATGAGGACCTGGGTTCAGTTCCCTGACACAGACATAAAAGATGGATGTACTATGGATCTGTAACCCCATCACTTGGGTTCAGGGGCTAAGGGGGAGGCAGGCAGGGGACGTAGCTGAATTGGTGAGTCTAGGTTTAGAAAGAGACCTTGTCTCATAAAATAAGATAGAGAATGATTGAGGAAGGCCCCTCACATTGACCTCCGGACACTACATGTTCACCATCCCCCCACCCCACATGCACAGGAACCCACACTCACAGGTTCACGCACCCACATTCACACGTACATATAACACACCCACACACAAAAAAACTACCCACAAATTTATTGAGGTCATCTGCTAGGTGCATTGACTGCTCTTCCAGAATACCTGGGTTCAATTTGCAGTACCCAAATGGCAGCTCACAGCTGCCTCTAAATCCAGTTCCAGGGAATTTGACACCCTCCTACAGACATACACATAGGAAAAACACAAATGTTTAAAATAAAAAGAGATACATGATAAAAAGAAAGAAAGTCCTGTAGGAATAGCCAGATAAGAAATTTATGTTTAAGGCAGAAGTTCCCTAGTGTTGATGTGTAAATGGTTGACACAGGAGTCATCTAGAATGTCCCAAAGTCTGTGTCCCCAAGGCCCAGGCCATACCAGTAAATCATGATCTCTATAGCAGCAGCAGCAGCAAGACCTCTTTTAAGCTGTGTGGATAAAGCTGAGTCAGAGAACATGCCGTTCCTTTTCATATGAACCAGGATCTCTGTGGAAAGACATCCGACTTCAGCTAGTTGAAGCTAGAGAAGAAATAAGGTGAGTCTAGCATTTGAAAAGTACAGCAGGGAAAAATAGCTCCAGGCACTGTGGGATTCAGGGTTCAAACAGTGACCTTGGGGATCAGAGTATCCCCCTGTGTCAACTCCGTTTTCCTGTGAACTGACTTTATTCTTAAACAACCCAAAACATTCTCCAAAGTAACCATAATAGTTTAAAAAAAACTTACTGTGTCTCAAGGAGAGCACTGTCTCCATATGTTACCATACTATATTTAGGAAGATAACAAATAAGAAAAATAGTCTCAGCATACCGTATAAAGTAACAAAATTTCAGAAAGGTTAGCTGGTGCCCTCAAAGTCACATAGCGCTGGAGTGAGACAGAAAGGAAGATTGTGTGAAAGACTGGTTGCTGACAATGTGCTCAGGAGTAAAGGGAGCTAAGGAACTACCATTTGAATGGCTAAAGAGCCAACAAAGACCAGGAAAGTAGTGTTTACACGATCATCTGTACCTGTGCTCATAAAATCACCATGTACGATCAGGCCCCTGTAGATTTATGTTGTGGCGGGAGCCTGCATTTTAGATGCCCACCCCATGCGCCTTCAGCCTCATTCACACCTTCCACCATTCTAAAAGCACTGACCCACCCCAGCTCAGAGGAGAGAGGCTGAAGGCCTTGCGTCATGGACAGCATGTCCAGGACTGTTGCTGTCTTCCATGCCAGCCAATATGGGTTGGAGAATAATCAACAAAACGCAGAGAAAACTACTCTGTGGCTTCTAAGACAGAAGGCTGCCAAGTGTCTGGGACAGGGTCTCCCTGTGAAGAAAGAAAGGAAAGAATGTTTATACAAAGAAATATTGATTTTTCAGAGTCTATGAAGATAACTGTTAATTCTTTTAAAGCTAAATTTTATTGTAGGTGGCAATGAGCCTCAGATTTCTATCTAGGCCTTCTTTAAAAACTGGACCCAGATTTCTTGGGCCTTTTCAAACTCACGTGAACTTATAGGTATGATTGATTTCTTCAAGGAGCATTTCCTAGTGGGACACAACTAGACTTGATAAACACGTGCATATTGAAACCCGGCTCATACAAACACTTGGAAAACCCATTTAAGACTGCCATGCTGTGAGGTAAGTCGTGCGTACCTTGGCGGGACACAGTAGGACCTACCAGTAATAACACTAGCAGAGCCCAGCGTGTCTGACCCCAAGGGAGATCAGGAGAGTAACCACCCATTCAAGCCAAATAACCTTGAACAATTGTAAATCATAGTGCTCACAGCACGGGTTTGGGATCATTTGTTACCCAGCTTTCAGGAAGGGAAACGTGCCATGAAGTTGCCTCTAGTTGGCAGTGGATGCCATTGTTGAACCATGGAGTTTCCCTTTCACCCTAGTTGCTAGGAAGATCCAAAGTAAGCTTGCTGTTCCTTCTTGTACATTCATTCTAAAATAATCTTACTGAGAATTTGACCATTTCTCTTCCACAGTTTTATAACATGAATAATGAAAACCCAGAAAGTGTTATTGGGGTTCAACCTGAAAACTAGAAAAGCAAAGCAGCCGAGCCACTAGAGAAGTCTTCCCTCTACCAAGGCTGGGTGACTGTAGACTAAGCAGACTAAGCCTCTCTCTCCTCCCATTTTATATTCCCGCTAGTGCTGGGATTAAAGGTGTGAGCCACCACCACCTGGATCTGTTTCTGCATTCCTCTGTGTAGCCCAGGGTGACCTTGAACTCACAGGGATCCACCTTCCTCTGTCTCCCAAATCTGGGATTAAAGGTGTGTGCTACCTCTGCCTGATCTCTAGTGCCTTAGCTTTGCCCTTTTGATCTTTAGGCTAGCTTTATTTATTAAAACATAAATAAAATATCATTATGCGATTTTGTGTTCCACCTAATCACTCTGGGTTTCTCCAAAATGATGTTTTCTTTTGAACTATCTAAAATTAATTTTTTTCTCTGTGTTTTTCTTTTAATTTTCTACTCATATAAAACCTTTAAGAAACTTTGGGCTATTGGTTTAACTCTTCAAAGTAGTGAAGAGTCATACTGGCACTCCTTTTTTTTTTTATTGAGAAAAGGAAAAAAAAAGTTTCCCCCTCCTCCCACCCTTCTCCCCCTTCCCCCACTCCTCTCCCCCTCCCTCTCCAGTCCAACGAGCAGTCAGGGTTCCCTGCCCTGTGGAAAGTCCAAGGTCCTCCCCCCTCCGTCCATGTCTAGGAAGGTAAACATCCAAACTGAAATTAAGTTTTAAAGGACTGAGGACAGATGTGAACAATAAATACTTGAGTCAGATGAGTTAAGCAATGATTGATAAAGGAAAATAATAGTAACTGCTCAGGTGTAGGGATTTGGAAAATCCTCACCTAAGTGAGCCAGACCTTATTCTAATCACTTATGGGCACATTATTTAACTCTCTCAACACGTTTTGGCCAGTGCTATGATATTCAACAAGAAGAGTCTGAAGCACAAAGCTCCCATGACCTGCCTGAAGTCTTACACTGACAAATAGCATAGTCAGGATACCGACTCAAGCCTGCCTGACTTCAGAGGCCCACAGCCTCCACGCCTGCAGAGCACACCTTCACAGCCTTCTCCTGTTGCACTTAGGCGGATTTGAAAATGTTTACGAACTTAAAAGACAAGAAATTTTCTTCTGTATACTTTTAATAATATCCATGCTTACTTTTGAACTCCTTATACATTGATACAGTATTTTTGACAATTAACTCCCTCCAACTCTGCTCCCCCAAACCCACCAACCTGTCTCCCTTCAAATACTTGTCCTCTTTATCCACCACCACCACCGTCACCACCACCATCATCATCATCTTCACCTCCTTGAGTTCACTCTGGGCTGACTATATGCATGTGGGGCCATCCGCTGGGACATTACTGGCAGCCACCTCCCTGAACAAAAGTGATTCTTCCTCTCTTCTCTCTGCACAATATCAGGCTGGTCAAAATTCCAGCTTGGATGAGGGAGGGGAACCCCAAGTCCCCATCCCTAGCCAAGGAGCTATTGGACGTTTTATGCATTTTGTTTCAGAGTTTTCTTCCATGTTACTGAGGTATTTTGCTGAAGAAAAAGAAGAAAAAAAAACTTGTAAGTTAGGGAAAAAAGCCTATGGTCGCATGCATTGAGCAAATACTATGTTCAAAACACGTTAATTGTTTTGTTTTTTTTAAAAAAAAAATTTAGATGTCACAGTCACCAAAGCCATTTTACAAACTTCATTTTGCCATGGGACAGACATTATACACTTAAAGAAACACAGTCCTTTCAATGGGAATCTTTCCAAATTGCTTCTAAAACAGAAAGTGCAGTATAAATACAGAGTATTACTGCATACAGGTGGGCCCAGGCTTCGCACAGCCCATGCCTGAGTGAGCTCATGGCCTCCAGGACCTAGCATACACTTGGGATTGTTAACTAAATGAGCCCTTCAAGGTGCTCTTCACCGGCCCTACCTTAACCTGTTGATCAGCGGTAGCAGTAATTTGTCCAGTGAGGTGGAACTGGGAGGGATGGTTTTAAGTGCCTTACTGAGCTGAAACTTAAAATTTGTTTTACAGTAGAGAGCGGAAGTTAAGAGAACTGGTTCTAATGAGTAGCTATTTTGAAAAGAAATTAAATCCACAAGATTGAAATAAAAACTAGTCCCCATGCCAGATGTGGCTACCTGCTAACTCCTAAAGAGTGAACTAAACTCTTAAATGTTCAGCTGAAAAGGAAAAGAAAGAAGTGAAAAAAATAAACTGTATTATAGAACCATGTCTATGCATTTTGAATCAAAATTGTGAAATACAAATCAAGATTTTATAATGCGGAGTTTTTCTGCATTGTGAACTGGAATTTTTAGCTCAAAGAGATAGATGTTTTGGGTTTAGAAGATTTTCTTTTCTGAATTCTACTCCCAAATTAAACAGTATCAATGAAGGATTGAAAATTACAGATGCTGTTTTAAATGTAGATTACGCCCTCAACTATTGTCTCACTACACTTAGACATGGCCTTTTCAAGTGGGAAGAATGAGCCACCAACTCATTTTCCTGTCTTTTAAATACGTCCCATTCCCAGACCAATCTGAACCCCTGAGACAGGCTGTCTGAATGAGCCCAGCCTTACTGATGTGAGAATGGCTTCCCATTCTGTTATGGTCATTGAACTCAAACAGCCCAGAAATGTGGAAAGCTATTCGCTCTTGATCTTCGGCTAACAAGCAGGTTATGGCTTCAGATCCCAGCTCCTGACACCATCCTGCCCCACGTGACTGCACTTTCATATATGTGTGTATTCCCTTCTGACTTCTTCCTGACTGCAAGTGAGAATTATCATCGCATGAGAGGCAGAGCTCTTTGTTTCTTTCCAAACTCCTAGTGACAAACACATCGACAAAAATATTTTGATAGAGTTCTTTCAAAAGCCCATTCTTTTTATTTTTAAGCAGATTTTGAGCTTTATTTTACTAAAATAAAGTATTAGCAAGCAATATGCAAAAACAAATTTCCTAAGAGTTATGGCTTTGATAAGTACAATATAGTAAAACTTAATACATATTTTATAAGTATCAACAGGTAGCAAAGTTAAAGCATGCTACTGCTTTTCTTTTATTTATTTATTTATTTATTTATTTATTTATTTATTTAAGATTTCTGTCTCTTCCCCGCCACCGCCTTCCATTTCCCTCCCCCTCCCCCAATCAAGTCCCCCTCCCTCGTCAGCCCAAAGTTGTGCATATAAACATGGCCATGAGAAGGGACTACCAACAGCAGAGTCACACCCTGCGCTTACTAATCTACAGTGTTGCCCCCTGATGAGTAATGGTTGATCACATAATCCGAATGTGACAAGAATAGAAGACAGCCCTTTTCTTTCTTTCTTCACCCTCTTCTTCTGTGTGCCCCTGGTGTCAGAGCATCAAGACTTCTGAATTATGGTAGACAGGGGCAGATTCTGTGTAGCAGACATCCCCACTTCCCAAGAATAACAGAGTTCGAAAGAAGAAACACATAATCCTGGCTCTATTATTTTTAAGTAAGCTCCGTTCCTCCTGATGCTGAAGAAAGCAGTTTCTTATGTGGCAGGGAGTTCGGTAGTTCCCTAAAGTTTGCCTCCCAATCCTAGAATTCAAACCACAACAAAAAGCCACCCGAAAGTCACCAAACTACAGTGTTTTCAAATCCAAGTTAATAATAAGGTTCCTTCCTACCCTGAGTCTTCTGGGTACCAGAAAATTCTTCTGTAAAGGAAGAAACAGATGTGACATTTTAAATACATGTTCTTCTGTATCCCCCAAATATAATTTATATTAAAATAAAATATTTAAAGAGAAAACAAAGAAGGATCCAGAGATTTGATTGTTTCCATACAGGGTTTGGGGGACCAGTCTCTTCATTCAGAGCAAGAGAAATTATTGAACTTGTGAAATAGAAGCAAAGTTGTTGGCTGTGTAGGAACACTTTCTTCTGTAGTTATAGCTGCTAATTTCAAAGGAGAGGGTGAGGGGAGCGCAGAGCATGGCCGATTGCTCTGTGCTGAACTTGGCTAAACTTTAAAGTAGAGAAAATCATAAATCTGTACACACAGGTGCTACTGAAATAATGAGTGTATAATGGTGATAACTTTGAATCAAATAGCATTAGTAATTAGATAGAAAGGTGACCAGCTCAGAGAAAAGGGTCAGGGATACGATAGGAATAATTTCCCCCAGCTGCCGCTTGCTCTCCGGAGCCAGGCAGCAGATGCTGTTTTTATCTCCAGAGCAAGAACAATTTCTCTTCCTGTAAATTTTTTTTCCCTAAATAGAGTACAATAGCTCTGGGGAGGAAGGGAAAGGGACTCTTACTGGCTGATCTCTCGTCTCCGTTTTCTTTGTAGGACACTGAAAATGGGAAGTACTGCATTTGACCCCACAAAAGACAGGACACATTGAAAAATCTAAAACCCATCCACTTTTTTCTAAAATTTAAATGAGACGATAGCACCAAAAAGAGCTACCTTTTGGCGCACAGACACTTTAAATTGTTTGCTAGTATGTGTACATCTAAGTGACTGCCTGGTCCCCTTCGCTGTTAGTCCAGACCCCCAGAACTCCTCCATGCCCCCCTCAGTCGGCCATATCTGTATCCTAAAGCTGCTCTGGTAAATATCCAAACAATTGTAGTTGCTTCAGGGTGGCCTGTTCCTACAGGGAGAAAGTTATGTCCCCATTTCTAATGGCCAAGGAGATAGTGGCTGCCACAAAGCCAGAAGCCCTGAGTACTAACCCTGGTAGAAGGAGACTTTTACAAGTGATCCTCATTCTCTGTGGTGTGTGTGTGCGCGCATGCGTGTGCGTGCGTGCGCATGCACGTGCTCAAATATAATACCACAATAAATAATTTTAGTTTTTGAAAATTCTAGTTCTATCTCTTTCTAGCTCTGTGGCATTCACCAAGTCATTTTTTAGATACAGTTTTTTATCTGGAAAATAAGAAAAGTTTAATTTCTAAGTACTGGGGGTCTAGGATTCAAGCATGATATCAATATAATGCTTCCAATGTGAGCACAGTACATAGGAAAGCTTTGAAGCTAACCCCCGAGCTGAGTCCTTATCTGCTCTAATTTCCTTACTCTATCTTCATCAATTCTACCAACATGAATGTAGAGTAAAGGGAAAACATGGGAGAAAAGAAAGGACATGTCATCTTCCTTGTCACCCTTATAGTGACCCTTGCAGTGGCCATAGCAATTGCCAGTGTTTATTTAGCTCCTTGTGCATTCCTGAGTCCATGCAAAGCATCTTATTTATCACAAGAGCTACTGCCATTGCTAGGCGGTGGTGGCGCAAGCCTTTAATCCCAGCACTCAGGAGGCCGAGGCAGGTGGGATGTCTGTGATTTCAAGCCCAGCCTGCTCTGTAGAGTGAATTCCAGGATAGACTCCAAAGCTACAAAGAGAAACCCTGTCTCAAAAAAACAGGAAAAAAAACCAAACAAATAGTTACTGCCGTTAAACCATGACAGATCATGTTAGGTTTGTTGATAGCTCTGTCTGTCAAATCATTTCCACGGTGTTTCTTCTCTGTTTTATTCACTCCTTCTTCTAACACAGTTGATGCTTTGACCTAAAGCCAGGATTTTATATCCATCCTTGAAGGTTGGATAGGTTGGCTTCAGTCCTCAGTCTTCCAAATTACAGCTGCATTGCCTTGACAGAACCTCTTGCTCTCTAAGTCTGCCAGGTTCATGCCACCCACTGATCCACTGTGTCTTATTGATTTCCTATTCCAAGTCATTGACAAAATGGATCTCCTTCCAGGTACCACTTGCCTTGGTCCTTGTCATGGTGAGTAGGTCCCCTGAGTCCCTAGAGGAATTTGGAGGTTAAATTTCACAGTATTTTCTATGTATAGCATTCAATAGTATTAGCAGCATAGCTTCTAACGACCTTGGATCCAACAGAAGGGATCTACTACCATGAGACATCTCCAGTCAGTACACACTCCCCTCATGGAAACTTCTCCTTTTCCAGTGAACCCATGTCCAAGATTGATGTCCCCACTTTCAACACTCAAAATTTCTAGTTTCCTCGACCCTCTGGATAGAGTTTGTTTCTGCTTCCTTCCTGCCTGCCTGCCTTCTCCTCACCACACATACTTGGCCCCTGTCCCTCCCTCCCTCCTCTCTACAGGAGAGCCTGGGCAGCTCTTCTCCGGGGCTTTCTATGGTGAGATTCTCCTCTAATGGCAGCTGAAGTCTGGAAGATGCTTTGCAGCTCTCTCCCTCTCAGGAGCGTCTGCCCAGCTCTCCCCTGTGTTTTCCTCCTTGGCTTCTCTAGCAATAACTCTTCCCGTCGCTGGCAAAGCTAGCTTTCAAACGCCAGACAATTATTAGTGTTAAGGATTTAGAATAAAAGAGCAGAATTCATGGCAACACCCCAAATCATAAATTGCTATTAAAATACTTCCCACATTCTTCCACTTGCTTTTTGTGTAGAAAGATAGTAAAATTATTTAATAAGCTACACAAGGCTAGTAGTATTTACAAAGAGCTGTAGGGTAGCCTTGACTGAATTTATAAACCATGGGAAATATGTGCAGACATTGCTAGGCGGCTTTCCAATAATGTAACATTCTAATCTTCTAGGAGGACTAAAGAGCCCACAGAGAACTACACGTCAGTGTTTCCAACTCAAGAGCACATTTTGCCTTTGAAAACTTATTGCTTAGAATACCACTCATAGGGGGGGTGTTGTGTGAAAAGCCAGGACACTTGCTTTATTTCTAAGAAGTCGCTGATGGCAGCACATGGGTCAGGAACATGTATGTAGGGTATGCACGTGTGTGTGTGTGTGTGTGTGTGTGTGTGTGTGTGTGTGTGTGTGTGTGTGTGTGGTTTGATGGAGGGAGTACATACGTGTGCAGCTGCATATGGAGGCTAGTCTTCCTGAGTCACTCTCCATCTTATTCTTTGAAGCAATGCATTTCTCTGAACCTGGAACTCACCCATTAAGTTAGCCTGGCTGGCCAATGTGCTCCAAAGATCCACCTGCCTTCGCACACAGGACACTCCCAAGCACTACTGTTACAAATGCATGGCCAGTTTTATTTCGTTTTGTTTCCCTAACTGCTGGGATCTGACCTCATGTACAGTGCACAGCAAGCACGTTATAAACTGTGCCTGGAACATGCATTTTTGACAGTGCCATTGCTGCAATCACGATAGATGAGAATGTGAGCCCCACATGTCTCTTCCTTGCTCCTGTCCAGCACGTGGGAAGGTAGATTGGGTCCTTCCTGTCTGCTCTCCTTTATACCGTCTCAAAACACTAGGTTGCTCTGAAGAACACGTTAGGCAGACTTTTCTGTCCTGCCAGCCCACTCCCAAATAACCATGCAGAGACTTAATATTAATTATAAATGCTCAGCCAATAGCTTAGGCTTATTGTTAGCTAGCTCTTATAACTTGAATTAACCCATTTTTATTAATCTATACGCTTCCCTGAGGCCATTTGCCTCATGTACATACTTCCCATCCTGCTCACTAGGTCTCATGGTGTCTCTTCTGACTCTACCCTTCGTCTCCCCAGCATTCTCTCTGCCCCTCAAAATTCTGTCTAGCCACCGGTCAATCAGCTTTTTATTAACAATGACATCAATACATCTTCACAGTGTACAGAAAGTTTATTCTACAGCAGAAAGCAACTCTATGGTGCATGTCCATCTCAGTCTCATTTGGGGAGGTAAAGTACTTTCTCCCACTTTTCTAATTTCTGAAGTTCATTTTTCTCAGACTGAGATTCAGAAAATACATTTTCTCAAGAAGTGCTGGAGAGAATTCCCCTGCAGAAGCCGCTGTAGTGGTGAATATCTATTGTCATGATCTATGCTATGGAAACTAATGTAGCAGTGATCATCTGTTGTCTTGGTTTACCCAGGATCACTGCTCCATTCTTTCTAAAGGAGAGCTATGACTATTGTTCATGAAACTTCCCTGCCCATTGCTATATGACTGCCAGCCATAGTACCCACTTCCAAGTAGCAAGCAGAGCTACCTCCTTTTTTTTTTTCTTTTCTAATTACAGCATTTCAGCTTGCTGGCCATGTACACCATGGTGTGGTTAACCAATGTCTTGTCTGGAGTCACTTTGCAGCCATCAGCTTTGGGGAAGCAACTCCACCTAGAATGTCACAGACAAAATAACAATGCTGCTAAAGATCAAACAAGATTCCAGGCATATCTTTAGTTCCTATTTTCCCCAAATGCCCGCTTGTTCGTAATATCCAATATTCCAATAAGTTAAGGACTTTGCTTATTCATAAGACTTTTGTGGTTTTTGTTTGTTTGTTTGTTTGTTTTGCTTGGAATAAATAAAATCTAACAGATTCCAATGGAGGAAGAGGAAACAGGCTCTATAAAATGACTAGCTTAGAGAAAGTAAAAGGTTGACCAAAGAGCTCTTGTCTATTGAAGACTTTCAGATGCTTTGGGGCTTAGGTCAATTTGTTCTCTCGATACATTTGTTATGAAACTGACTTATTTTACCATCAAAATTGAGATTAAATGTCCAGGGCTTCGATGTGGGACTTCATGATGACTCAAAAAGACTCAAACACATAGCTTTGTATTTGGGTGCTTAGGGTTGGATGATGGCCACCAAAAATGTGGAGGATCACGTCATGTGCTTTACCCAACTGTGTAGAGTGAAATAAAACTCTCTTCATGTGCACACAAAGACTTTCACCAGATAGTCAGTCCCCCAATCTCCCAGATAACTTAAAACAAAAAGTCATCACCATACTGTGACTTGCATTTTCTCTACAAGAAGTTTATTAATTAACCTATTAGTTAAAATACATGGATATAACTTTTTAAACATATACATCTCAGTTTTGTTTTTTAAAGAATTTCTTTGTTTTATGCACATTGGTGTTTTGCCTGCAGGTATGCCTGTGTGAGGGAGCCATATCCCCTAGAATGGAATTACAGACAATTATGAGCTGCCCTGTGGGTGCTGGGAATTGAACCCAGGTCCTCTGGAAAAGCATCAAGTGCTCCTAACCTCTAGGCCATCTCTCCAGCCCTCCTCAGTTTTATTTTAAACAGATGAAATGTCATTTCTGAACCCCTGTCAGTCAGTGATGGACAGGGAACTCATGGAACACACCCAGAACCTCAAGAATGTGCATTTAAGGAGATGACAATGGGTTTCTATTATTTCTCTTACTCCACAGAAGATAGCTTTGTCACATGACCTAACTCACCTGGTGAGAAACTCTTTTGCCTGATTGGCTGCCCATGTAAGTGCAGCAAAAGCCATGAGTGCTATTCCTGAAAGAAAAAGAACACAGTGCATGTGTGTGTTCGTGTGTGTGTGTGTGTGCTTGTTTTGCCTGGCAGAATGGACTAGAAGACAAAAAGGTCCTCCTTGCCCACAGGTGAGCATGTTGCCTGCTCGTACCTACTCCCCAATCACTGAAGTCAACTATGTAGGAACTCTGATTATTCCTTCTTTTAGCCAGAGAGTAACAGTGAATCTTGAGAAAATGGTTTTCCTATGACCTGTAGATTAGAACTCAAACTATGGCTTTTAATCTTTTTATTCTTTTCTCTAATAATTCACTTGATGAATAATTTAATTAGTTTAATTAGTATAGAACAGATATTTTCTAAAATTTTAAGTGGTAGAGTCTCCTTCCCTGCCAGTTTTTATTTCATTTTAAAGTAGTGACCTTTCCAAAAAAAAAAAAAAAAAGCTCTAAACGTCATGTTAGACTAGAACCTTCCACATATCTTGCATACAGTATGAAAAAGGAGAGATGCACATCAGTTAGCAGTATCCCCGTGTAACAGCACCAGTCAGGCCCGAGTACCCTAGAGAGCCCAGGATGGGGAAAGAGAGCATTGGTAGCCTACTTGGCACCGAGTCAAGTGCAATGGCTCTGGGGTCTCTAGTACAGTATGGTTCTTCAGTTGGTGGGGAGTCACCATCGCATAGAGGTGGGCTGGTAGGAATTGCTGGAGAACAATGAAGAACGAGGTAGACCATAGGTCTACAACTGGGATGACAGCTGAGTCCCAAGGGAAAGATCTCTGCAGATCTTTGATAAGAGTGGTTCCTGGATCCATGAGATTCAAACAAACAGTTCTTGAATCCACGAGCATTCTTGCTTAGTAGAACATGTCTACATACTATTCATTTTTCCAACCTTCTTGAAGGTGTTTACCTCCAGGGTGAACTTTTTGAGGAAGCTTAAATTTAGATCAGAATTTTTAAGGTTTATCTTATTTTTATTTATGCACATGTGGGTACGTGTGTGTGTGTGTGTTGTGTTGTGTTGTGTTTATCTGTAGCAGCCAGAAGTAAGCTCCAGCTTTTCTGGAACTACAGTTACAGGCAGTTTAAAATAACCTGCCGTGGATGATTAAAATTGAGTTCTGATCCCCCCACAGTAACAGCAAGTACTCTTAACAAAAACCATGGATTTAGCCCCTAAGTCATATTCTTATATGTCACTTAGGCTTGTAATTTTGCTTTCTTTAAGGGTGTAGATTATTTTTCAGTGCTGGAACTGGGGCCCAGGGCTTAGCACATGCTGGTGAAGGGCTCTCTCCCAGACCTACACTCCCAGCCCCAGAATATCTTCATTTACTATTCTCAAGGAACCATGATCTTAATCCATTAAGAAACTCACTTTCTAAGCTCGGCCATAAAAACACCATCACTGCTGCCTGGATGAAAGCCAACATTCACATCCCAGAGCTCTGACCACAGGCATTTTTGTCACCCGTTATTGAAGACCTTCCATCCTCTCAGAGTCACAGAGGATTCTCCCAAAAATGCTGTTGAAAACCAAGCTCCATTGTATCCTTTCCCGTGGCTTGAGTCTCAAGGGCAAGATGCAGGAACAAAAACAGAAGACAAATTACAGCGTTTAACATAACAATTCCCCAATGTAGGCATCACCCCATTGATCCAGTTTAGGAAGAGGAGCCGAGCCAGTGAGGCACCATCTAGGCAAGGCAAGAGCTGTTAAAAGCTTGTGTTAGTCAAAGTTTGCATGGCCTCCTGTAGTCACATCCTCCTATACTGTGATGCAGATGGTTAGTTGAGATGTAGTAGAACCATCCCGTCTTAAGAATCAGGGGATTTGGAGAGGTCAGTTTCCCTGGCATAAAAAGTATTGTCCCTGGGCAAAAGATTCAACCCCTGGCTTCTTGGGGCTCACTAGAGAGGCTTTCCTTACCACTCTGTTTAAACAGCCCCCGACTTTCCCTCTGGCTGTCTCCATTCCGTCATCATGCTTTATTTTCACCCCTAGGGCTTATCACCAGCTGACATCATGTGTATCTGTCTGTCATCTCTCTCCCTCATGAAAACTCAAACTCGTGAGAGCAGAACCTTTTTTAATTTGTTTGCCGGTATCTCCCTGGAGCCCAGGAGAATTTCTGGCATGTAGTAGGTGGGCAGTAAAATAAATGAACTGTTGAAGGAATTATGAGATTGCAGTGCAAAAGGAAAGAATACAGGCGAAATGTTTCCCATGGTACCTGGCTCCTTGAAGGCCCCCAGCACAAACGGGTTTATCTGTGTTCCTGTCACCACCTTCCACACGGAGGAGAGAGTCTCAGAAGCTGACTTAACGTAGTGAGCTCACCAGCTTCTTCACAGCTCTTCATGAATGCCCCCGCATTACAGCAGAGACTGCCTTCCCCCAGCACCCAAAGGCACATGTAAGAGGTGTGCCATTCCTTACGTCACATAGGGTAAGAAATTACACATATTTTGAATGCAAACTGGGGACTGAATGTGCCCTCAGATACTAAGGGATGGAAACTGGTTTCCCAATGCAGCAAAGTTGAGGAGTGAAGTCTTTTGGAAGTGGTTTTGGGCAGAAACATCAGCCAAATTATAGTCAATGGATCGATAAGTTATCAATGAATGGGTCTATCTCTCTCTTCATCTCTCTACCTCTGTCTCTGTGTGTCTCTCTTGCCTGTGGCTTCTGCCAAGACATGAAGCACCAGGATGACCATCCTCAGAGTCCGGCACTATGCTCAGCATCCCTAAACTCTTGAAAGCACGAAATAAACAACCTTTCTCTTTGTAAATTACCCACTCTGTAGCGCATCAGAAAACTAAGGCACACGTGAAGGTTCTTGAAGAATGAATTACCTTGAAGACCAATATGAACATATTCTTCTCAGCCCAAGCCAGACAGGTTTTTCTGCAGTAACACTACAAACTGGCAATTCTTTGGATGAGATGGGGTGTTTCACTTCGTTACAAATACCTAGGTACCAAAGCAATAGCAATAGTTTAAGTTAGTATAAAATACACCTTTGTTGCTTGCATGCATGCTGGTCTTTCAGATCAGTGAAGCTCTCTTATTGTAGGGTCTAAGACCAAAGGTGAGAGAGAATGCATGTTATGATTGCTCTCTGTATGCTCCTAGGCTGGAAAATGAGGCATGTTATCTTTATTACTTAATGGTTGTGTTTATCCTGCCCTGGTATGTTTGTGTCTTTAACTTTCCACTCCTCATGTCCTTTTTCTTTCCTTCCAAGCATAGAGTTGAAATCTCTGTGTTAAAGGAATCGTGGGGAAAACATTTATATGTAAACCATTTTCCAGTCAGAAAGATCATTAGAAGACATCCATCTTTTCCACTTTAGCCCACGTATATAAGGAAGGTCCTAATCAACCTTGTTTTCAATCTCATGGGCTGTGAACTTCGCAACTGCACCCTGATTCTGTGCTTCTCTGATTTGGGGACTTGTCTCTCACACTACTTTAATTCCAACTTCTCCCCCTCCCATTTGTGAAAAGGAAACAGAGCCTCTTGGTTCATCTACCTCTTAACAGCAGGAGCATCCCTTGCAGAAGACACAGTGTTTCTTCACCTTGCTGCACCCCAGTCTCTTGTCCCCTCATTTTTTGCCTGGGAACTAGGTGGAATTTGATGCAGTCTCAGAAATTCCTATTTAGCTACTGCGAGCATCCTTCTGCCCACATTTCTACTTACTTGGCAGCCACCGTAGTTCTGACTGGGAAACAACACTGATGAAGATGCTGGCACTCGGTCATGGTAGCACAGGGGACTGGAATCTGGCAGATCCTTTGGAGTGGCGCTGAGCAGTGAGGACTTCAGCACACAGAGGTCAAGAACCACATGTAGATAAACAGTGTAAGAAGTTGCGGAGGAGAACGTAAGAGATTCCAGCACTGTAAACACAACTGCATTTCTTAAATAATATGCCTGTGCGTATAATACCGGACTGCTGTGGTAGATGGGATTGTGACTAGAAATGGCCTGGCAGTACACTTCTGCCCTGAGGAAGGTTTGGATAGAGTGAGGATTGACTAGGAACAAAAGCCTGCTGCTAGAGAGTCAGCAGAGTTCTAGGAAATGTTTGTTTGTTTGTTTGTTTGTTTGTTTTTCAAGGCAGGGTTTCTCTGTGGCTTTGGAGCCTGTCTGGGAACCAGCTCTGGTAGACCAGACAGCCTTGAACTCATAGAGATCCGCCTCCTCTGCCTACTGAGTACTGGGATTAAAGGCACTGCCCGGTGCTAGAAAATGTTTGGCCACACAGAAATTGGATCCTTCCTTTTTGTTTTGACTGGGGAGGAGGGGGGGACACTGGGCCAATTTCCCAGTGACTGACAGATCATCAATTGCCACCTACAGTCAACCTCACCCACTTCGTCCTTCTAGCCATTCCTCCCAGGTCTCCCCCACTTTGTGTTTTAGATTTTTTTCCTAAAATATATATGTACTTCATTTCTTCCCACTGCACATAGGATCTTTCCAATATCATCAAGGGCTGTTACAGTGGAGAAAATGAGGGAACCTAGGAAGGAAAAGTTAAATTGGAAGACAAACCTCGCCAAGGTCATTTTCTGATTACCCAGTGTCCTGGGCCCTGTTCTCAGCCCTCTGGATTCCCAAGTAAGATATTAAGATCTGCTACAAGCTTGTAGACTCATTCCCTTCTGTTCACCATCCTGTTCATCCAAGCAGTTGGGAGAAGGGAAAGCATTATCAAATGTATCCCTATGTGACTCTTCAGTCCCTTTTCCTAATGACAAAGGTAAACTTCCTGCCCTATGAACTTGAAAGTGGCTTAAGTAGACGTTCACAGGGACCTTCACAGTCTGAATGATGACAGATCTTGTTGTAAAGGAACCCTGGTCTGTTGGATTCTCCTACTAGCACTGGGATGAGGGAACCCCAAAGCAAGAGGATATCACATAATAAGTACCTCATAAACATCAGGGACCTGGGGAGGTGCACAAATCCCTTGCTGTGTTATTTTTAGAGCAGTCATGTGCTAAAACTCATCTTGAAAGCATTTCTGGGTGCAAGGAACTGAAACTTATCACCATGATTTACCGAAGTCATGGAGAACACATTAGACTTCCCTGTTTCCAAAATGACATTGTGTGGACACCATTGCCCATCCCCCCTCAGAATTATTGGTCTAAACCAAAAGAGCCTCATAAATTCTCCCTGGTACCCTGCTGTCCATGTTCAAAGACTCAGAGTGTTTGGTGTACATGATCTATATTCCAAGGTGATTCAAACAGAGACAAATTATGTCCAGACATCTGAAAGTCATCATCTTGCGGCACATGCAGGCATTCTGAGAAAGTCTACAAGAGGATCAAACCCAAGATTAAGCCACATCTGTTTGGACTTAAACGACATTGTCTGTGTAGTTCAAAGTTGTTTTCATATGTATATATATATACATATATATGTATATATACATATATATTTCATATGTATATATATATACATATATATGTATATATACATATATATTTCATATATATATATAAACCTGCCCAGCTGTTTTTTATCTTACATTCATAGGCTTTATCAAAGTGTTTTCATTGGCCAGCCAGTGTTATTTCTAAGAGTTAAAGTATTTACAAAGGGAGCTAAGGAACAGAATGCCTTGTTCATCTAAGTGCTGCCCCCAGAGCTTTTGCTAGCATACTAAAAAAATGAATACAGAGGCACTTTTTTTTCAGTTCTAGATAGAATGGCTGTGTCTACTGTGTGTCAGCTTATCATAAATGAGATCTTCTGTCTTTTTCTATATGTCAGTCATTACTTGACACTGGTAAGAAACATGACTCTGAAATGCACGTATTATATAAGGAACATTCAACTGCATCAGCATTCTGCACTGTTAAATGGAAAGGGGAATATTTTTTGAAAACCATCATGTATTAGGAAACAATCTTATTTAACAGAGAAATGGGTAGAAAGCAAAAATACCCCAGGACTGGCTTTCTTCTGATAGCTAATACATTTATGTATTAAAAATCACACCTGATTGCCAATTCTCCCATTTTATGAGGAATAAATAAACTTCATTATGAAGTTTCACTAACTGGTTTATTAGAATTGAATTTGAAAACAAATGAAAATAAGAATCAAAGGAATATGTTATGACAGCAAAACCAATCTGAGCAATTGCTTAACTGATTTTTGTACTTACTGTGAAGACGGAATAACACATTGCAAGCACATTTATACACACATACAAATGCATGTACAATACACATATACATACAAGCACACATGCATATACATACAAATACATACTTATATACATACAGACAGGTATACCTAGATGTACACATGCATAGATGGACACACACATATACTACACACATACACAACCTCTGCTTTTCTTCCCATGTGTCAGCAACCATCACCCTGAGGACAATACTGTCACTTGAAGACAGCTTCCCACCGTAGAACTTGCACACAGTCCCTGATAGACACGGCAGAATTCTTTTTCTTTAGTAATCAAGTACATTATGAAAACATTTTATCCCAAATTCATGGTAAGGATGTAGTTCTGATTTTCATCAGTTTTGTTTACAATGAAAATATAGTTTTGAGAATGAGTAGATAACCACTATGTCGTGAACTTAAATGTAAAATCCATGAGATTTTCTAATTGACTGGGTTTCACACACTTCTTTCCTTAATGTATTCAAAGAGCTCGGCTGACAGTTCTTTGGCCGCTGAGTCATACTACCTGCCTCCACATTTTTTCTCCTGAGTAACTTAGGGTCACTTAAACTCAGCTTTCTCGTCTATAAAATAGAATTAATGTTGTGCTTAACTTTATGAGGTTACAGTTAACTATTAACTGAGAAAAGATAGAAAACACACCTCAGAAAATGTCTAGTGCACAAACATTGTTTAATTAAGTTATTATTGCCATAGGTTGAGTCCTAAGTATCTCCAAATGCCTCAGCTTCTAGCACCACAGAGAAGTGACGGGGCCTACAGGGAGATTGTAAGTCATTGGAATGTGTTTGTAAAGAGGGCTGTGGGACCCTGATCTATTTTCTCTTTCATTTCACTGTCATGGGACAAAAATCTTTCACTCTTTGATATGTTTTTACTCTGTTGCACGGCCCCTGTTTCAGGAAGTCCCACTATTTCTTAAATGACACCTTCAAAAAGCCAGGGAAAATGCTTCATAAGTTGGTTGTCTTGTGTACTTTGTGCAAGTCATGAAAAGCCAGCACAACTATTTTGACACCATTTTGTTTTCTCTTTGTTCTTCAACCTCCTCAGGTCCTCTTCTAGCCTCAAATCTTAATGCATTTCTCTTTACAGTATGGACAGTGAGATTATCTATTTTCATCTTCAGATTGCTCACTACATTCTGCCTCCCTCTTTCTTAGCTCCCACTCCTAAAAAAGCCATGCTTCTCCCATCTGAAACCAAGTCTTCCACCCCTAGAGAAGACACAGAGGTTGTGCCAGGCGTGAGTTCATGGCAATGATGTCATAGCACTTGCACAGTGGGAAAGCCCACTGTGACCAGGTTCTTCCCTTCCTCCTTGGTATGCAGACAGGAGATGAACAGGGTGCCGACAGACATATGCCACATGTCCTATGTAATCAGTCTTAGTCCCTCTCGCCTTTTCTGAGTTGTTAGCTCATCACATAGCGTCTTTCTCAGTCACATCTCCCATGCCTCCCTTTGGTGCTCAGTGAAATAATGCCTGCATAGGTCACCTGACTACTGCCTCTCCTCTCCTCTAATGCCTACTCAGAGAGCATAGGGCCAACCTTGCGGCTACTCCCATTCCAACATTATTGCTTTTGATAGTGGGGAGGGGGGAACCCACTCTTCTGAAAGCTGATAGAGAGGAAACTATATTAGGATTTCACTATTTTTATTGAGGAAGTGAATTTAGATTGTCTTTTGTAAAACAAATAAAATTTATGGAGTTTTCTGTGTGCCAGACACTGGGCCAAATGCCATACCCATCAGACCTCCAAGTCTTCACAAGGTTTCTCTGAGGTAGGTCTGATTGTTGCCCCCATTTTATTAATGAAGGGAAAAAAATCATCTTAGAAAACTTAACCTTGCTCAAGGACACATGGTTTGTTCTGTTGTTGCTTAATTGCTTTGTTTCTGTTTCTTGTCTGGCATCACTCATTCCCAACTTGTACCCCATGAGATTTTGGCACCAAGAAAGCATCTTCCTGAGTCCATTTAGGCCACTAACTTCAAGCAGGCTCCTCCTCGATTATCAAGTATAGCTACAGGACTTCTTGGAAGATTTCCACCTTTTAAAGCTTCCATTACTCAGGATCTTTTAAACCCTCAGCACCTGCCTCATAAGCACCCTGTGGTCCACAGCCACAGGTTCCCATTTCACAGAGGTTGAAAATGCAGTTCGAGGATGCTTAGGTAATTTGCCAAGGCCGTACAACGACTAAGCTGCTGGACAGGACAATGAACCCACAGTTCTCTCGTCTTAATTAAAATATCCGATACTTGCACTGGAGTGGTGGTTCAGTTAGTAAGGCGCTTGCTGTTGGAGTGTGATTTCTCAGGACATAAAAATAGAGGAACTAGACACAGTAGGACATGTCAGAAAAGCCAGAGGTAAGATGGTCCCCAAGGTCTGCTGGCCAGTCAGTCTGGCCAAACTCATGAGCTCTAGATTGAGTAAGAGATTTTATCTCAAATATAAAGTAAAATAAGACAAAGCAAAAAGTGATGGAGGAAGGTACCCAACCAACACCCACTCCTTGTTGTGGGAGCTGTGGGCTGCATCCCGCCACCCGGCTATAATTACACAGAAACTGTATTCTTTTAAACACTGCCTGGCTCATTAGTTATAACCTCTTATTGGCTAGCTCTTATATATTGATCTAACCCATTTCTAATATTCGCATTGCCACTTGAGTGTGGCTTACCAGGACAAGTCTAATGGGCATCCATTTCGGACAGGAGAGTCATGGCAACTGCTTGACTCGGCTTCTTTCTCCCAGCATTCTGTTCTGTCTACTCTGCCTACCTAATTTTCTGTCCTATTAAAGGGCCAAGGCAGTTTCTTTATTAACCAATAGACATATGACCCTCCTCCATCATTTCCCCTTTTTCTGTTTAAACAAAAAAGAAAGGTGTTCACTTTAACATAGTAAAATTACATATAACAGAACAGTTATCAAGTAAGAATTACAGTTACAATATTTATATCTATTTTATCCTTTATCATAACTCAAGAAAACTATAACTAATGTTCATAACAGCATTGTTTGTAATAGCCAGAACCTGGAAACAACCTAGATGCCCTTCAATGAAAGAATGGATGAAGAAAGTATGGAATATATACATATTAGAGTACTACTCAGCAGTAAAATACAAGGACTTCTTGAATTTTTGCATACAAATGGATGGAAATAGAAAACACTATCCTGAGTGAGGTAAGCCAGACCCAAAAAGAGGAACATGGGATGTACTCACTCATATTTGGTTTCTAGCCATAAACAAAGGACATTGAGCCTATAATTAGTGATCCTAGAGAAGCTAAATAAGGAGAACCCAAAGAAAAACATATAGGCATCCTCCTGAATATTAACCTTCATCACGCGGTGAAAGGAGACAGAGACAGAGACCCACATTGGAGCACAGGACAGAAATCTCAAGGTCCAAATCAGGACCAGAAGGAGAGAGAACACGAGCAAAAAACTCAGGACCGCGAGGGGTGCACCCACACACTGAGACAATGGGGATGTTCTATTGGAAACTCACCAAGGCCAGCTGGCCTGGGTCTGAAAAAGCCTGGGATAAAACCGGACTCGCTGAACATAGTGGACAATGAGGACTACTGAGAACTCAAGAACAATGGCAATGGGTTTCTGATCCTACTGTACGTACTGGCTTTGTGGGAGCCTAGGCAGTTTGGATGCTCACCTTACTAGACCTGGATGGAGGTGGGGGTTCCTTGGACTTCCCACAGGGCAGGGAACCCTGATTGCTCTTTGAGCTGACGAGGGAGGGGGACTTGATTGGGGGAGGGGGAGGGAATTGGGTGGTGGGGAAGAGACAGAAATCTTTAATAAATAAATAAATTTATAAAAAAAAGAAAACTATAACTATAACTAACCATTCTTCAACTCCATCAAAGACTCCAGAAGGATATAATATTACCTATGCAAACAAGAAGTCCAAAGCTCTAGAAATGACAGAGACATCTCGCTGTCTGGACAGTCACCCAAAGTTCTTTTGTACCGTTGGGGCATCCATCTTCACTCCATCACACTATAAAGCTTTAGCTTACGATGCGTTTTTACCTTTTCAATGTTAGACGAAAGACTACAAATTATTGAAGTCACGTTAGTTTTAAGTACAAATAACCAAATGCATCCTAGACACGGAAATAACTGTTCGAGAATGTTGGCTCCTAGCACTTGCCTTCTTTTCCCGTGTCTTCCTGGGAGGTGACTTAAGGACAGACTCTTGGTTTAGCAGCAAATGTCTTGGTTTCTCTGAATTTATTTAACTACCACCCTGGGTTTTATTTCAACATAGTTTATCTTCCTACACAGTCATATGGGCCCTTATCGTTTCAAGCAGACAGGCGTAGGCTGGGTCTTTGGAGGCATTTGGACAAAGGTGACATAGAGCTCATCTGAAGGATTTGAATTTCAAATAAGGATGGGCAAGGGAGAAGCTGGCACAGGGCTGCCTGTGGGTGGACGTCAGGCTGTAAGCTGAAGCAAAGAGGATTCACGCTCCTCTTCTGTCTGTCTGTATGCAGGGCACAAGCCAGCGCAGAGGTAATCAGAGTGCTGTGAGCTCATTCAATGGTTTTGACAGCATTTTGATCTCTTGGTTGAAAATCACTTTTGTTAAGAGGATCTTTCAAAAGGGAAATAAAACTTCTAGGCTGAGGGCTTTGGAGTCTGGCCAGCCTTGAGATGGGGTAGCCAGGCTAAAGCGAGGCAAAAACTGAGTGAACATAGCAAATCCATGAAGACACTGCTTGGGGCCCAAAGTCAACCAAGTCCTAGTATAGGTGAAGCCTTTTGTTGGTGGCTGTGTTTGTAATGTAAATAGGAATAAGGTCACTCCACAGATTGATCTATAGCTCTCCACCAACTAATAAAGAAAAGCTCCAGCATTTCTTTGGCTCAAAGCATAGGGCTTTCTGTTTATTTAGAAATAGCTTACTTGCTATTTTTAGGAAACAACCAGAATTTATTGTGAAGAAGCCCTTTGTTTTTGAGATAGAGACTTGTTTCGGAGCCTTGGCAGGTCCGGAACTCATGATCTTCTAACCTCAGCCTCCCAAGTGCTAGGATTAAAGATGTATACCATTTTTTATTGGATTATTTGTTTCTTTGATGACCAATTTCTTGAGTTCTTTGTATATTTTGGATATCAGCCCTCTGTCTGATGTGGGGTTAGTGAAGATCTTTTCCCATTCTGTAAGCTGTCATTTTGTCTTATTGACCATGTCCTTTGTTTACAGAAGCTTTTCAGTTTCAGGAGGTCCTATTTATTGTTTCTCTCAGAGTCTGTGCTACTGGGGTTATATTTAGGAAGTGGTCTCTTGTGCCAATGTGTTCAAGTGTACTTCCTACTTTCTCTTCTATGAGATTTAGTGTGTCTGGCCTTATGTTGAGGTCTTTGATCCATTTGGACTTCAGTTTTGTGCATGGTAATCTAAACAGAAAACTCTCAACAGAGGAATCTAAAATGGCTGAAAGACACTTAAGGAAATGTTCAACATCCTTATACATCAGAGAAATGCAAATCAAAACAACTCTGAGATTCCTTCTTATACCTGTAAGAATGGCCAAGATAAAAAACACTGATGACAACTTATGCTGGAGAGGATGTGGGGTAAAGGGAACACTCCTGCATTGCTGGTGGGAGTGTAAATTAGTATAGCCCATTTGGATGTCAGTGTGGAGATTTCTCAGAAAATTAGGAAACAACCTTCCTCAAGACCCAGTAATACCACTTTTGGATATATATTCAAAGGAAACTCAATTCAAATGTGCCACAAAAACATGTGCTCAATTATGTTCTTAGCAGCAGTGTTTGTCATAGCCAGAACCTAGAAACAACCTAAATACCCCTCCTCAAAAGAATGGATAAGGAAAATGTGGTACATTAACACAATGGAGTACTACACAGCAGAAAAAATAACGACATCTTGAATTTTGCAGGCAAATGGATGGAGCTAGAAAACATCATTTTAAGTGAGGTAACCCAGACCCAGAAAGACAGTTATCAAATTTACTCACTCATAAGTGGTTCTTAAACATAAAGCAAAAAAATCCAGCCCACAAATCACAATCCCAGAACCTAGACAACAATGAGGACCCTAAGAGAGACATACACAGATCTAATCTATATGAGAATTAGAAAAAGACAAGATCTCATGAGTAAATTGGGAGCATAGGGACTTTGGGAGATGGTTGAATGGAAGGGGCAGGGAGGGAAGCAAAGAAAAATGTAGTGCTCAATAAAAATCAATAAAAAAGATGTATACCAAATACACCTGGTTTTTAATAAACTTATAAATTTTTTAAGTGTATGCATGCACGCACACACACACACACACACACACACACACACACACACACACACACTGTATACTAGTCCAATGGCTGGCTTCTTTTTGCATGGTTGATTATTTTTACTCAGGTCTCATCAGAATGTTTCTCTTATAATGAGCTTCTCTCGGAAGTATTATCATGAAGTCTTTAGCTGGGATTTGGTAATTTGAGCTTATATAACAGGAGAAAAAAAACCTGGCTGTTTATCTTCTGAAAGTACCTAATTAAGTGTTTAGAAGTGTGTGTGTGGTCATTTGATCAGTTGGAAGAGGTCCAGAAAATATGTGATTAGTCATAATTTGACACTGTTAAATGACAATAAATATACCCATTTCATGTCACTGTTTTCACTCTGATGTGTGTGAGGTTTTTCATAACAAAACTATAAATAGCTTTTATTTATTTGTGTTCATCTATGTGTATGTATCGCTGTGAATATGCCACATGCATGTGGGTATGAGCTGAGACCAGAAAAGGGTGCTGGCACCCCTGTAACTGGAGTTACAGGGAATTGTGCTGCACAGATCCTGGTAGCTGAACTTGGGTCTTCTGCAAGAGCCTTCAGCTCTCTTTCTGCTTTCTGGGCTGTAGACACAAGGTGACCTGCCGCATCACCCCTCCCATGGTCCTGCTTTCCTCACAGCGACAAACTGTGCCCTCACACTGGGAGCCAAAAGGAACACTTCCTTTCATATGCTGTTTCTTATTGACTGACTGGGCACAGAAAAAAATAAATCAATTTAACAACAAAAACATTTTAACAAGCAAACACCTTTGAGCTCTTTCTTTGTTAAGAATAGAAGAAATACACTGATTTTTTTACATTTAAATGATATCGACAGTTTCAGAAGATTTGATGACTGAAGGGATGTCTCCTCATTTCATAAATGCTGGTCTTATTAAGGAAGGTCCATTTTTGGCTTCGCCATTTCTAACTTGAGCTGGAAAATGGAAACTAAAAGTGCATGAGCTAGAGAGGTTTTTTTTTTTTCAAATGGAAAGAGATAAAAAGTATTTGGAAACCCATATAAAAATGCCAAGCCAGTTTTTATGGAAATCCAAAATGCTTTTGAGATAACCAGCAGTTCTCCTAAGGCCTGATTACAGACTTGTTGGCCTTAATTTTTCTCTAATATATAATTCTATGTTACAGTACTCTAAAAATGCTGTGGCATGTCGTTAATGCTTACAAAATGTCATAAAAGGACCCAGAGCAGAAAAACCTCCCAGCTAGAGAATTTTACAATCTTAAGATAGAGGCAGTTAACTTTAATCCAGGGAGCTGAAAAATAACCACAGAATCAGTGGATATCTTATAGAGAATGCCCCTCCTTGTTCTTTTGAAGTAGAGAACAGTATTTGGAAACTGGCAATGTTTTGATTATAGAAGGAAAAAGGGTCTAAAGGTACTCATGGTGAAAGAAGGAAGAAGATAACAATGAGAGAAAGATACTCTGCATGCAACAGGAACATCTATCAAAACTAGTTAAGCAGAAATAAAAGTAATATGCCTGCAAATAGTTATGTTTAAAATCAAACCCAAGGTTGAATTGTTTGAGTGTGAAAGATGAAATAGTATTATGGAAATTTGGGAAGTTGGATAGCAATCCTGTGATATGATCTAGCCATTGTCTTCAACGTTTCCTTTTCCATCTGAAGTTGGGTATCAGCCCCCAGGAATACCCAAATCCCTTACCCAAAACTGGGTGGTGTTTTCATAGAACCTATGCATAAGTTTTTGGCCTACTTGCAATTATCTTTAGATCATTTATGATAACTAATAGATATTAATGTTACATAACTGGTTGACACACTGCATTATGTGACCTACAAAGTCTACTCACCACTGGTACAGAAATAACATTTCCCACGTGTTTTTGACTCACAATGGGTTGACTCCACAGAGGAAGAACCTGTAGATATATCATCCTACCACCAAAAACACTAGAATGAAAAATGTTGAAAGTAAATGAAGCAATTAAAACACTAGGAAGCTTCTTCTTACAATGAAAAAAATAAATGCACCCCAACTGTTGAAGTTAACCCATAAATTTATATGGTGGCTGTCTTAGCTCAGTCCTAGAAACCTGGCTGGGAATGAAGGGTGATTAAGAAATAAACATAAGTTATGTCAACCTGGGATCAGGTGGATTATACACTTGGATGGAGATGTCCCAATACCTTGAATATGGACACTCAGCTTGTTTATTAAAAAACAGTATGAAAGAGGAGGTAGGTTAACTAGTTTCAGTAGTGGTCCCTTATGGAGGAGAATCTCATGGGGAGACATAAACTTAACTGATCCCATCTAGGTTTGGGGACCTGTGGTTGGTACTTCTTACATGTACAATTTTTAGCTAAAAGTAAACCACTTCTCAGTATCTATACTTGACCAGGAAAAGGCCTTGTCAGTCTCCCACCCTTACTCAGGTGAGTTAATGTCATGAATGCTCATTCACACAGGGGTACACTCCATCCCCACAAATTGAAGGACAATTTAGTGAGCTTATGTCATAAACCTGATTGTAGGGTGGGTACCAGTAGTGTACAAATATGAATTATGCATATTCCCTGTCCTCATAGCATTTATAATCCATTAAAGAAGAAAAGTGGTAAAAAAGTAGCCATAGATAATTTAATGAGGAAAAATAAGTCAATGATGTTCATTAAATCCATATTTATAATATTAATGGTAAGGAGGTATGTTCATGTCTGAAGGCACAGGAACAGTATTAGGGACATACACAGAGATATCTTTGAGGAATTACCATTCATTTGGCCATAGTCATGAATAAGTAGGGCTTGGAAGGTTATCCAGCAGAAAATCTTTCTACAAGTTGTGGCTAGCTTATGCAAAGGCCCCAAGAAAGGGAAAAGCAAGCTGAAGACAGGAATGGGGAGAAATTCACTATAGATAATACAGAAAGAAAAAGAAGAGGAGACTGGTCAGAAGATAATGGGAATCAGACAGTACAGACCATTTTTTATGACTTAAAGATGTCTTTCTAGGGTATTTAAAAATTACAGGAGTATAGGGCAAAAGAAGAAGCATTTTTCTTGTCGACATCATTACATAATGAAGCAAATTAGAATGGAAACATGTAGAAAACAGGGCATTTTGTGAATATTGTTCACGGCTCCCAGATACCACCAAAGGAGTCAGAATCTGAGAGTTCCTTGTGTTCTGTGACTGAAGAGTCATAGTGTAGCCTCGTATAAAGGGAGAGAAAAGAGAGGGAGAGAAAGAACCCCACCCACAGCCCCACGCCCCCAGAGATCATCACTCAAAAACAGACAAAATAATTCCAAACCACATCTGAGGTTCCAGTATGAGAAGGCAAGTGGGTGGGGCTGACCTATCCCAGAGGCTGGTTGGGAAAGGGCCATGAATAGCTTAGGGTGGGGGTGGGGAGGTAACGCAACTCATTGGCATGGTCACAAAGTGCCATTTACCACAAATGGGAGTGGTGGACTACCATCCCTAATTCTAGCTGTGGGCTAGTGCTCAGGAGTCTACTCAGTCTGTTTTGGGATGATTCCACCCATTCATTCAAGAGGGAAACCTGGGAATCATCCCTAATTCCTCCTCACTTTATATCCCACACATTGAAGCCATCAGCAAAGCCCCTGCTAGTCTGACTTCCAAAATAGATCTTGAATTCATTTCTACTGTGACCACTGCACACCAAGTCACTATGCTTTCTCAAGCAGACTAAAAGTAGAGTCCTGGTCCTTTGTAGTCTGTCTCCATGGTATAGAAAGTGATATAAACAAAATGAGGGATTATCATTTTACTGCTTCGTGTTCCTCAATGCTCCCCCATACCATGGAGAAGAGAGCCACTACTTTTGCTACCCCATAACTTCCTCCAGGATTCAACACCCTGCCTACCTTGATAACTTTATCTCCAAATCTAGCCTGCCTCCTGCTCCTTGTGTGTGCCAGGAGTTTTTCTGCCTCAGAAATAGTACTTTCCTGGAACAGTCTCATTGTGAAGAAGTTTGCATCCTCAGAGAAGAGAAAAACAAGAGCTTAGGCTCCTGGTGTTAGAGGTCAGAATTTCTGAGGCTGAGACCCCCAGGAAGCTGTGTTTTAAGAAGCTTTCCAGGTGATGTACACACACATACACATATTTGTTTTGTGTGTGTATGTATGTGCGTGTGTGTGTGAGTGTGTGATATGTATTTGTCACTGCCCAAAGAAATTGTGCTCCCTAGCCCTAAAATGCTCTAAGATTTTTTTTCCTGTAACTTTACAGAAGCCCAAAGTGGTTAAAATGCAGGAATGTTGTCTTAGGGCTACTACTGGTGTGAAGAGACACCATGGCCACAGTAATTCTTATAAAGGAAAACATTGAATTTAGGTGGCTTATGATTTCAGAGGTTTAATCCATCACTATCATGGCAGGACATGGAGGCTTGCAGGGAGACATGGCGTTGGAAAAGGAGCTGAGAGTTCTAGGTCTTGATCCACAGGCAATAGGAAGTGAACCGTCTACCACACTGAATGTAGGCTGAGCAAAAGGAGACCTCAAAGCCCACCCCACAGTGAAACGCTTAGCTTACTTCTCCAACAAAGCCATACCCTTGGGGTCCATTTCCTCAATCCACCACAAATGGATATATACACATATGTGTATGTATGTATATATGTATGTATGTGTGTGTATATGCATACATGTGTGCACACACACATTTGTCATGCAGAAGTCTGGTTATGGCATCCAGGACTACCACGAGACTCTGCTCCGTACTCCTCCTCTGCAATTGTGTTGCTTACCATTCGAGTACTCTCAGGTTCAGACCAAGAGAACTGCCGATAGAAACTGTCATGGTTTCATTCTAAGAAGACAGAAGGAGAAAGGAAGACTTCACAGCCTTCCTCTAAAGATGCCTCCCAGGGAAGCACACCACTTCTATTTACTTCCCCTCAAGAAGAGTCTAGTTATATGATCACCCAGTTGCAAGCAAGACTAACAGAGACCAGTGTTTATTCTGAATGGTCCCCACATCCAGCAAACATTTCACTACTAAGGAATAAAGAAGTAATATGTGTCAGGAGTTCTTATTAGACTCCACCTCATTGCCTACCCGGCATATGTCTTAACTAAAATGTACTGTTCTCAGTAAGTATGACTGCCAGGTTAGAAGTAACCCTATTTTTTTGTTTACTCTCTTGCTGCATCCAAAGAATTCCCTGTGTGCCCCATAACACAGGTCGTAATGATGCACATACATGCAGACCCCATGCCTCCTTTCTTCAATCATAAACCCTATGATGGAAGATGCTAGATCATCATAGTCAGTGTTGATTGATCATCTGGTACTTGGGACATAGCAAACTCTTAGGCACTATTAGACAAGTAAACAATACAAACAAGCGAATGAACATGTTTGCTGGCAATGACTTCTTTGCAGCAGATTAAGAGAATGGTGCAGAAAAAATGCAGGGTCCATTGACAAAATGCTGCCTTTCCCCACCACTAATATTTGGACAGGTACACTGAAGTTAAGGGACTCTTCTCTAGCAACATGAATAACTGAATATGAATCCTACTTGTAGTAGTAGGCCGCTTGTTCATTTTCCAGCCACCCAGACTCCCAAAATAATCACACTGAAACCGTATTAATTAAAACACTGCTTGGCCTATTAGCTCTAACTTCTTATTGGCTATATTTTACATCTTAATTAAGCCCATTTTCATTATTTTATATTTTACCATGAGGCTCATGGCCTGCCAGCAAGGTTCCCACATGTCTGTCTCCGGAAGCAGCTCCATGGCTTCTTCTGACTCTGCCTTCCTTCTCACAGTATTCAGTTTAGTTTTTCCTGCCTAGTTCTACTCTGCCCTATCAACAGGACAAGACAGTTTCTTTAATAATCCATGGTATTCACAGCATACAGAGGAGAATCCCACATCACCTACTTACATACTTTCAACCACTCTAAAGAAGTCAAGAAAGAAAACTTAGTTTATAAAGAAAAACCATAGTTAGTAGAAACTCAAATAAAAGTAAGATTAACAAATCCAAAATATAATTATGGCCACAAAATACCCACAATAACATTTGTCAATGGAGAAGAACAGGTTTCAGATTTGGGTTTTAAAACTAAAGTCTATAGCCAACAAGGGACTCGGGGTATTTCCAGACACAAAAGTCTGATTATTAATGATAAAAGGGAAGTGAATGGGGCCAGAGAAAACATGCTCTTGTGAAGGATTCAGGGCTTGAATCCTAGCACCCTGGTAGGAGGTGGCTCACAACTGGTAACTTCAGTTCCAGGGTTTCTTATGACCATTTCAAGCTTCTACACACATATCCACATACAATCACATAAAAAAACAAATAAACAAAAATAGAAGGTGTAACTTTTCTGAACTTGCATGCACCAAACAGAATCCTGGAATGAATGTAAAAGAGAGAGAGAGAGAGAGAGAGAGAGAGAGAGAGAGAGAGAGAGAGAGAGAGAAAGAGAGAGAGAGAGAGAGAGAGAGAAAGAATTAAAAGGACAAATAATCAGCCCAAGGTTGTGGGATATTGAACATGATTGCCTCAGCCATTATCCTAGCAATCTCCAAAAATTAACAGGAATGTAAATGTTGTAAACACAATTAGCAAGTTACATCTAATGCCTTGGAGTTTATGCCCAATGCTTCAGCAATTCTGACCTCTTCAAAACTGTATATAACATTTAAAAAGAAAATATCATCACCCAAAAGGTCAAAAAGCAATCTCAATAAATATCAAAGAAGTTAGATCATCAAACTATGTTCTCTAGCAAAAGTACATAGAGTTAGAACTCAATAGAAGATGCTATCCCCCATAAATGTATCTGCCAGGAAACTTTAAGCCATCCTGCTATCAACCATTTTTAAAAGAAGAGAACAATGGAACTCTTTGGAAATAACTGAACAGAAAACACTGTTTGTATAATAAGTGCTCCTCTCAGAGAGGAATGCATCACTTTAAAAATGTATCAAACAAAGGAAATGTGAAAAGCAAAGTCAAGGAGCTATGAAGAGCCCCAGAAACAAAAAAAAAAAAAAAAAAGAAAAAAAAAAACCAAAAAACAAAAAACAGAGTAAGTTTGAGCCAGAGAAGGGGGAAATAATAAAGACAAGAGCAAAATTATGGAAAATGTTTCTTTAAAATCAGCAATGATGGGCATCAACCCAACCTAATTCCAGTTTTTAAGAAGCTAATGATAACAAAAAGCTCATAGTAAAATTTACGAGCAAAAAACACACAAAGATCATTGATAAAAGTAACTGATGAATAATCAACTGGCAAGTGTGTTAACTGGTGACCACAGTGATAAAATGTGATCATTAGTGAAAAGCCCTATCACTGAAAACAATTCACTAGGAACTTGTCTTCCTCCACTTTGTGTGGCCATCACACAGTAACTGAGACCGGGTGCTTTGTAAAAGAAGGAGATGTATTTCGCTCACAGTTCTGGAGGCTCCAGAGCATGGTCCCAGCATCATGGGGATGGTTACTGACTATACTCCAGCATGGTGGTGAAATGGAAAGGGAACTGGTTGAGTTCAGAAGGAAGTAAACTCCTGGATTGGCTGCATTTTATCACAACTCGCCTTCATGAGGTCTAACTCAACCCTGAGACTGGTAATATCCCTTAATGATGGTAGTATTAATGTCCTAAAGGCCTCTCATTGGCACCCATCTTTTAAAAATTCCTCCACCTCCACTGCATCATGCTGTAGACCCAGCTTCTACTGTGTGACCTCTTGAGACACAGATTCAAATTTGAAACCATAGTAGAACCCAGTAAATACCAGTTTGTCTTCTCCAAACCAAGTATTGCATGAATTAAAACAAACTATTAACAAGCAAACATCATTTAATGCAGCACCTTTGACTGTATAATCATATAAACATATATATATATATATATATATATATATATATATATATATATATATATGACTATATAAGCTCTGAATAAAGCTGAGGAAGAAACTTATGCTTCGGTGCAGCCCACTAAGCTCCTTTTACGTATTTCCTGAGATTCCTTAAGACTGTGAGATACCAATTTCAAAACCAATCATTTAATTTATCAGATAACTCAGCATCTATCTTCTCAGGATATGCAATGCCCAGTGCGTCCTATTCTCCAAGATCTGTGTAACTAAAGGCAATAAATAGGTCATTGTGACGGAGACAGAAAATCAGCCAATAGAAAGAGTCTTCTGGAGCGGCATATGTCTTCTAGCGTGATGTAAAGCCATCAGGCATTTTCTCCCTCGTCTTCCATAAAGCACAACATAAGCTGGATCCCTTCTCCCATCATTAGGGTCATGGTTAGAGTACTCAGGCTGCAAGTGAGAGCTACAGCACACCATTACAGGAAGAATCCTGGGTGAATCACTGAATCCATGAAGACGAAGACAAGCAATGTCAAAGCAAGGTTAGTCGTCAGCTTCGCTTTAGCTCTGCAACTAGAAGAACCAAGAAGAGGCGCTGGTGAAGTAGCACAGTCAATAAAGTGCTTGCCAATCAGGTATGAGGACCCGGGTTTGGAAACTCAGAGCCCATCTTTTCCCTAGAGCTGATTGGCCAGATGACTTAGCCTCCTTGGAAAGTTGCAGGTCAATGAGAATCTTGTCTCAAGGACAAGTCCCTGAAGCATGACACATAAGTTTGACCTCTGGCCTCCACATATACATGCACACACATGCAGTCACAGAAACACACACACACACATGTGCGTGTGCACTGAAAACAGAATTGAGGAGAGTTGATAAAAGTTCTACAATGAGACAAAATGACTACAACAAAGACCACTGTTCATGATTCTGTGCTCAAGATGCACTACTCAAAAAAAAAAAAAAAAAACAAAAAAAACAAGAGAGTCCAGCAGCAGCCTGGTTTTCTTCCTTCCATGAGACCAGAGCCACACTCCTCCAATTCCAACATTCTGCTCCTTGCCAGATCCTGGCTCATTTTCTAAGCCTACCTGAACCTATTCCCACTAGGTCTGTAAGCCTTTAACATTCTCCAGAAAATTCTCCCATTCCACAGGACAAGTAAAATTAGTGGCTATTGCTTACAATCGGAATTGTAGCTAATACAAAGAGAGTTGTTCAAAGATTTGTGACAACTTAATAGCTTTTCTTTGGAGGCCTATAGGTACCATGTTATTAGATTCATAGGCTAGGATCTTTTCAGCCTGTTCTGATTCAAGGCTAACAATAGCAGGGAGCATGGATTTAACCTAGCTTGCAATTTCAAGACTAAATAGTTTTTGGCAAAGGCTGAAAACAAGGCTTCGATTTCTGTCCATGGCTGCTGTTGTGTGTGTTTTTGTAGCTTAGTCTGCATCCCTAGTGGATGGCTTTCATTGGTTGCAATTGTCTTCTTGGGTCTGATTGTAAAATCTTGAAATTAAAACAGAAAGGCCTGCAATACCCCTCATCCCTGCCAAAGTGAGTTCTTCGGAACAACAGACAAAAGAGAACTCGAGTTGATCATCCCAGGGGAATGGAACTTGGGAGTCCTTTGCCAAAAAGATGATGAAAGCAAGCCTTCAATCAGAAGGTGGCTTTTATCCTTGGAGACATCAGTAAGCTGACCTTAAGAAAATGTAGCTGTGCTCTCTTTAGCCTTAAATGTGTGGGAACCAGACCCGAGTCTCCATATGCCAGGGTTTTTATGACAGAACTAACCCAAACTCCTCAAAGAACATCGTAAATTCATAGTAACATGTCCATTGAGACTTTTACTCAGTAAACAGTGGGAAAATACTCATGTTTTCCTGGACTCGTGTTCACCCACCAACATCCAAGAGACCATTTGGTGACCCGGCCAATGGCCTTCAGTGGCTTTCTCGTCGGTCTGTCCTTGATTTTGTACATTTACTGAACCAAATCCACATATAGAAAAGTTTGCCTCAAGAGAGCCACTTAGTGAGGAAAAACAGAGCCCCACAAATCTGGAGGGTGTCTCTGTTAAAAGGAGTAATGAGAACCATGAACTTGGAGAGCTGAAAAAACAGTGCACTGTCTTTGGAAACTAGATGCATTCATCCTTAAGGCGCTTAACCTTAAACCATATGCCAAGAATTGGCCATCTGATAAATAGTACTGGGAAAATGGCCAATAAATATACAGAAAGTTGCTTAACATCACTAGTCATGAAGGAAACTCAAGTTAAAATCACAGTGGGATAGTGCTCAGCTCATCAGACGGGCTAAGGTTGAAAAGATATACAATACCAAATTATATTGTAAAGGACACAGAAAAAAAGATGGGGCTTTGTAAACAACAGGTGCAAACTTAAGTTGCAATATTAGCTCTTGAAAGTGTTTAGCGTTATCTTTCAGGGTTGTTCTGTGACCTGGCAATTCCAATCCTCAGTGTCTACCTCTGATACTTGCTTTTGTTGTTGGTATAACACAATACCTGAGAAAAGCAAAGTGGGGAAGAGTTTGCTTGAGCTCACAGTTTGAGGGTCAAGTCCATCATGGAAGGAACCAGGGCATGACAGCAGGAGCGTGAGGCATGCGCAATCAGAAAGTAGAGAGAGACGAAGGCTACTGCTCATAAGAGATATGAACACTTTCTCCTTTTTACTGAGTTCAGGACTCTAGCCTGTAGAATGCTGTTACCTACATTCAGGGTGGATCTTATAACCTCCATCAATCTGACCTAGAAACTCTCTCACAGACATGCTGAGAGATTTGTTTCCATGGTGACTCTACATCTTAGGAAGCTGATATGGGGAAAAGCCGCACTGTTCAACAAATTTCTTCATATGTAGAATAAGGAGCATAGATGAGGATGTTCCTGATCACTAGAAGCTGAGAGCAGTCAAATACTCATCAACTCTAAATGATGCATCTGTATCACAAATCCTACACGGGAGTATAAGTAAGTTATGCATGAGATATGGGAATCCTATAAATTTAGGATTCTGTAGACATACAGAAGCCAGGCACAAGGAAGCGCTGCAGTGTTCCTTGTGCTACAAGTTCAGACTAAGTGCAACAGCACTTAGAAGCACACTTCTAGAAGTCTGGGGACGAATCCCAGAGAACACAGGATGTTCAGGAGATGCAGACCACAAGAGACCTACAGTGGGTACCCAGAGTGTTAGTTAGCATCCTTAATCCTAGAGCCAGTTACATGGTATTTGTTTTATAATAAAGTATGCTTTACTTTTATGTGTTGGGTACGTATAGTATGTTTTAAGCTTTGAAACACTGGCATAAATGTGTTTCTAACCCATGTGGAAGCCAGCCCCAGGGATGGAACTCAAGGATGGTGAGATCAGTCCTGGATTTACTACCAGCTAACCTCAGCTTGCCCATGTGTAAAAATAGACCCAAGGCTTCTTACTACAGGAGTTTTCCTTGGGGCTTCCAAAAACACCGTTCTTTCCTACCTACATTCCCTTTCCACTTCCCCTTGTCTCTGATTTCTTAATTTCTATAATACCTACTCATCGTTGAGATACACACACTACTGTCATGATGGCTGTGTGCAAGCTGTGACACACCTCTGTTCTTTTCCTGGCATGGCAGGTATCATCAAGGACCTGGGTAGACTGTGGAAAGTGATACAGAGTGAATTAAAGGAAGACATTAAGGATCTATTGAAGGCTCCAACAGACCAAGGGAATCTGAAGAAATCACTAGAAAAAAAATACACGAAACCATGTTTTTAAGAAATTTGGGTAAGAAATTTGTCACTGCTAACACACACAGCCACCATAAGAAAAACAATAGCCCTAGTCACTTCTTTGAGGCACTACTTGGTTTCTCAGTTTAGAGAACCAAGTGCTGACTAACCAAAATTCAGGGCAGAAGTCCGTCATGCCATGGTACAACCTATTGGCTGCCTTCCCCAACACTACAGCATTTAAGAGCTGAGGAATGTCATCTAACTTAGCATTGTTTCATCTTTACATTTAGCACAATGTCTGAGACACAACAAGTCTGAGTAAATATTGTGAACCGAAGGGATAACTAAGAGAATGTAAAGTCTTTGGCATAGCTTCTGGTACATGGTGAATATTTCAGTACACCCAAGAGGAAGCAATGGGTTCTTTAATATCAAAGATCACTTCTCATGCTGTTTTTCTGTTCTTAATATATTTCAGGTCATTAGTCTATGTTCAACAGTGTTTGTTGAATAAATAGTTAAATCTGTAAATGAATCAGCATGGACCAGGATAATTCAACTCTAGGAGACTATATCCAAGAGACATCTTGTATCAAAGGCTGCGGAGAGGCTGGAAGGTCAATTAATGACCCACTCAGGCAGCTGCACCATGCAGGTAGGAGAATGTGATGGTTGATATTGATTGGCAGCTTGGCAGGATCTAGAGTCACGTAGGAATCAAACCTCTGGGCTTGTTTGTGAAAATACTAGAAGACCCTCCTTAAATTGGGGCAGCACCATTCCATGGTGCTCTGTACTAAATAAAAAGGAGAAAAAAATTAAGCTTCAGCATTTGAATCTCTAGTTTGTGACTACAAAAATTTGTGACCAGCCACCTGGCTTGCCTGCCAGAATGCACTCCCTATTATGATGCACTATACTCTCAAATTGTCAACCAAAATTAACCGTCTTCCTTAAGTTTCTCTCATCAGTTGTTTTTTTCATAGCAAAGAAAAGGGTGGCTTACACAAGGCTCATTAGGAGATATAATGGATGGTGATGATTGGGCGTGGGTTTCCTACCACTGCCCATTGAGATATCTATATGAGCCAATAACAAATGTTTCTTTCCTTTCCTTATCCACTTCTCCTCACCAAGACCACTTCCTTTTCTCCCAGCACCTTGATCATGCAGAGATAGCCAGGTATCCTATGTGATCTTCATCTTAAAAATTGCTAGATAAATCTAGAACCTTCCATATAGAACCCTACTAATATAAGATCAAAATATCTCATTTCTCTTGGCTATTTCTGATCAGTCAAGATGTCGGCACAGCTTGTGAATTGTGATAGACAGTGCTACATCATCTACTAAGAGTTCTCATTTGATTGAAATTATCAGACTCTATTAAATAACAACATCTCCATATTTGGGCTGACTCTATGTTTTCAGGTTTGATTCAGAAAGCCAGCAGCTGTACAAAGTCAGATCAGGACCCATGAAGATACACAGTTTCATTACTGTCACGGAGTGACAGTACTTTGTTGGGGGAACTTGTCATGAATCAGTCGCTCCAAACGCTGTTAGACTGTTTCAGCACATCTTCTAGCTAAATGAGGAGGAGCTGAAAACATCCAGATGGCTGTATTTATTCCCACAAAGATGGAAACCTTGAAACATGGCAATGTTTTCATATCCAAAGTTTACAGATTATTCTCCAAAGAATAATTTTAGAATTGCTTTTAATATGCAACTTTAAATAATGCTAAACTAGAAGAATGAGCAACTGATGGCCCACAGCTTCTGGACTGCTGGTTCACTACAGATAAGTACCAGGAGATGGCAGCATCCCCTCCACCATGTAGATCTGAACTGTGAGGCCACCAGCATCTGAAAGTTAATAATCTCACAAAGCATACACAGCAGCTGTCCAATTTGTTGGGTATTGTCATCTTTCTTTTATAGTACACTCTTTCTCTTTTAGAAGAGCTCCATTTAGCCAATATAGCCTTTAAATATGTGCACAATACTAATGATCTGTAAGCAGTGTGCCAACTCTCCCTACCCCCTCCCATTTCCTTTCTGTTGGCATTTTATATGAGCAAGCCTTTGCATGCCTAATTGTATGGAGACAATTAGCTGACTATAAAACACTGCCCCCCCCCCTTATCTTGCATGTGCAACTACTTACATAAAAATTCACTCGCATGTACTGCCATTCTGCAGTGAAAGCAGAAAGGACAGAGGATTTATCCCAAACATCATCACATACCCATACTATGTTGTTGCTTTATTTCATTTTACTTTTTAACTGTTTTATATATAAAGATGAAATGGCTGGAGTTACTACTGTCTTTCTGGTGGCATTATTACCAGATATATATATATGCAGTAGTTGAATGTAATAACTATTAACTGAGTCTCCTAATACATGCCAGGCACTGCCAAGCACAGGCAGTAATGCCTGAAGGAGGGATCAGTCTCAAGCAGTGCTCTTCAGTACAGGAGTGGCAAGCCTTATAAGCTTTGGATGTTGGCAATTAACATTAAATAAAATAGAAAAATTATTCCTTAGATACAGTGGCAGCCAAATGTGACTAGGGGTCACCATATTGGAAAATGCAGGTGTAAAAAAATTCTGTCATGGCTGAGATCTATTGAATATGGTTGATCAGAAGGATCGTCACATTCATGGAAGTCTGTGATCAGTTTGGAATGTGTTATCAGACTGATACATAATATGAAGCCCTGGGCCAGGGGGTGGGAGAGTGGGGAGCACTAGGGAGATGGCTCACTGGATAAAGTGCTTGCTATGCAAGTGTAAGGATCCAAGTTCAGATCTCCAGAACCATTGTAAAAGGCAGGCAGTACAGAAGCTGCCTTTAAACCCAGCACTTGGAAGGCAAAGACAGATGATCCCTGGGACAAGGTGGCTAACTAAACTAGCAGGAATTGATAGCCAAACGCTTATTGAGAGGCTGTCTTAATAAATAACGTGGAGAGTGATTGAGGGCAATACTCAGTGTCAACGTAGGGCGCTCTCTCTCTCTCTCTCTCTCTCTCTCTCTCTCTCTCTCTCTCTCTCTCTCTTTCTCTCTCTCACATACACTCACACATGCACACATATTGTATGCACCTAAACACAGACATTCTTCTACACAAATGCCAAAATACATATACCCATGTATTCACATTTCACACACATGAAAACAAACAAAATAGGGAGATAAGATAAGAGTGATGAAGTCTACACAATGGTATTGAAGAAAATCATAAACATATGGTTATATACATACATGTATTATATATGTATGTAGGGGGTATCATTTTAATGGATGTTTTCATGCAGGGAAGTTTGAAGTATCCAGTTATTCTAATGAAAAACTGAGAGGGAACGGTAAAGTCCATAGAAAGATGCATCATGTACGTGTATTGAGAAAGACAAAAGGCAATGAATATGTTCAGAGCCTGAGAGTGTTTCTGTACTACATAAAGATAAAAACTGAGGGGCAAGAGTGTTTGTTGGGAAAACAAAGGGACTGTGGAGAGAGCATCACAAAGTGAATGTGTTTGGCTCTTTTCATCCAAACAGAATGAAAGAGTTAATAGTGACCCCTTTATTCTGGGCACAGGGACAAGGAGCAGAGAGACTCATTCTTTCCGTAACAGTGTCTGAGTGGAAAATGAAACCTAGTCTTCTTCCAGCCCGGCTCAGAACCTCCCAGAACAAGGCTGCTTTTCCTAACACATACCTCACAAACTTCAGAAGACAGCCCACTGGCCATGTCACCAACAACACAGCTGGCCCTGTCCCTCCCCTATCCACCCCATTCCCTGATGATGCCTTTCTCCCATCTGAGAGAGGAGCACATGCTTTCTGCCAAAACTAAAACATATTCAAGCCTCATGAATCTTGGGCTTTGAACCAGCCTCCAACTTTCTGTGGTTACAGTTCACAGTCTGCTGGCAAAATGTGACTTCCTGGTTCTAAGATAAAAAGACTTGGGAAGGAAAGAGAGAAAAGTGAACGACTTACTTCACATCAAGTGACTCTTGCATAACAGAACACTGAGGGGCAAAGCTCAACCACGTCCTAATCATCTCGATTACATTTCGGAAAATGTATGCGCTATCAAAATTTTCTACAGATCAGGCTTAGTGCAAGTATGTTTCGGGCCTCAAGACACTTGAGAAAAAGTTGGAGGCAGAGCGCAGCTCATAATGAGGAATATAAAGACTTTGGGAGGTGGAGGGGGTGGGGGACGGGCAAGGAGCTCTGTTGTAATCTGTGTTCCAAGAATTGCTGGTCTTTCATAAGAGTCGAGGTAGGAATCGAGGGGGAGGTGCAGGCTGAGCTCATCATGCGGTTTTATTTAAGCTGGAGTCGAAAGAATCAGCGTTGCTCTTTATTTCCACACAAATGCTCAAGGGGCCAGAATCCTGTCACATTCCTAACCCAGATCACTTTAACAGTAATCATTCTGAAATAGAAATTGTACCAAAGACTCGAGATCCTTCCCGGTAAAGAGTTACCAAGAGAAACCAGAAGAACACATAGCAGACTCCAGCAATCTATAGAGTTCAGAGCCTCCTTCTTCTTCCCTGATGGTCGATTCTTTATGTGACAACACCTCATACAATTTGACAGAGGAGAGCCCCAACCAGGCTGAATGCTCACCTGCTTGGGACTCCGTATGTCCTGGTCATCTTGATCAGGAACTTGGCCGAAGGGAGCTGGCCTCCAGGGTCCACAGCAAAGGCTTTCATTAACAGTGACTAAATGGAAAGGAGGGTGGAGCTGGCATCCTGCAATGTGCTGCCGAGACTTAGCTTGGCACATTGGTCATGCTGCTTGATGAATTTTAGGCTCCATTTCCTCATTAGTAAAACTGGGAAAATTCAGATTATTTACCAATGTCTACCAGGGTCAATTGAAGATTGCCTGAGCTGTAACCATTGCGTACCGAGCACAACACTTAACACACAGAGAAAAGGTCTGCTTAATGCTGGTTGCCATGGTTGTCCTTGCAGGAGTTAACACAATGTTAGCATATTGCAGAGTTGGGAGAAATGATTAGTCTCACAGAGGAAATTATTTTCAAGTTCCTTAAGGACCAGCTGTCTATCCCATTTTTGATAAGAAAATTGGTTGAAGACACATGAACTGTGCTCTTTAGTGAACATTTAAGTGTACTATATATACACTACTGTTAATAATAGGCTCTGTCTCTGGGACTCAGTCATTGTCTGTCATGGAACTGAATATTATACCCATTGAATAGAAACCTCTCCTCTCCCTCAGCACCAACCACCACCCTTCCACTCTCTGTTCTGTGTATCTGGGTACTCCGGGGATCTCATCCAAGTGGCTGGTAACTAACTTTTTAAACTTAGCATGATGCCCAAAGTTTCATCAGTATTGACCGATATGGGAAGTATTCCTGTTTTAAAAGCAGAATAAGAGTCTATTGTGGGATATACCACATCCTATGTGTCCATTCGCCTTTGGGTGGGCATGCAGCTGGTTTCTTCATTACCATGGCTTTTGTGAAGAGTGCACGGATGATCAATAGGAATACTGATATGACTCTTGAGATCTTGTTTGGGGAAATGCCCAGGAGTAGTGTTGTTGGATCAAATAACCACCGCATTATTCCATAGAAACAGATCAATATTACACCACACCAAGACTTTACCCCACATCTTCACCAACCATAGCTGCCTTTTGTTTTGCCTTTTTGCTTGTTTGTTTTAAAGACATCCTAACAAATAGAAAGAAATACATCATTGGGGTTTTCACCTGTGTTTCCCTGGTGAGTAATAGTTGTGAGCATCTTTTCATAGAACTGGTGGCCATTTCTGTACCCTCATTGGAGAAATGTATTTTCAACTCCTTTGCCGAGTTTTAAATTAGCTTGAGTTTCTGTCTGTTTCAGAACACTGTAAAGCTGAACAGGTTCTCAGGCTGTTTCGGATAGTACTCCTTATTTTCCATGTTGTGTGCCTGAGTATGTGAAAGAAGCAAAAAAAGACCAAGATGGTTGCATTGGCTCACGGTTTAGGGGACACAGACCATCACAGCTGTGAGGCCACGGCAGTGGACTGCTTTGTAACAGCCAGAGAATGAGTGACTGCCAGCTCACATCAGCAAGGGGAGTAGAGCTATAAAGCTCAGTCGGCATTCCCTTTCTTCCCCTTGGGTGCAATATGGGCCCCCACACCTAGAGATAGTACCATTTACTTTCAGGGTGGGTCTTTCCTCCAGGTTAAACATCTCTGGAAACACCTTGATAGACAAACCTAGAGGTGTGTTTTCTAGATGGTTCTAAATCCAGTCAAGTTAATAATGATTCATCCCCACAGCTCCCTTACCTCACTTACAGTTCGAGATTCTTTTCTATTCATTGGCTTCCTTTTTACTCTTGTTTGTATCCTTTATAATGAAGATGCGTTTTAGTTTGATGTATCCCAATTGTCTATTTTTGCTTTTATTGCCTGAGCTCTTTCTGTAATATGAAGAAATCATTGCTAAGACTCATATGGAGGTGTCCACCTCTGTTTTCTTGTGGTGGTTTCATAGTTTCAGATCTTACATATACATTTAATTGATTTTGGTGTGTGTGTGTGTGTGTGTGTGTGTGTGTGTGTGTGTGTTATAAGATAGGGTCAACTATTGTAGGGTCAACTACTGTTCTTTTGCACGTGGATATCCACTTTTACTAATACCACTTGTTAACATTATCCAGTCCTAAATTTAATTCCTAACTGCCTAGGAACTTTCGAAGGAAGGTAAATCTATCATTGATATTAACCTCAGTGCTGACAAAATCTGGCCTTTAACTTCTTCATCTAGAATCATTAATCAGACCCTTAAACTAAGTCTCAACCTGCATAACCTCAGGGGATCATTCCAAGTCATGCTTGTGTTATTTATCAGGGAAAGAAGCATTTCCTTTCTGTGGGATCAAAGCGGCTTTCCTTAAAGCTAGGGGTCTCCCTGAACAGAGGAGGTAAGGCCTAGAGTGAAGAGGTTCGTGTTGGGCCTGCCTTTCCCTTCCCCTACTCTGACTCACTCTTTCAACTTGAAATGACTCAATTTCTATATCATTGTTCTTGGTCTTTCCTCCTTTATCCTCCTCTTGTTTTGTTTCCCTTGCTCTTCGAGTTCCCCAGGCCAACACTTAGCCTGTGGAAGTATGTGTTGCCTGGTTTACAAGTTGAGGACACATTGAAGACAGAACTATTACATCAAGAGCAAAGGGACCATCCCAAGAACACCTGCAAAACCACCTAGGCTCTGTGCTCAGCTCCCTCCCCCTACAGGCTTCCCCCACTCTACAACTCTAAGTCAAGCTGGGTGTTATGGTTTTAATGTGTAGCCCCCAAACCCGATATTGGAAACTTAATTCTCAGTGTAAGAATTTTTGAAAGCAGGAGGTGGGGGGAGGGAGGGGGAGTAATGTCAGATGACCCTGAGGATAGTACTGCTTTGTGAGGCCTGGGTTCTTTATTGCCTGAGTGGGTTTCTAATAAAAATGACCTCTTCCTCCTTTTTCCCTGTCCTCTCTTTGCCCTTTCACCATGAGTGATGCCACAAAAAAGGGGTTTTGCCAGCTGCAGACCCTTTGACCACAAATGTCCCAGGTGTCAGAACTATGAGAAATGAATTTCTGTTCTTTATAAATTAATCAGTCACAGGTATCCTAATTGTAGAAACACAAAATGGCCTAAGACACTGAGGGAAAGGAAAAGTCTGGCAGGCAGTGTGAGCCGCTTCCCTTTGCATTAGTTTTGACAAGTAGATATGCTCACTTCCTTGGCATCTGGAGGCCGAATTGTCAGAATGGGATAAGATAATCACAACATTCTCTTTGCTTAAGAAATATTGGAGATATTATAATATAATAAGAAATGTACTTGACCTTTATGTGTCTTACCCTGAATCCTTTGAAGTTGCCTGAAGAGTAGCTTTGCCCTCCGTTATTCCTAACACTCCTCTCTCAGAACCTGAGTTTACATGAGTGAGAGAGATTACTTCAGGTGGGACCATTAGGTGACTTCAGGATAGGACTAGTCACCAGAATAACACAGTGATCCTTAAGGACTTGCGTGGGTACTTTCATCCCCACTCACTTACAGATAAAAAAGGACAGAGAGACAGTAGCTTAGAGCTATCAAATTGTGAGCAAAGGAGATTTGATGGGTTTCTAGGTTCTTGAACTCCGACCATAATTGGAACATGGTCTCACCCAAAGAGAGCACGGAAACTCACCCTTTCCTGTCATAAGCATCTCTGCGAGTTGCTTGTTCTTGAGTTGTGTCCTTAATAATAAAACCATAAGCATTAATTAGTGTTTTCCTGAGCATCATAACTTTTCAGACAAATGGCACAGCCCAAGCATCATATCATCGAGGCCTTGAGTTTATAGTCAGTGGCTCAGATGTAAAGGTGACAACCTGGGGATGAATAATTAGTATTAGAAGTGGAAGTTATCTTGAGGATTGAGTTCTCAGTCAATGGAATCTGATCCGACCCGAATAGACAGTGCCACAATTGTACTGATTTATGTGTCACCCTGTTGTCACCACACATCTGACATGAGCGATGTCATGTGTTGGGGGAAATGTGTATTTTATTGGCGTGTTCTCTGAGACTGACAAGTTTATGGAGAATCCTCAGGCTCTTAGAAGGGATTTCAGACTTAAGCATCTATAGAGGTAAGGCTTGTGATATAAATGCCAGAAACTAAGTGAGTGAGAATAAAAAAAAAAAACTTACTTAGTCTTAACTCTATTTTGACTCCCTTTTAATATTATAGATGCAAGTTCATTGATTGAATTCAAATCCCATGTAAAAGCTAGGGAGTGGTGGCTTATACTGTAACTCTACTTCCGTGTCCTCAGAGACAGATACCTGGGCTTTGCTTGCCAGACAGATGAGCAGAATGAGTAAACTTCAAAAGTTCATTGAGAGGACCCTGTCTTAAAATGTAGAGGAAGGCATAGGACATTGACCTCTGATCTACATGTGCAGGTGCATGCCAGTGCATACACCCAAATGAGCATGTACACACCCACACCCTAACTTCCACAGAGTGTCTTATACTGAAACCAAGCTTTTGGGAAACACCTGAAGGAAGGAAGTACAGGGAGAGGGGGAGTAGATAAAAGTTCAATTCAGAAGGTGTAATCTAGTTCAAGAGTCAGCCTTGCACCTGTAGGGAGTGATGAACTTGGCCAAGGTACATCCAGACTTGGTGATGTAAGACCCGCCTGTGTGCTGGTGAGTGTCAGTTGTCTAAACTAAATGTCCAGCGGAGCAGCATTTCTCAAATCACAAGATTTCTGAAGGTTTTTTCGTTTTTGTTGTTGTTGTTGTTGTTTTTGTTTTTGTATGTGGAGCCTGTCCTGGAACTAGCTCTTGTAGACCATGCTGCCCTTGAACTCACAGAGATCCACCTGTTTCTGCCTCCTGAGTGCTGGGATTAAAGACCATCACCACCCAGCTGATTTTCCTGAGTTACTTAAGAGCATGCAGTTTCCGGTGTGGGAGGACTGAGGTGGAAGCTAAGCTTGTTCTCCCCTCGCCTATTCCCAGATGTGCCAAGGCTGCTGTCCGGTGGACCATAGCTGGAGAGGAGCAAGGCTGTAGTGTAGCTGTTATAACACAGGTGACTTGACTTACCAGTCAGTCAGTTCTCCACACACCCCTTCCTTCTCACAAGTGTCACATTGAAAGTCAGTAGGTCCTGGGAGGCTCTAGACACCAACCTTGTTTGCAGGGCATGCATTTCCAGTAAGCTCTGGGTAACGTTGTTTACATTGTGATGGTGACAACAAGTTCCAAGTCTCATCCCTGATGGCTTTCACAGGAGACACCACCGGGATCCATTTCAAGTCAAGGTGGTGGGTGGTGGGAGGCAGACAGGAATTCCGAATTAGCAAGTGAAACCAGAAGAGTTAAATGTCCCCCTAGGAGGCTTCCTGTTGTTTCCCTAAGAAGGCTACAAAACTCCCTGGTTTGTTTTTTCATTTGAATGTTTTATTCCACGAATAGCCTAACAACATAAATGTGTTTCGAGTACACGAATAAACAACATAATAATAAAAAGCACATGGCTTCCCCAGGAATTTATCCCTGCAGTTCTGAGTTAAGAAAAAGACAGTAACTTTCACTTGAGAAGGGAATGAGAAGGGGGGAGGTCTATTCAGTGTACTGAAGGGACAGGAAGCAGAAAGTGGGGAAACCAGCCCTGGTCTCTTCTCCTCTCTTCGAATGTGCCACAGAATGGCTGTGGTGAAACAGAAGGAAGAGGGGTGTCTGGCATGGAAAGAGGCATCTGATTTGGCGCTGGCTCAGAGGACAGGAAGAACAATGCCCTTAGCTGGAGTGTGAGAAGGAACACAGGCTTTGGAACAAAGCGAGGCCTGCAGCCACTGGCCCGCGCACTCTCACTATTAGGTAGTGGTGGTCACTCTTCTGTCATTGTGAAAACAATCGGGGAGAAATGGGATGCAAGTCTGATTGTGAAATCCACTTATCTAGGCGCCATGCGCATAGCCCTGAATGTAAGTTTACTGCAGTGTTTTTGGCATGCCTGTGTTGAGAATCAGAGCCAGCCTATTGGGTCCAGCTGTGGAGTTTTCTATGTGTGATATCATGTCAGCAGACAAAATGTTTAGGAAAGCCAGGGATTTTTCAGATTGGAGATACTCATCTATACTAAAATCACAAAGGGAGGCACTGTTAAGTTGGGATCCTAGGCCCCAGCCCCTGGCATCTCTCCCAGCCCCCAGGCCTGGTCTGGACTCCAAATCCCAGCAGGCCAGGTCCTGAGAGTATTTAAATGAACTCCCAAAAGAACACGTGGTCTCTTTTTCTTCCTCCCGGTGGTCATGTTTGTGCAGCTTCCTGGTTTCCCACTCAGGGCCACCCGAGAATGCAGAACTCCCATTAAAACCTGAATATTACTTAATTTGGCTTCTTTTAATTTGGCTTGATTGGGATTTTGTGTCGGCAGAGAGCTTGCATTAGGAAAATATTCCTAATAGGTACCTAGGTTCCTTAGAGTGCAGAGGCTCCTGATCACAGAGCTTGTTCCACAAGAGTGCATGGTTTCAATTGCCAATCCATCTAACTCATCAAGACATTTTTGCTGGGCAGGTTTCTACTATGGGCTATGTTCTTGTATTATGCTCCCAATCATTCTTGTCAATGTATTTGGTCAACACCAGATGGGGCTGTGAGTCACTTCAGTTCATGGCCATCCATTCCTCTGCATCCAGTCTTCTGCCCCCTGTACTCATGAGCCTCTGGGACAGGGGTCTAAACTGTGGTTTCTTTCTAAGTAGCTCTATAGACTGAGGTCCGTTGCTTTACTCAGCTAGGCTTTCATTTTCTACCTGGGGAGTAGGGACCATATAGTAATGACTGACTGTCTTAGCCACTTTTCTCAGCCGTATGACTAGGTACCTGAGAGAAAATACACAGGGAAGGATTTATTTAGAACCATGGTTCAGAGGAATGCAGCCTATTGTGGCAGGAATAGCTTGGTCTATAACACTAGCTAGGAAGCAGAGAAAAAAGAACGCTAGTACCAGCTTGCTTTCTCCATCCCAGCCCATGGGTGATGCTGCTTGCATTGAAGGTAGGTCTTCCTTCCTAGTTAAATATCTCTTGAAACTTCCTCACAGACAGAACCAAAAGCTGCATGTTTCTTGTCTTTTTGTAACAGTGGGGTCATTCTTCGAGCCCTTGGGAATTTCTTAATGTAGTAAAACTGGCAATCAAACTTGGCCATTACAATGTCCCCACCTCATATCAACTTCATATGCCTGTTGAAATCATTTTGTCATGCTGATCATTATTGTTATCTACCTTTTGTTCAGAGCCATAGATGCTTAATAAATGTACAAGAATGGATAGGTGTTGTTAACACTCTGGCTCATTCTTCTCACCCAATCTCTGATAAACCAAGACACACTGAGAATTTATTTTGGCAAGTGTACCTTTATTTATATCTGAAACATCTTTAGAAGCTGCAACAGACCAGAATGAGATAGAAAGGAGGGAAATTCTAAAGTTGGTTTGAGATAATTGATGTTTCAACATTCACAAAGTATTACTCTGTCACCCCAGCATTCATGAGGATAGAAATATATTAAAATACCTGAAATGGTATTTAATATTTCATGACAACTTATATTTGTACCTCTCTCTAGTTAGTGCATCAATCAAAGCATAATCTGAGGGAAAATTGAAATAACCCAGCCATAATAATAATAATCCTTGCTTAATTGGAAATTGCATTTACCAGTATATTTTTAATGAGACTTTTTTCCAACACGTTGCTTATTCTTAGGAGTGAGAGGATGCAAAGCTTGCTGCGGTCCATTCTGCAGCTCTCTCAGTTCAGCATGTTAGCAGTGACTGCTACTAAAACGGAGCTACTTAATCAGCGGCCATGAGGAATCATGTGTGTAATGTTGGGACTGAGGCAACAGCTGGCCTGGCTCCTTACACAGCCTCGGACATTAAACCTCCAAACAGAGCAAATATATCCGCTCCATCTCAGGAGCATGCTTGTCATGGGAAACTGGATGCAGAAGAACGAAGCGGTTCCATGTTAGCTGAGGTGTGTGTTAAAGATGCCAGCAAGCCGAGGTGGCTGACAGTATCTCATGCCTGGCCTTTCAGTTAGAGCACTTCAGAGTCAGCTCTCAGAGAAGGGACATTCCATCCACTTCTGATCATGGAGTCCAGGGTGGCATTAGATGTGGTCAACATGGGCCCTGTGGTGGCTATGCAGAATTGTGCCCTGCTCCCTCTCTCTTTTCTACTCTCCCTTCCCTTTTTTCCTTTTTCTCCCCTTCTCTCCCTTTTCTCTACCTTTTCTTCCCAGTTATCCCTCCCTTCCCTCCCCATTTTCACCATCTCTACTCTTCCTTCCTTCCCTTCTTTCCCCTTCCCTTCCATTCCCTTCCCTTTCCTTCTCTTCTTTTCCCTCCCCTTCCATTCCCTTCCCTTTCCTTCCCTCTTCACTCCCTTTCCCTCCTCTTCCTTCTTACCTTCCTTTATTTCCCCCCTCTACTCTCTTATATTCAAAGCGTAAGAATTTAACGATGGAACGTACAAAATAGAAAATAAATGAAAAAACAAGACCAAGATAAGTTATAAACATTTCTTACCTTGGTTTATTTTCCTCTTTTTGTTTGGATTAGTTTGTTTGCCATGTGGAGACCACAGCTATCCTGTGATTACAGCTTGCTCAGAGAATGAACTCTCCATTCCCAGACTGCAATCGGCCCTCCAGGCAGCAGCCTTCTCCTAGGACAAGCATGTGACTGTGGGCACATGTCAAATCTGGCTTGCTAGAAGCAACAGCAACTCCCACCCAAGCACCTCCAGAAGGGAGCCTCCATCCTGGGGCCATCTGGAGGCTGCTTTGCCAAGCAATCTATTTTGTGCCAGAGAAGCTGTGGAAAGAGTTAATCAATCACTAGCCGGTTCAAACATAAAGCCTTTCTCCCACTAGCTGCAGGTCACACACCCGCTCCCAGAGCCGGCTGAGCAAGCCCAACATCAAAGCCAGAAACTCAAAGCAAGTGACCAAAAGCCTGAATGGAAGTGACTGAACAAGAGAAGGCCTCTACAAAGTGTCACTTTTTCCCAGAGCCCACAAAACAGGGCAGAGGCAACAAGGGCCCCACCCAATAAGAACTTAATAGAGGCAGGAAGCCACAGGCTAAGGCTTCCCACTAAGATTTCCAGTCTTGCCTTCAAGCTCTCTCCGGAAGAGCCTCCATGCAGGTGTGCAGAGACTGGTGACCACAGCTGACTTTCCATGAAGCGATGCCAGGAGAGGCTTTGCCCCTGCATGCTATTGGACTTCCATAGAAATCTATGACCGCGTTCCTCACAGCCCCTCAGGGACCACGGCTTTGAGGAGGCCACAGATGGCAACTGTGTGGCCATGCAGCAGGTAGTGAGAGTGCACTGGCTCCCAGGCACCTCCAGGCCCCTGGCTTTCTGCCCCTTAGTGAGAATGTTTCTTATTAGCTCTCAGGACAAGAGGAATGCAATCTGTCTTCCACTTTTACATCCTGCCTGGGTGACTGCCTAATAAGACAGACATGCTTGGAAAAGAGTGTTTCTATTTCTGTGGCCACACAGGATTGCTCTTCGCCTTTTCAAGCCTAAACATTGACGACAGTGAGCATTCCTTGATGACTTGGAGTCATTGAAGGGATTAAGTGACAGAATTCCAAGGAAGGCTCAAACAGTGCCTTGCAGGTGGTATGCACTCCTTAGATAGATTTTGCTGTTGCTGTGCCTTATGTATTCACGCAGCAAACAATTCTGGGAGTGTCCTTTCTATCCTAGGTACTATGGGCAGTGGAAAACAGACAGACAAATTCTTGACTTCCTCGGTGTTTCCAGCCTCATCAGAGGAATAAGATGCTAAACAAATTAGATGAATGAGCAGCGATTCCTGCAGTAATAGAATGAACAGATGGTGATGGCCTAGAAAAAGGAGGGGCATCGAGCAATTTAGCCTGGAAGTTCTAGAAACTTCTTTAATGGAAAGAAGACTGGGCTGAGAAGATAGTTGAGTTGATAAAGTACTTGCCTTGCATGCATGAGGGCCTTGGTTCAATCCTCAGAACCCACCTAAAAAGCAACAACCAGACTGGTAGGGTGGATTTGCTAGTCAGCTAGCCAAACTGGTGAGTTACTGGTAAAAGTGAGAGATGCTCTCTTGAAAACAAAGGTGTGTGGAATCTGAGAAATGACACCCAAGGTTGACCTCTAGTTTCCACAGGTATGCACGTGTGTGTATGTATGCACATTCACGCACAAACACACACACACACACGCACACACACACACACACACGCACACACACACGAATGTTAGAACTGAGCTGAGAGATATTAGCCAGGACATCTGAGCACAGGACATTCCAAGCAAAGCCAACAAGAAATGCAAAGGCTGTGAACAAAGCTTAACAGATCTGTCTGTGGACTGAGGAGCTGCTAGCATAGGAGAGTTCTACCGGAAGTGCAGAGCATGGAAGGAGGATGGCCGGCGCTGGCCCTGTTCTTTCTGTATAAATTCTGAGTTCTCAAATGATCAAGCAGCACTTTCATAATTCACTCCTCTCCCCTTGTCCTTGGACTTACCGGGCTTCCATAGGAGACAGGCTGTGCTGATGTTGCTTCCCAGAGCCTTGTGACAGCTCCTTGTGTCATTCATAAAGACTCAGACCCTTTCCTGAAGGGATGCAGAAACTGTGAGGCAGCCAGCTTGGACATCTCTGAAGGAAAGCTCCCACACTTATCAAGCAAGGCAAAGCTGAGGAAACACATCTGCTTTCCAGACCCAGAGACAACCTAGGCACTATCCTTGCGGGATGACTCAATGGCTAATACCTCATTCTGTTTGGCCGAGAACTGGATATCTGTTTATGAACTGTGCTGAATCTTCTGTGAGATGCAGTGTGCTTTGTGCAGCGTTTGGAACTTCATTCTGTGATTGGTTTCTCCATTCTGCAACTTCACTGCTCTGTGACCTAGGCAGCATGTTAACTTGTTTTAAACAGGGTTTCTGGGGTTTTACCTAGAAAGGAGATAATGCTATTTATGCTATAATAATGTTGTTAGTATGAGATAGGAGGAGTAGCTGGTAGGAAGTAGGGGCACTCAGTCGACAGAAAGGGTTGCTGTAGCAATGATAATACAAGTGTCTGGTTTAGATGTTACCAAATCACTTCCCGTAGGCCAAATCAAGATTGCTACCAGTTTTTATAAATAAAGTTTCATTCAAATTCAACTATGCCCATTTGTCCCAAATTGTCTGTTCTCACACCATGATAGAAGAAGGTGGGATAACTATGAAATATCATATGCCACAAAGGTCTTACCTCCGTTTCCTCTAGGCTTTGCAATACCTGAGCTTCTGCTCCATGTCATAAAATCCCCTTCTCTTCCCCACTGTGCCTAGCAGATAGCAGGCAATTTTTGAACCCAAATTTCATTACACAAAGTAAAACTGAATTGAACTGCATACAGGTATTTAATATAAATAATATTGATGGTTGCTTTCTTTAGCCTTTGACTTTCTCCCTAAGAGTGCTTATCAGTTTGTTTGTTTTTTTTTCTAAAACTCATCTTGGGTCCTGCATCTACATGACTGACAGATATTATGGGTTAAAAGCTACCCACATTACCTTGCCCCTGTCAAGGACTGATGTTCAGGGTTTGAGCAGACACTGCTATTATGCCGTAACTCTTCTATTCCCAAGGAAGTGCAACTTTAGAAAGAAAGACTAAGGTCCTCTTGATGTAGCCATGACACAAGAGCCAAGAGTGTCTCGTGACTGTGGGAGCTATTTGACTAGGTCCAAGCTGAGCACCCAGGACTAAACTACTCTGAGCATCCTTTCTCCTCCCCAGCACACCCCTGTCTTCACTTCCTGGGCCTCGAGTTCTCACCCCAGCTAGGCCCAATTCTCTTGCTGCTTTTCTTAAACCCTTCCTATATTAGCTCCCCTGACAGGAGCACTCTTCCCTCAGACAACCGCAATGTCTTGCTAGCGTTCTCCCCTCTCTCTACATCCTGTTCTTACAGCGTATTGACTATGCCTCCTGCCACTCTCTTGGATGTTGTTGATCTATCCATGCCATGCCCCGTCTTCTCCGTCACACTCAGAACTTTCTGCAAACCCCACTGTTCTGTCTTAAGTTCATAATTCACCAATTCTCTCTATTCTATGTAATTCATTAGGAACAAGCTGTTTTATGTATTGTTCATTGATTGATTCCAAATCAAGCCAAAAATGTATGCATTCATATATTAATCAAACACGCACAGCACTTATTCTCTACCTAACATTGTTTCCTCTTTTTTCTTTTTCAAAATATGGACTCATATAATGTGAGACTTTCAGTCAATATTTCTACAGTAAAGGGTAAAATGGAGAGGCTGTAACAAGGATGTTTCTTTAAGGTCAGACTGAATGTCCCAGCCTTATTCTTACCCATTTCCATTTCAGCTATGTGACCTAGAATAAGATTCTTCACCTTTTTAAACATTCTTTCTTTTCTACCATGAGAAAATAGAAATGAAAGTATTCATTAGTGCATGTTTCGAGGGGATTAAATGAGATATGTCCAGAAAGTCTTGGTATAGACCTACGCACACAAGGAGATGAGGAGGGTACTAACATGGTAATGGTTTTGCTATGACAGAAGGCAGACACTCAAAGTACCAGGCTGCCCATACTGACTTCTTGTTTTCATGGCCCTCTCTCTTTTTCCTTAAAGGGATAAAGGGGCCATTAGAGTGCTTCACCAAGTACCATTTCTATAAGTTATGCTAAAAAAAAAATTAAAGTTTCATGAACAAATTAAGATATAACATAGTATGTTTTTTTTTACTTTTTATTGCTTCAACTAAAAATACATTTAACATAATAATCTTAATCCAAAAGCATACTTACTTGGCTTTGGCAAACACATGGTATTTCTCATGTGTCTAGTGTAAATTTAAGCTTTGGCAACAGGAGCAGAGAGCACACTGATGTGGGATTTCCCTCTGTATGCTGTGATTACCATTAATGAATAAAGAAACTGCTTTGGACCTATAGCAGGGCAGAACTTAGGGAGGTGGGGAAGACTGTCAGGGTCCGGTGCCAGCCCAGACCCTAAATTATTTCTCCTGACCAGAGGGGAGGCGTGGGAATAATTGAGACAACTTACATGGCTTTATCATGAAGAAGATTTTCAGTGGTCCCTCATGAAATCCTGAGTTCACATCCTGAAAATTCCTCCGTTTATTCTCCAAACAGTCTTTATACCAAAATATAAAGTGAGGGGGAAATTCATTAGCATTCTGTTTCCTAGGTAACCAGGTGAATGGTTGTGGTCACATCCACATCTACCTATGGCTGCTCTGTCACATCTTCCTGCTCTGTATGCCAACTCTGTCACGTAGGCTGAATTAACATCTCTATCCCAGGCATCCTCCAAATTACAAAGAAGGAGCAGAACAACATCCTGACCCTTTGTTAGGGAGGTGACCACCTCCTGTGTGGCAGGTGCAAGCTATGGCCTGGAATTCTGTTCTTCATACAGAAGAATATGGGCCTACAGAAGATGGAACTGAATGCTGGGAGAAAGAAGGGCAGAGGCAGAGAGACTTCATGTAGCCCCTCTGGAGACATATGCCGGAACTTTAGCTGCTAAGCCATAGCCACGTGGCCATAGACAGATTAATAGAAACGGGCTAAATTAATATGTAAGAGTTAGCCAATAAGAAGCTAGAGCTAATGGGCCAAGCAATGATTTGACTAATACAGTTTCCGTGTGATTATTTCGGGTCTAAATTAGCTGGGTGGTCAGGAACCAACAAGCAGATCTCCCTCCAACAGCACACACTATCAATAGAGCTGGTGTAACAACTATCCCACAGCTTACTCTCCAGTAGTGACCAAGGGTGGGTGAGCCATCGATGCTATAGTAAGACACAGACATACAGGTCCACACAAATGCTCCATCTCAGTGACTAAGGTCACAGGTAACTTACTTTGCTTTTCTCTGAACTTGTCTTAATATTTTGATTAATGTTTGTCACTTTATTAGGTTGTTTTTATTATTAGACACATCTTTCAAGAGAAAGATGAAATGAAAAGACAATAAATCACCTGAAATCATAGAGTTAGTAAGATATGCAAGCAGAATTAGACCCACATCCATAGGTCTTCATCTCACACTTACATTTGAAAATGGCAAACACTAGCTCCACCAACAGATAGCTCATGCATACTTTCTGAGCTGTTGTCTGTTTAGAATTTGTGTGTCATCTGTGAAGAGTATATAGATTGTCCCAAGATTATAAGAAGAGTTAAATAAGCTAACCAAGAAGAGTCATTTGCCCAGACCTAGCCACTGACAGTAGATCAGCATTAGTTCTCATATCCATTCCTTCTCCCTGGATTGCTTTATTGTTACAGAGTTCTGGGTGGGTATGTGAACATGTAGACCAAAAAATTAGATTAATAATATCTGGTAGCAGCTACGCACTTAAGATATCAAGGTTCTATGCTAATCTTTTTGCATGAATTAACATGCTGAACCACAACAGTGACCCTGTCTATTGGTATGACTGTTTTCCCCTCCATTTAATGAGAAAGACAGAGGCACAGATGGTAATTTTATGGTCCAAGGACATGGAGTCATATGAAGCAGACCATTATCTGTCCCTAGAGTTTGGGCTCTTTGGTCTTCTCTTGACCACTCTCCTATATAACTGCTATCTAACATCAAAAAAGAAAGGAGTGAATGACAGGAAAAAGGGAAGGAAGGGTAAGGGAAGGTGAATGGAAGTAAGTGGAAGAAGGGAAGGATGAATATGGGGTAGAGAAAGAAACTTAAAAATGTCTTTGGAAGAAGATGCTGGGCAGGATAGAGTTCTGGTTGTTTGCACACAGAATAATGTAGTAATATTTATACATTTAATATAAATTGGACCTATTTTTCTGCATTCGCTAAAGTTCCATGAAACTGATGATCTTGAGCCTTTCTTTCTCATGACATCATGGTAAGGGAGCACTTCCTCTTCTTGCTTTTCACATACCTTTCTGTCAAGGACAGTCACTTACCTTCTCCTTATTTAGTGATGTTCTAGTACCAACCATTTGATAAAGAAGTCGAGGTTTTATGTCAATTAACATGTGGAGAAATTGTCTCTGTGGCGTTGTTCCTTCAAGTTGTCCAGGTGGTTTTATTTCATCAACTAAAAGCCAAGGCAACGTTTTTCATTATTCTATACCATTCAATAAAACACATAACAAAAGCTGTAGGAAAGACTTCTGGCTCCCCCACAGAATTAGCAAGAGAAGGCTTCAAGACTAGAAGAAATGGCTCAATCAGTAAGGTGTTTGCAGAGCAAGCATGAGAAACTGACTTTGATCCTCAGAGTTTACATAAAATTCATAAGCATGCCATCATGCACTTGTAACACAAGTGCTGGACTGGCAAAATAGGAGGGTTTCCTGGAACTCACCAGCTAGCCAGTCTAACCTGATGTTTTTACTCTAGACCACTGAGTAGCTAACTCTGTTGTAATAGGAGCGGCGGGGCTGCGTCCCCAGCACCCGGCCGCCCCTACGGCTAGCTTTACCCGAAATAATTACACGGAAACTGTATTCTTTTAAACACCGCTTGGCCCATTTCTATCTAGCCTCTTCTAGGCTAGCTCTCCCACCTGGACTAGCCCATTTCTAATAATCTGATGTAGCCCACGAGCTGTCTTACCAGGAATGATCTTAACCTGCGTCTGCCTGGAGTGGGAGAATCACGGCGACTCCTTGACTCAGCTTCTTTCTCCCAGCCTTCTGTTCTGTTTTCTCCTCCCACCTATGTTTTAACCTATGAGGGTCAAGAAGTTTCTTTATTGCTTAACCAATGAAATCAACAGATTGATATATGACACTCCCACATCATAACTCTACTAAACCAACAACAAAAAACCAAAGTGGATGGTGCCTGAGAAAGAACAGCAAAGACACCCAAAGCTTACCTCTTGTTTCTACTTGGATGTATACATATAAGCACATGTTTCTTCTCACACACATACATGTACCCATAGTATCATGTGTACATAAACAAACATACACACACAGACACACACACACACTGTTGTGCCCTGGTCCTTCGTTCTCCTATTCAAAGATGCAAAACCCCAAAACTTGGGTTTTACCTCTCATCTAGATGTTGCTTTTCATAGACATATGCCCTTACTGAGGCAGTAAAATATTTGCTAAATTCTCTTAATGAGGGGGATTTGAAGACTATGATTTCTGTGCAGCTACATTGCCAGGGAAGGTTTGACAAAAATATGCAACAATAAAGCAGGACAGAACATGCAGAATTGGGTCATAAAACTCACGTCCCCTGTGTGCTGTGAGGCAAGACGCCAACAGCCCTGTGCCCTCAGCCACCTGTGTACAATTGTAGCTGATCATCTGGGACTCACTGGAGACTGATTAGATTGTTTCTGTCCCGAGGCCATTTTATTATAATGTTCGGTTGTGAATTTCATTAGTTTTACAGTCCTCCATACATGTGTTTATAACAAGAGCTGTCTCCCTTGTGGGATGACATTTGTTTTTATAAAACAAAATGAAATAAAGAATCCAAGCTTACAAAGGAAATTTTAAGTGTTGAAAAAAAAAACCTTAGGCACACATACACACATACAAAAAAATATCTGGGATAAAGCATTATGAAATGTGAATAGTTATCTGCCCCAAATTTGGGAGATGATTCTTGGCATTGCTCAGCAGTTGATGTAAGATGTGATTAGATATATTCAATGAGTAGAGGAACTGATGGGTGTTTCATCCCACCCAGTATCAAGATGAGCCTGGGAGCAGGGTGTGAACTTCACCTCTGAGCAACCAGAGCAAGATAATTTTGTTTTCATTGTTGAAAATGGTGACAGAACCAAGCTGTGGTGTCTGGAAAGTGTGTAGGGAGAGGTGAGGATCCATCTGTGTTACCAGACCGTTTTAGTCCCAAGGAGGCAAATGGGGATATCATAAATGTTTGCCTTTCTGTCTCATGTTGCAGAAATGTCAGGTTTGAACCTTTAAGAACTCCATAGGTGTGTGGCATCTTATTTCTTAGGAAATTGTTTAGTCCAAAAGAGGGCAAAGTTATGATACAGTAAATACTTCCATCTTCATGAACCACACAATCTCTGTGCTTCCAGCCTGTTGCTGAGCCTCACAACATACAAAGAATAAATAGACGAATGGGGCTAGATTCCAATAAAGCTTCCTAAGGTACTGAAATTTAAATTTCATATGCCACAAAAAACAAATTCTCTTTGTTTTTTTTTCTTACCAAGCATTGAAATTGTAAATACCATCCCTTGCTTACAGGTAGTACAAAACCAGGCACTGGATGTTCTTTCTCATATGCAGATGAACTTTTGGATGTGTGTGGTTAAATTGGAAAGAATAGCCAAAGAGGCCAGAAAGCTATTATCATGCAAGCTTCCTAAAATATGGACACATATAAAAGGAGTTTAAACTTAGTTATAACTTAATGGGAAAGAGGGACATTTCCAGATAAAAGTCTAGTGTCAGGGTTAGTTTATCTCTTTTGGAACTGATGGTTAATGGGGTCCCTTAAACCCCACACATCATGGGGTTTTGTCATAGTTCTTAGTTGTCCTCCAGAACTTGATAGTAAGACCCTATTGATGAAGACACAAAATACTGTAGTCATAGAACATGTGGCATCAAGTTGGTACTGACCTGAAAGCTTCATCCCTATTGGTTAGCATTCTTGCTACTGGTTGTGATTTTCTGTAATGGCCTCTGACTGTTGCAAAAAATAAAATGTCCTTGATGAGGGGTGAAGCCTACACTTATCTGTGAGTGTAAGAACAAATATTCATACAGTGTTAGGGATTATTCTAGTTTAATAAATTACTGGTTGTGGATTCTTCTCAAATAACCATGATTGGAGAGCCGAATCCCAATTGATTCATATACAGAATATTCTTACATCTAAGACTTAGAGAACATTGTAGAAGAGGGAGCAGAAAGAGCCAGAGGATCCTGGATGTCACTGTGAGATTGTGCCTCCTAATAACATTGGAAAATACACTCAAAATCTCAACAACATGATCACCCATATGTGATCTTAACAAGGAAAATACAAATGAACATGCCAAACTGGACAAAGAAAGGCTCAGGAGGCCTCAACCACACACAAAGAACTGTAGGCAACTGAGTAAATCTGGGAGTGGGTGAGGTGGCCTTCCCTAGGGAAGGGAGCACCAATTTGTTGTCTAGGGCCAAAACAGTCCTGAAAACATATATTCAAATAATATTAAATGGACTCAATAGGTTAATTTAGAAATATATGTATATATAAATATATATATAAATAATAATTGATGAAAAAGAGGCAATGAATTTGAAGGAGAGCAGAGAGGGGTATATTGCTTCCCTCTGGAGGAAGAAAAGGGACAGGGGAAATGTTGCAATTGAATTACAGTCTCAAAACGGACAAAGAAAGGTAATTATCAGTCATACCCAGAATGCTTGATTTTTAAAAATTTCTGTTTGAATTGCTGACTTGAGTTTCATGAAAAAGCATTAAATGAATTTTGGTTTAGGATTAGGACAAGAATTCCCAGAAATTGCTGAAGCTGTCCTAACCATATTTCTGCCATATTGTACTGTATATTAATGTGAAATTATATATTAAACATTGAATATTATAAAATAAAAATATCAATCAACTATGAAAACCATTGAATATAATGTCTTACAGTATCAAATAATTATCTAAGATTTAGTTATTTATATAAGAATAACCAAGAACACCCAGAGCATTAGTATACAAATTTACTTTAAGTGTTAATAAATAATAAAGTGATATACATATACCAACTTTAAAAAGTAAATTTATTTATAAGTCATTAGTAGTACGTGTTCAATATCTATACATGTTTTATATACCTCTATACTTGGAGTCACATGAAATGCTCTTGGGAGAAAATAGGTGGAAAGAGAAATGCAATTAACAAGCCTTTAGTGTTATTTATTTGATTGAGCAGACCTGTTTCTCAAATAGACTGAGTAGAAAATTCAAGAGGCTGAAAAGAAGTGACAATTTTCATTAAGATTAATAAATTAATTTTTAGGTTTTTTTTTCTTTTTTGGTTTATTTCTTCTTTCTTGTTTTTTATTTTTCTTTTTGTTTTTTTGAGACAGATTTTCTCTGAGTAGCCTTAGCTGTCCTGGAACTTACTCTGTAGACCAGGCTGGCCTTGAACTCATAGAGATCTGCCTGACTCTGTCTCCTGAAGGCATGCACTACCACATCTGGCTAATTTTCAGTTTTTCACAGGGCAGTTCCTAGACTGACCACATGATCCATCAGTCCTACCGCTGACTATCTATTGAAGAAAATGAGGTCAGTATGTCAATGAGACATCTGTCCTCCTATGTATTTTACAGCAGAATCTACAATAACAAATTTAATTCAACTGTCCATAAACAAACTATCAGATAAAGAAAATGCAGTCTTGATGGGACAATGATGAACCATTGAAAATGAGTCTTCTCACTGGTGACAATATAAATAGACCTAAAAGACATGGTGCTAAATTCAAAAGAGCAGAGGGCAGAGTGCAGGTTACCAGAGATGCAGCGGAGAAGTACTGATGAAAGATTATAAACATTCAGTTGCATGGGACTCATAAAAAGAATTCCATCGTACAATAAGAAGACTAAAATCAGCAACCATGTGTCGAAACCACGTATCAAATGCTTTTGTATTGCTCATTGAGTAGATTTGGGGTGTTCTCACCTCAAAGCTTGGTAATAATATAAATAAAACATAACGAGCTTAATGTACATATTTCATGACATGTACTCACATCAAAGCATGATATTCAGGCAGGAAGTGATTTCACAGAAACTCTAAGCACACTCATAAGTGATTTTCAAGGGGGTTAGAGATGGCCCTATACTACATCAGTTTTGAAGAAAGGCCCATCAAGATTTCTTTTTATCTTTTTGTTTTGAAATTATGTTATAACTACAGAAAGAAAGGTTTATCCTCACATAGCTTTCCTCAATTTCACTGTTGTATAATGTTCATGAATATAAATGACAGACTGAAAATGCTACACTGCTCACCACAAATATATACAACTCTCACTTGTCAACTGAACAATAAATAAACATCATTGGGCAGCTTCTGATCATGGGCCTCTGATTAGCTGTTTACAAGGATAGATTTCTCTCTGCCTATGTGATCCAAGCCACATTTTACAAATTTAAAAGTTGCAAATATAGCTGTGGCTTCAAATCAAGATAGAGCTTCTATTATCTTTGAATATTTATTTTTATACAATTTTAATTAAAAAAATCATTAGATCATTCCCCCCTGCCTTCCTCCCTCCAGTCCCTCTAAGTCCCCTCCTACCAACTCCTTCCATGCCCCCCACTCTAATATCAGTAGCCTGTTTATTGGATTGTTAGGTTACATATATGTAAGCATGTAGTATGTATATATATTTATGCATGCATATGTGTATAAATACAACCTTCTGAGTTGGTTTTTGTTCTTTGTGTTTCAAGGCTGAGCACTTTGTATTTGATAACCAATAAGGGGATTCATCCCTGAGAGCGACTAATTCTCCCTCTCTCTGCAGTCATTAGTTGCTTTTATTCTTTGTCTAGTCATGCTACCACGTAATAATTCCCCCCCTCTGCGTCGGCCTGTCTATTGATATTGCATTGTACAGGTCTCAGTTTTGAGAGACTGTTTCACAGCAAACATCCTTTTATTCTGACTCTTATAATCTATCCCCATCTTTCCCATTGTATTTTTCATCCCCTACCCCTACAGGGAAAGCCTATTTTTCTCTCCTTCATACTCTCCAGTCTTGGCTTTGGCTGGATAGCACAATATAGTCCATTAGGACAGGAAGGCCCTTAGAGAAAGTGGCAACATGCCAGTTCTGCATAAGAGATCCAGGAGTTGCTGACCCCTCTGTGGAAAGAATGTGCCCCTGGTAGTCACTGCCCCTTGGGCCTGGCCCCAGCCTGAGGAACTGTGGAGCACACTTGACTTTGGACCTGTTGCAGGACCACCCAGACTGACCATGAGAAACAAAGCTGAACATGCCAAAACCACTCTGGTAAGCAAGAAAGCAATACTTAGCATATGCCGCTAAAACTTCAGGTGGTGTTTATATCAATTTCCAGAAAAAAAGGGGCTTCAAGGGGTGAAATGGTGACATTTTGGCACTTCCTTGGTATGCCCTGACCACCTCTGTCTCACTTTCAAACTGTGTCTTGCATCAGCCCTCACTCCTCTTGCAGTAATGCTTGCTACAGTTATTTTTCTTTTATTCTTTGTTTGTTTTTATTCCCAATAAAGCTTGGAGCCTTGTGACAGGGGAATCTCATTTAGTAGACTTGAAAACAGACTTTTAGAAGGAAAATATCATGCTCCTTCTAAGTGGGAAGGACAGTATCATGAAGACAGGAGCAAAGGAAATATAAAGAATTAAAGCATGATTCAAATAGCATCAAAGAACATGAAAGAAATCTAAGGATAGAATAAGTTGCCTGGAATTCTAAGACTCTAGAATTTTTTAGGTAATTTCTACATTGTCAAACAGAAAGGCACACCTAGTTTTATTATCTTGACCAATTGTTTAAAAAAATTGTGCCTACCTCTATTTAACCGCTGACCAATATAGGACTGATATTTGGCATACTGATTGTGTGCTTAAGAAAGATAATTGAAGAGCAAAAGCCAATTGATCCAATTGAGTGCAGCATTTTGCTCAATTGCTGTTGATATTCTTCCCTGGCTCACTGGTTTGAAGAGAGGACCTTCCTACTCCACCATTTTGTTTGTTCCCCCACTAAATCCTTTAGCAATTAAAAACACATTTAAAAAAGAAACCAATTTCAAAATCTAAGTGTGTTCATTTTAGACTGCTAACATTTAGTCCTTCTGCAAGCATAAAGAGCTATGAATTTGGTTCTTCTAAAACAGGAGTAAAGAG